>NW_008357638.1:611490-636490 GCF_000622305.1 Nannospalax galili | reverse complement strand
GATACTGGCCAGAAGTTATGTTGCATTCAGTTGAATACTGAAACATGTTTGTATTTCATCAATCCTAACATAGCATTGCAAGACACGGGTGCACTTACACACATGCAGGCATACAATCATACACATAAAATAAATAATAATAATAATAATAAACACAGATATTCTTTAAAAGGTCCAGGGCCCAAGGATCTCCAAATTAATCATTTTACCTAAAGATCGATCTGCCTGTCATCTGCCCTCACATGCCTGTCCCTGAAGATCAGTGAAAATAAGAATGATCCTGAAAAGAGAGGGTTAGCAATGTAGTCAGTGTGTGGGAAGTGAATTCATTCACTAGAACACAGCCAAGCTTTACCCTGGTCCACGTTAAAGACTAATATCAGTGCATGTAATTACTAAATGTTTTTGTACACCCAAAGTTGTAGGGGAGGAAGGATGACCAAGAGAATGCTGAGAATACAAATTGTAGATCAATATGTTACAAAACATGAGGCTTTATGAATTGTGTTCAGATTTGTATTTTTAAATTTTTATCATTTCTTTTCATTTTTGATCCCCATTCTTACCAACAAACCCATGTATCCAGGTAGCTAGGACTGGAGGTTGTGCTATCTGGCTTGGTCCTTCTGAAGGAGAGATCTTAAAAGCACTTGTGAACTTCCATGCAAGTTTGTCATTAGCTCTATTGTCCCACCATGATCACCCATGTGTGCACTTTGCTGAAGCCTCTTAACTTCTACTCTTCCTTCTCCAGCCTCATCTCCAGGAGTGTTCCATTGCTCTTGAGATAAAGTTCCCTTTTTGCTCCCTGAAGTCCTCTAAGATAGCTCCCTACCCTGTGGTCTCATAATACCTTTTCCCATTCTGTATCTGTTCCAGTTCCATGAACTCACCTTCAGGTCCCTGTCTCAGTTTTATGTTTGCAGTCCACTGTACCCTAAATCTCTCCAGCCTGTCTATTTGCTTTGTGACTGATGCAGAGCTCAGACCCCAGATCACTTCTTGGAGGAAGATTTTCTTGACTCCATCCCTAGGTCAGGCCTACCAACTCAGATGCCTACACTGCAGCTCTCCCAGCTAATTCCCTTCCAAGATCAAGTACGCATACCCCTGTCTGGCCCCTGGACTTCCAACTGTCAAAGGCCTCTGCCTCTGACTAGAGATCATCTCAATCTGTTGGTTGAGAGCTTTGCTATGACCTCTGACATCAATTTTGTGCAGATATTGTAGTCCTTTGAAGTCTTGATGCATTCATCCTCGACTTTGGGATAAAAGATAAAGTCTTCCTACATTTGTTGCTAGGATCAGAGGCTATGGAGCTCTGCTCAGGATCAGATTATGCTTTCAAGTAGTTAAAGAGCAGCAGTAAAACTCCAAATGCAAATGGCTTACAGTGGATGTGTACCAAGGAGATGGGGGTGAACTGGTCCAACTACTGGAGGAGGCCTCAGCATCATGACTGAGAAATCCAGCATGTAAAACTCCAATGCCATGGGGCTTCCCCCACCCCACGATTTTTACATAATAATGTTGAAGGTTTTGTAGTTTATAAAAGTTTTCATGCATGTCAGTCTATTGTCATTTTACACAGCAATATTGAGGAGGTTCAGACAATAGTATTTCCATGTTTTATGTAGAAAAACAGATTAGTGAAATAATAGGCTCCGTCCAAAGTAACAGGACGGAGCTAGCATGAGTTACCGATCTCTGACAGCTGCTCTTTCCCCAATCTCTGTCTTTCCTGCTGACATTGCCTTTCACATAATAGATCAAATGTAGCACTTTGGGGCTGTTGTTACCGTTCTTTGAGACCAAGGTTAAATATGTATTCCAGGCTTGTCCTTGAATTCATAGTCTTCCTGCCTCAGCCTCACAAGTGCTAGGATTATTAGCATGTAACACCACGCCCTGCCTAATACAATACTTTAATTTTTTAAAAAAATTTTGTTTATTATTTTTATTTTATGTAAACACAGAGCCATCTCTCCAGCCCAAGAAAGACATTTTCTTTTTTAAAAAAAATTCTATTATGTTTATTTTATGTGTATTTGTATATTGCCTGCATGTAGGTAAGTGCACCAGTGTTGTGCAATGCCCACAGAGGTCAGAAGAGGCTGTCAGATCCCCTGGAACTGGAGTTACAGAGAGTTGTTAGCTGCCATGTGGGTGCTGGGATTCGAACCTGAGTCTTCTGCAAGAACAGTGTTCTTAACTGCAGAGCCCTCTCTCCAGCCCCACAATATAATACTTTTAGTAAAATGATCATGTGCTTGAGAAAGGAAATAATTCTAAGGAAACCGACCTTCAACCTCCAAAATGAGCTGAGTCAGGTCTGTGTATTCAAACAAAGTCATGACAACTTCTAGGATACATGGGCTGTACAGTTGCCAAAGAAAGTTTTCGTGCCATAGAAAATGAGTAATTTTTGATGTAAGTATACCTGGATGTTGACAATATTGCATCAGACATACTTATATTTAAAAAATCACTGTTGTTTGTTAGAAATTAAAGTTTTACCAGATGTCCTGTGTTTCTATTTGCTAAACCTGACAATCCAGTGAAGAAAAGGCAGTTTGTCTGTGAATATAACAGAATTTACAGCATTCTTGGTCTGAGGAGATGTGAGCTGATTTGTAGTACTGACTCCCCAATACAGAAACGAGGAGAGTTAGTTACAATCTCATAAGGCAAGCAACACTTTGTTTTTCTTGGTACCAAGTTAAAAAGTTAATAATGCCATAGTATGACAATCTTTCAAAAGTAACTAAAGATATATACACCTATTCATCTATAAAAATGGTCTTTGTATCACTCCTTATTATGTTGGAAAAAAATATTACCCAACTTACTTCAAAATAGGGTTGGGTAAATAATAAATTTAATCAATGGAACTCAGTCAAATGATTTATTAAGAGTGTCCCAATAGATATTCCTTGCCATTGGAAATATGCTGAAGAAGTATACTGAGTGAAAATACAAGTGCTAAAAGTTGTCATATTTCTTGTAAAACAAATGCAATTCATCTGGTAAAGTGTGTTTTAACAACTGTAAAGCTAGGATGCCTTCAGGGTTCAATGGCATCTTTGTTATTGACCATGGGGCAGACATGACATAACCACCATTGATGTGTGAGCATTCAGTCATTACTGCTTGTGACCTCAGTTGTGCTATCTGCATTTTGGTACAACATGTTTTTTGAGTTAACTATTTAAAAGGGCTTCAAAAAGTACACCATGACTCAGCATTGGAATGAAAGATTATCTTGTATACAGAAGGCATGAAAGCAAAATAGAAGGTACTAAACGTGGTTTTAGTAATACAAATTTTTTTCCTTCCACTTGGAAAAATGATTATTTTCTTACAAAGCAACCCTCAAAGGCTTTACAGAACACAAGAAGGAAAACACTCATAAGTGGATGAAGGATGTTATGGTTTGCTACTGTGATTGCCTATCATAGGCCAGCAGAGCAACTGAAGTCAATCGATTTCTCCCTAGGCCAGTTAAGCAAGGGTAGAGGAAGTTGGGAATAGAGCTAGGAAGGAGAGGCCAGCCTGACTCTGAGGACCATCACCCATGTCCTCTATGCTAACTCCTGATCCTGTCTTACCCTGCGGAAGTAAAGGGTGGGGTAAGATTACAAAGGCTCCACATGGTGCCTAGGACTCCCCTGCAGGGGCAAAGCAGCTGAAAGTGATGAGAGAAGACATGGTGGGAGAGGATGGTATCAATGGGCAGGTATGGTGCCACTGCTTAATTAGCATTTTATCTGTTATCTGGAACTTGCCCTGGTTGCCTGGGAGACTAGGGTAGATGGAAATCCTTGGGGTTCAGGCCAATGCCTAGACTTGCCTTCTGCCCTGGCCCTAAATCGCTGACCCAAAAGTCCTTCTTGCCCAGCAAAGTGAGGAAGGGAATTTGCATCATCTAGAGTCCAAAGTCATGGCTGCAAAAGGGACAGAGGCAAGCCAAAGAATTAGCCCATAGTTTCTGTGATAAAGCATTACATGCCTACACCCACTGAATGAGTGTCTCTTCTGTCAGTGGTCTAATACCGCCCAATAACAATGATAATGTTTATTGAGTGCTTATTATGTTCTGGGTACTATACTAAGGGGTGTGTGTGTGTGTGCGTAACATAATGCTTGCCACAATGTTACAAGGTAAATATTATTACCTAAATGCTGTAGATTAAAGAACTTGGGCTCAAACATCCCCAGCAAGGAAGGAGGAGAAACAAAACTCAAAGTCCAGGTTCCCTGACTCTTAACCACTCCTTTTGGTATGTTTCTCTGAAGACTTTGGACTACTACTTATCCACACGTCTTCCCAATGCCATTACCTTTGTTTTATTCCTGCTCCTGGGGCCTGCCTTCTCTGTCTCTTCCTAAATACCACATAGGCTACCAGAGAATTGCTACATATTCTTCCCATGATCCTCTGCATGATTCTCAGGATTCTCTATACTTCCCACAATCCCATGTCTAACATTATTTCCTGTACCTCTTATATCATGCTTCGCACAATCCCCTGTACTTCCCATACTCCCCTGTACTTCCCACAGTCCCCTGTACATCTCACATGCCCCATGTTTCCCACAATCCTGTGTTCCCGCACAATTCCCTATGCTTCACAATTAGTTCACAATTAGCAAATAGCCACCCCCTAATACCACCTTGGGTCCATGGTGACTGGTTGAATAAAGTCTGTTTCCTCAGCGTGGCCACCAAGGAACACTTAGACTTGTACTAGGGAACGACAAGGCTTGGCCTAAGCTCAGAACCAGTTTTATGACTGTTCTCTGTAGAGGGCTGCCTATAGTGCCCTGAAAGCCCTACGCTGATGCCAGATCCAATCTCTACATTCACTGGGGTGCTTGTGTATCTATGTATACATTCAGGAGTGAAGAAGCAATCCTGTCTCCTCGCTCTACCCCTTGTATGGTGCCAGTAGTCAGCAATATCTAAGTCTTATGCTTCATGCAACCCCCTTGGACTGCAATTGTGTCTTAACCACACTAATCTCCTGGCCTGATATTTGGACGACAGGAAACATTAGCAAATCAGGGTGGAACAGTAGAGGGTACAAGAGTACTCTCTCAAGAGTCAGGTGAGACATTAAAACCATTGATCAAACCACTGATTTGGTGTCTAGCTCCATGAATTCTGGAAGAATCTGGCTCTGTAAAATAGAAAATGAACTCTGTGTTCCTTCCATTCTCTGGCTTTAAAATGAAAGTGAAACAGTTAAGTCACTTTCTGGGACAGAAAGAAATTACCTGGACTTGATGGTTTAAAAATCTTTGTATTGGGCACTTTTAATTCAGGATTAATCTTGAGTTAATTCTATCAGTAGTAAGTGTACTGGGCAGAGGAAACAAGAGTAGAGAGACCTTTGTTGGACAGTGGACAGCCCTGGGGGGCGGAGGACTTGGAGTCTGAGGAGGATGCTTGTACAAGGCAGTGTGTGAAAGGTAATGAGGATGAGGGCAAAAAGAGAAAAGAGTGATCTGCACCAGAGTATGAGGGAGCATGTCCTTAGTGAGCTCTCCATCCTAGTGGGGACTCAGAGAATCGCAGGCCCTAGTGCATTCGAGAAACACATACAGCATTTGCACCAGAATGTCTAGGATCCACACTGGACCTAAAAGGTGGCCAGAGTAACATTATCACAACGACCAATGGTTGTAAGTTCCTGCCAAGTCCCCACTTTAAGGGCACCCTGCAGAAATGTATGTTGTTTATTTCATATGGCTGTCTTTGGCCATCAAGAAAATTACAGCAGAAACTACCAACTGGGAGTGCATTTGACGTTGTTGAGTGTCCTTTTAGTCCTCGGAATCATCTAGATCACTTGGTATTATACTGAGAAGGCTCTTGATGCTCCTGGGGGCATGTTGGAGGCAGAGATAATTCTGTGATGCTAGCCTAAGTCCCAGGAGGAGATACCTGGGGTGAGTATGAAGAAATGAATGAATGAATCAAATAATCCTTTCTTCGTGTAGCATTTCACAAATTATTGGATTTTTTTAAAAAAGATACCTGATGATGATGAAGTGGGTTGAGGTGAGTACAGTCGGAACCTTCTAGTCATAAGAACTTAGAGGAAAGCCAGGATTGGCCCCTGTCTCCTGAGGATCTGTGGTCTGTGTCTCAGACTATGGTCTGGGTGTTGGGTCTCCCTGAATGGATATCTCCCTTCTTTCCAGTCATGGCTCCCTTCTCTTTCTTAGGGAACAAGACTAGGGCTCTGCTGCTGTAGAAGTCTGTCTCTAGGCTCCCTGCACATCCAAGAGAGGTCTGTTCTTGTCCCCACATCCTTTCACTCACTTGAAGATGGGATGACAGGATGGATGCTTAGAAAGCACACTAATAGGGAGTATAGAGATAAAATGGAAGGCTTAGAATATAGGTTACTGGGGAGTTTGGCAACAGACCCAGGTTGTGAGCTGTTCCTAGAAAAGCAAGAATCATAGCTGTTGGTGGCTGGCTTCCTTCACATGTGTCAGGGAGGGCTCAGAAGGCAGTAAAACTGCCCTCAGAAAAGTAAACTTCAGGTCCCACTGACAGGTCCCAGCTGTGTCTTTGAACAGCTAAAATTTAAAACAAGAATAATCAAAATGTTGTAAAGATTTTATAACAACCCTTAGAACTAAGTGTTATTTTGTGCTGGACATCATCCTAAGCTTGTACTTCATTAATTCCTATGAGCCTCACCAGGATCTTTGGAAGTCTGTACTACTACAGGTAGAAATTTTATCAATGAGGAAATTTTGAACTAGTAAGTGTGAGGGCTGGAGTCTGTACTGGGGAAGTCTAGCTCCAGGATCTAGCACCACATCAGTGTGGCTAACCACTAGATTGTAGACGAGCACTCAGACATAAGGGAGGGAGGAGAGGAAGAGCCATTCAAATTACTGTATTTGATTGATTTTAAAACACGTCCCCATACATATCATTTCTGTAACCTGTATGTAATTTACCTAAAGACATCTTAGATTTCATTAATTATGAAATGAACTTGATGGAGAACTGATTTCTGAATAATTATTTGAGCTCTGATTCCAGTTCATCTCCTCCTCACTAAATAGACTAGCACCTAACACCGGGTATTTATTTTCCATTTACTGTGGATAATGAAGCCTGAAGTCTGTTCTGGACATTAAATATCTAGAGTATCTGAAAAGTTTCCACAGCCTTGTCTGGCTGCTGCTTCTCTTTTCTCTCATGCCACATTGGCCAGACTGTCCTTTGTCTCAGCAAAACCACATCAACTTCCATAAACCAAACGAAGTGATAGAAGCGGCCCAAATAGACATGGGGAGAGGCCTGGTTGTTGGGGGGGGGTTGTCCTTCCATTGGAAAGAATGTCCATATGAAGAATTCTGAAGAGTTCATTTTACTTTAAAAAAAAAATCTTATTTATTATTTTATGTGTTTAAGTATATTGCCTCTGTGTGTGTGTGTGTGTGTGTGTGTGTGTGTGTGTTTGTGTAAGTGTACCTGTGTCCTGCAGTGCCTGCAGAGGTCAGAAGAGGGCATTGGATCCCCTGGAACTGGTTATAAATGGCTGTTGGTTACCATGTGGGTGCTGGGAATTGAATCCACGCCCTCTGCAAAAGCAGCCAGTGCTCTTAACTGCTGAGCCATCTCTCTAGACTGAGTCCATTTTACTTTAAAGGAGAAAATCCACTGTACTTCAGAAAAGAAATACAGTTGCTAAGACAAAGCAAGTTACTACAAGTCATCCCAATGCAGCTCTGCCAGCCTTAAGACCTTTAAATAGATCCTGTGAATGCATATCCACTGAGCAAAGCTGAAACACACCGACCTTGGAGGTTTCCAAAGAGGTTTCAAAGTAGCTTTTCCTCAAGGTGGACTTTGGACTTTTACCACATGAATGTGCAGGCCACTCCCTCAGAAGGCTCAGGAAGAGCCTGTCTTCCCTAGGGGTGAGGATGCAGGATTACCTCAGATGGTCAAAGGATACCAGCGAAGGAACTGGAGTTCCCATGGGAAGCAGGGGGTACTCACAGGACTGATGAGCCATGGCAAGTCTGTAGGCTCATTTCTAGAGACCAGGTATTGAGCAAGAGCAAGGAAAAATTCTAGCACATTCTGCTTTTCACTTTCACCCGAGAAGGGACATGACCACTAAAAGTGTGGGACAGGGTGACAGGACCTGCAAGTTCAGTCTTACTGTCTTCTTCGCAACTTTCTCTAGAAAGTCCCACCTCACATGAGATTACCAGAGAGAGTACAAAAACAGTTTTCTCTTAAAAGCAACGGGCCAAAATAGCCCAAAGAGAAAGAGAAATGAGCAGACATTACAAATAATAGCTGGCGACAGAATACGTTTAGAACCATGGCAGCCTCAGTGGCTGTTGCTACTTGTGGATTTGTCTTGATCCCAGGTGGGATCACCCTTGTTTGCTTTGCTCTCCCCTTGGTTTCTCAGAGCTTAACTGACAGGGAGGCACTCCATAATGGTTGGTGTTAACAAGTGATTAGATCTTGAGTACATTAGAAATGGCCAAGAAGGCAAGCTTGGCTCCCAAACATTGGTCAAGAGCTCTGAGTAAGAAGAGCTGGAAATATATTTAATTTACTGAACACATGTGACCAGGTGACTTTTCCAGTTCTAGAAACCTGAAGATGTGGTCCTTCCTGTGAGGAAAGAGTTGGAACAAGTTTAAACCAGACTCCTGAGGGGAAAATACTCACTGGGTTCAGCTGCCTGTTTTCACACCTTGGCCTCTGTATCTACCTGCAGGCAGCACACACCACACAGCAAGGGGGTATAGGGAAGCTGGACCTTCAGTCTTGCTTAGTGTTTGGCCAAAGGTGACGCTGACTTAGAGGACTAAGGTCATGCCCTCCCTTCCCCTACAATCGATAATTTAATGTGACTTATCACAGAGAGAAAGAATTGTTTACTTTTAAACCCTGGATCCCATAAAGGGAGAGTGGAAAGGCCTAAAAGCCACAGAAGCTCAGGGCTCTCACCCACAGCTGCCCTTGAACCCCCAACAGAAATAGGGTACATGGAAGGCGCCATCCTGCCAGCCAGAGGAGGAGCCCTGGACTGAGAGGAGTCAAGTGCTGACTGAGGTAAGTGGCTTCTTCTAGAACCTTCCAGCTGCCTTTGGAAATGAGATTGTTCTTTAGGGTGACTACTGAATGAGGCAAGGGCAAGCTGCCGGCTTAGGTGTTTAAAACAGACCTCCACACAGCTCCTGAGCAACATTAAGTATAGGACACACCATATTTGAATTTGTCTGCATGATTATTCATTTTATTCAAAAAGTCTCAGTAAAACTGGAGAGCTTCTGGAAGTTTCTTTGTACTCCTTAAGGAGGGAAAGAATGAGGCTAGAGAGGCAAGAAGGGACCAGAGTCCGTGTGGACTTTTATTTCTGCCCTTGGAGTTGCTATATGGTAAGCCATTTCCCATTTTAAAGTGGCCTGGTTTATCAACAACACCAAGGCCTTTGCTCAAGATTCCACCAATATAACTAAAAGTAGGTATTCAAACCAAGAACCCTTCTCTTCACTGTGCTTCAGGGTGAATGCACAGGCAACTTTCACCATGTTTTGTTCTTACACATTGCAGTTGCTTCTTTCGTATGTGTGAATCCGACTTGTGCTATTGCCCTAAGGAACTGAAATAGCTGTCCACCTGCAGAGACATGAAATTCGCCTCTAGGAATTCCCAACTCAGCAATTCTTTTTAAAAAGGACTCCATCAAGGCCCAAAATGATGTGAATTTGCCCAGTGATTCTCTCTTCACCACTGGTTGGTGATAAATGCAGATTTTTTAATGCATGAATAAGAAGCCTTCCAGATTTTCCCTTCTAAATGGGTTTCAATAGATGAAATGCTGGTTCACTCCCTGTTGACAAGAACATTCTATTTTAAAAGTTCCATGTGATTTCAAGAATGACAAGACTCAGGAAGTCTGAGACTGACTTCCTTTGTCTTCGTCTAGACTATAATGGCTTAAAACAGTCAAATTGATGCATTTAACACATCTATTTTATATGACAGTAAATGTGAATTTGGAATGAAAGCATCTCTATTTTTTTGCTTTTTAAAAAATCTTCTTGTAGTGTTGATGGGTTAGTTTTGCAGTCAAGTGACACCTCATAGTCCCCAGAGCATTATCTTCCTGCCCTATGGAGCTGTCTGTAGGATGTTCTTCAATCCTGAGTGCATGATTAAAGCCAGGACAAACTGAGATCTGACCTGAGAATAACACATAGTGTCTGGTATTCCTGGTACTTGTAAATCTGAGACAGCTCCCTGAGAGCGATGGTATACACTAAACACTTGGAGGGTGATGGGTTTGCTGCAAAGTTAGGCTCTTATAAAGACTTCCTCCTTAATGAATGCCTGGCATTAAAAGATGAGCAATCCAAGTTTAATTTGTTTTTTATGCTCACAGGTTCAATGGGAAAAACTATATTCAGAATTGATCACAGCTGCTAGAATGTCTAGAAATTCCATCCTGTTTGGGAAAGTGAGGGCATAGCATGGAAATTGAGCTTAGAAATGCCTCCCACTCAGCCTCCCTTAGGGAACAAGCATGCAGATTGCTAGACAGCAGGAGATTCACAGGGATGGGCTCACAGGCCTAGAGGAGACATGATCCCACAAGGCCTTTTCTAAGCCATGGAAAACCCTGCTGACATTTGGAAAAGTCACCCTGATTAATGTCCAGCACCTTTGTTTTAAGCATTGTTTTTTTTTTTTTTTTTTCATAGGAAATAATAGATGTTACTATTTCCCAGCCAGTTTACACACTTCATATTGGTTGTTAGCTGGCACTATTTATGTTCCAGTGTTCAATTTGAAAATCCTAAAACAGAAGACTTTTTAAGCCTGAAGAAAGAGAAAAGCCTATCCGAATATTTAGAAACATCTGAAAGTAGACCATGGCATTACCTACTTTGACTTTCTTTTTAGTGATATACTATTAAATGACATTTGAATGAATATGAAAACATTCCTTGGGCCTGTTTAAACTGCTTGCAGAGCAGCTGACAGAGTGTAATCACTCTTGCAGAAGTGGTTAAAGAAGGAATAGACAATGACAAATGTTTTAGCAATGTCTAAGAACTGTTCACCAGGCCCTAATAAATAGGCAATTTACTTCTTGATGCAATATTATAAAATGATTAGACTGCATAAAAAGCATTTCAATAATAATTTTCTTAAAGAATGGCCTGAGGCCCCTCTCTCAGTGGCACTACATTTCATAGGGACAAGCCAGTATGTTTGAGTTGCATAGGTCCCAACCTCCAAATTTAAGAAAAGTGTTTTGCAAGAAGTAATTTTTTTATCAGCATATCCAGAAGGGAGAATGGTAGAGGGTTGAAATTTTTAATTATAATTATTTTTCCCATTATAAAAAATGTTGCAAGAGTTGCAGAAATTGACAAATTCAGGGACATTAATGAAGGGAAAAAAATTCCTACCTGGCAGATAGCCATTATAACACAACTGTTACACACTTTTCACAGAAAGGGGTTCATAGTGTGTGTGTTGTTTTGTAAGTTACTTCTTCATTCAAAATCAAATCTTGAATTTGTTTCCAAGCCAGCAATTATTTTTCTACAATGTGATAAATGGCTATGATGTATTGCAGTAACCATGCTGCCATTTTCCTATAGCTGGGCATTCAAACTGTGTTATTCTTTTCATAATATCACAATGAACAACATTATTAGTAAATTTTACTTTAATCCCAGCACTCGGGAGGCAGAAGCAGGAGGATCTCTGTGAGATCAAGGCCAGTCTAGTCTACATAGTGAGTTCCAGCTCAACTGGGTCTACAGGGAGACCCTGCCTCAAAAAGACCAAAAAGAATTTTTTTTTTACCTTTTTCCTTGAGATGCATGTGTGAGTCCTAACTGGCCCACAGAGGGGAACAATCAGGGAAAGTTTGTGTGTGATGCATTAGCTTCCTTCCCTCTTCTTTTATGTTTACCCTTCCTTTTTCTTTCTATCTTTTGCAGATTATCCCATAGCACACAGAGGTCCTGGAGCACTGGGAGTTCTTAGACACTGCAATAAAGTCCAGAGAAATGATGTGGGCCAAGACCTGCCCAAGTATAGAGTTCTCCCTGCAGGACCTGCTTTACTAGTGAACAGTGCACCTCTCTCCTTGCTCTTCCCAATTGTGCTGAGGGGTTTTAGAGCCCCCTACTGAGATGGTTTAGCAGCATCTCTGGAGTGAACAAGAGGTGGGACTGCAGCTCCAAGTTCTTCAGGCAAAGACAAAGCAGCATGAGCCTGCAGCCTTTTTAGAAGAAGCAGTAAGGAAAAAGAGGACAGGTCATCCCATGATGTTCCCCAGCACCACAAGGACAGTGTGGAGGGACTGGGGTAGGGCTGGGTGCCAGGAATTACTCTAAGGTTTCCCTTTATTCTCTTTGTATCACATAAGGTTGCCCTGCCCCAAGAGAGCTCCATCTGAGGAATGCCAGTCTAACACTGGACCAAGTGGCACCTTCCCGCTGCCTACCAGAGCCACAGACAGAACAAAAGGAAGTTCATTATTTAATGGAAACCAAGTCAAACAACACAGTAGAAAAGGACAGGGTAGAAAAGGGAGGAGTCAACACCGTGGTCCCATTGGAGCAGGTGGGTTCAGCATGGTGCCACTAGAATCTAGCTTGGAGAGGGTGATTTCAATGGTCTGCATGGGAATTGGGTATTTTTACAGAAAAATGCAGAAGGATTCGTTTTCACTTGTTAAATACAGGCCAGTTTTATGGCCAATGCAAGGCTCAGTTAAATGTTAACAACTCAGTTACTCTGGTGGGAGGAGGAAATAGCTGGCTCTCAACCTTCCCCTTTCCCAGTATTTGTGGAAAATAATGGACTATGTAAATGCTTCTGTTTCCTCTCACTCTCCACAGTGGGCAGAGGTTCATATAACCTCTGGAAATCATATCTAACAGGAAACCTAAGTAATTCCAGAAAGGATTTGTTCACAGAGCCAACTTTCTGCTAGAAAATAAGTATTATTAACTAAACGCTGATTATTTTTCTGTCTCTTTCTTTCTTAGCTCTGTTATCTTCAATCCACTATTCTACTAGAGAATGACTGAGGTGAATAAGATTTAAGTTCTGAGAAAGATGGGATGCCTCTGTGTCTAAAAATGCCATGGAGAGAGAGGAGATCACAGCTAAGTGCCATAGCCCCATAGATGATGATCATAAACTGGGCATGTTGGCATATACCTTTAATCCCAGCACTTGGGAAGCAGAGGCAGGTGAATCTCTGTGAGTTCGAGTTCCAGGTCAGCCAGGGCTACATAGTGAGTTCCTGTCTCAAAGAAAAGAAAAGAATTGGCATTTCTTAAACTGAAGAATTAATCACATTTATAGTGATGAACTGAGAACCATGACGAGATGAGAGCTGGCAGAATCTGTTAATCCAATGGAGTTATTCGCATGTATAATTTCATTTTGTAAAATATGTTTTTTTCTATAATCTGTCCCCTCCAGGGATTCCTTCTCTCTCAAGCCTTTTAGAAAATGTAAAGCGGTTTCCCACCCATTTCCATGGGAAGTCTCTTCTTGGTAGAAGGCCTTTGTGAAAACTTGTTCAAGATTTTCTGCCTCTTTTCTCTGCTCAGATCTCACGTGTGGAGCCACAGAGGATCCAGTGACAATGGAGGAATTGAAGGTGAAGTTAGTGTCTCTGTGCCTACAGATTTTCCTTAGCAGAGCTGTGGAGTGTGACAATGGTGTTTGTGTCTAAACTATCAAACGCCATTATCACACTAAATAGCTACTGCTAGGCAATCCTTCCTCTCCGTAAGTGTCTTGGCATCTGTTTGCTCTGAGCAAGAAAGTTTGTCTTAACCAGCATTCTCTGTCTTGTGTAATTTCTGAATAAAGTCTGGTACTCTTGTGCTCATAACTGTATGTCTGTCTGAAGACTGCCTTTCATATGCTGTTGTGAAATATATGATGATTCTGATGATGGTGCGGAAATAACCAATCAAATCCACTCTCTCCTACTGTACTCTCCCAACACAGACCACTTCTGATACCAGTGTGTGGGGATTTCTCCCCAGCACCAAGCATGCTATTAACTGTGAATGCCAGCTAGGTGTCCTCTCATTCAATTCATTTTTGGTACTGTCTACCTGGAGATAGCCTCAGATTCTTCAAATGGAGGATTCAGTCCCCAAGATCCACTTGCAGTAGCAGTCAAAAGTCCTAAGCTGCTTTCCCTGTGCTTCTAGTCATCCAGTTATAACTTGGGGGTTCCCACAACTATCTCCTCTGGTTCCATTAACTTCTATGGGTGGCTCTAAGAACTCAAGGAAACACGTTCATCAGCTTATTACAACAGATAATTTAAAGGATACAGATAGAGATGTGTGTAGGGTGAAATATGGGGCTTGGGCAGGAGCTTCCAGGCCCTCTCCAAGCATGCTATGCTCCAGGAACCCCCATGTGTTCAGCTATCCAGGAGCTCTCTAAAACTGTCCTCTGTGCATTTTATGGAGACTTCATTGCAAAGGCATGACTCAGCAGGCATATGAGTGGAAATATGAGTGGCTAAAAATGATGCTCTGAAGCTAATGATTGGGTGGGAAATGCCAGTGGGGCTGCCCATTCAGACACTTCGTGGCCTCTCAGCATTCTCTCCTTGTAGGTTTTGGGTGGAAAGCCGCGGGGATGAAGAGAAACCAATGACTATCAGATAGGATATGTTAGAATTATGAACCAGGAACCATGGAGGAAATATATACATATAAATTTATGAGTAATAAAATAACAGTGTTTAATTTTCTTATTGAAAAAAGTCCCCCAAGAGCAGCCAGCACAAGGCTAGACACCTAGTAATTATCCAGTGCTGCTGAGCTGAATAATCAGGAAAGCACTGGATAAAAAACACCAAAACTTCCAGGCATAGTGGCACACGCCTTTAATCCCAGCACTCGGGAGGCAGAAGCAGGCAGGTCTCTGTGAGTTCAAGGCCAGCCTGGTCTACATAGTGAGTTCCAGAACAGCTGGGGCTACAGGGAGACCCTGTCTCAAAAAACAACAACATCAAAAAAAAAAACCAAAACCCCCAAACCCACTAAAACTGGGCTAAGTCTAGGTTATGCAAACCACAGACTGATAGGTGCTAAATTAGGGCATGGGTGTACTCCTCTTTTCATCATTAAAAAAAAAAAAAAGCGCCTTGTATATGGCTTAACTGACCTTTTAGAAATTCTAGAACATGTTTGATTTCTACTGATTTCATCTAAAAACCAGGATGATTACTGAATTTGTATGCTAGATTTTTCTTATGCTTCATGAATTAGCATCAGAGACCCACATATAAACTGTGCGTGAGCTGCCATAGCAAATCTGAATATTTTAAAGTCCTGCAGTTTCTGGGATAGTGGTGCAGCTAGGTGGTCTGGTTTAGAATACATTCTCTGAGAAGCATCTAGGGTATGACGGTTTTGTGTGTGGGCTAAAGTTCTCTTCAGTGGTGTGCCTCAAAAAACTAATATATGTTTAAGCAAATTGACAGGGTTGGATCAGCTGTCAAAAACAAATTCATTCTACAATCAGCCATTTACTTATCAAATAAATATGTAGAGTGGCTCCCTATGCTTGGCATTGTCCTAGACCCTCGGGGTACTTTTAAATTAAATGCATCTGACATTATTTCTATAGATAGGCACTCACTGACTTGCACTCTACTTAGGGACAGTGTTAATGGTTCCAATTACATTAAATAAAGAACCCAGTGAGAAAAACTCTGCAAATGAATTCCAAGTTCCTTGCTGGAAAGCATCACTGAAACATATGTAGCCCACACAACTAGGATACACTGCAGTCTTCAAGGTCATGAGTAGCTTTGTACAAAGGGAGGTGGGAAAGAGGTATATTTCTGCCCAATGTATATATCTTTCCATGTTCCATTTCTTACCTCCTAGAATGGCTGACTGCCAAAAGAAGATCAAATGCCCACAAAAAATTAATTGACTGCCATTCCTTCTTGTGTGCATAATTCTGGCAAAGACACTCTTGAATAAGCTTTGCTAGAGAAGTTTGTCATGACAGGAATCACTGTTTTGAGCATGGTTTTATTGGACCTATGCAACACAGGGCTAAGATGACACAGGTTATAGTCCCCTCCTGTAGAAAGCAAACTGAGACTGAATGCTTCCAGAATCATCTGGTTATGCAACTATAGCGCAATACAGATCTTTTAAATCTAGAGTCCTTTCCTTTACCTGTGGCCTTCCTTGACCTGGTTCTTCCACAAAACTTCATGCTTTATGGCTGAGTCCATGCAGAAACTGGGTAAACCAAACTCCTGCTTAATTAGCATCCTCAGTTTCTGTGAGGATCTGTTTTGCTGATGGAGTCAGGAAAAGCCATGTGAGGGATGAGTCATGTAATAGTCCCTCCTCCTGAGGGTTCATAGTCAGAGAAAAGCCAAATATTACAAAACAGTGTAATTAAAATGTGAAAAGAAGGAGAAGGAACATCTATGTGGCAGTTTGGGGGGTCAGAAAGGGAGTAACCAAACTGCCCCAACATGGAGTAGCCATCTTGGCAACCTGATATTAACTGAGATGGCACTGAAAGGGCCACAGTCTTCTGGCTCCAGATGGTTCCAGGACTGAGGACGATGGCCTATGTACTCCACTCTGTTCCTGTGCTGAGACTTTACTCAGGTGGAATCAACCTGGAAACAAAAAGAAGGGTATCCTATGTTCTTTCTGCTACTGTGGCTCCTTTAATGGCTTATTATGATGACTGTCCAATTAGTTCTGCATTCAATGTCAGTGCCCTGTTCTTTCTGTAGGCCTTCAAGGAACACACAGAGAAGGCAAGATTTCCACATCCCCACTGTTTGTGCTGAGACTTTACTCAGGTGGAATCAACCTGGAAACAAAAAGAAGGGTATCCTATGTTCTTTCTGCTACTGTGGCTCCTTTAATGGCTTATTATGATGACTGTCCAATTAGTTCTGCATTCAATGTCAGTGCCCTGTTCTTTCTGTAGGCCTTCAAGGAACACACAGAGAAGGCAAGATTTCCACATCCCCACTGTTTGTGAAGGGTGAAGATGGGAGAAGGGGTTAAAATGATTAAGATGTTGTATATGAAATACACAAAAAATTCAATACAAACATTCAAAAATACTTCACTGTTTGTGTGCGTGTGTGCATGTGTGTGTGTGTGTGTGTGTGTGTGTGTGTGTGTGTGTGTGTGTGTGTTTGGAGGCAAGCGGTTAACATCAGTGTCTTTTCGATTGTGTTCTACTTTGTTTTGTTTTGAAACAGGGTCTCTTACTTAAACTGGAGCTCATTGATTTGGCTAGACTGGCTAGTCAGGAAGCCCCACAGATCCTTCACAGAAGGATCACCTCCCTAGCACTGGGATTTATAGGCATGTACTTCTGTGCCCAGCTTTTTTACCATGGGTTCTAGGGAATCAAACTCAGATCCTACTGCTTTTGTGGCAAGCACTTTACAGACAGAGCCATCTCCTTAGGTCTCCTATCCCCACTTTAAAGACACAGTTAGTATGTCCTACTGCTTCAGATCTCTGATGATGGTGTCCTTCTCCAGACCAGTTTTCATTTCCTCTCTTGCCCCAGGAAAGATATGACCAGTGGAGTTTCTCAGCAGGCTATCCTGGGGATACATGCTGACCCCAAGTTTTGTTTGCAAGATGAAGGGGTCCACTTGGATGTGTAGTTAAAAATCACTCTGGAGCTGGGGAGGCAGCCTAGAACACAAGTGGCCATGCTGACCTGTTTTCTTCTCTAGGAAATCAGCCACTTGAGTCTTAACTTGACTTTGCGGATCACACTGCTGAGGTCCTGAGTCCTTCCATCTCAGTACAGTGTGTTCCTTGAACACCACAAACACAACTCAGGGCCTGTCTTACTTTTCATCCAGTTCCAGGGAAGATTTTGCGATATCACACCCCTCCCATCCAGTCACCATATGTCAAAGGCTCGTGTGCACACTTTGGTAAACTCTCCTTAAACCTGTAAAATGCTCCACTGTGTACTTCCTGCAGGAGATAACAGAAGGCTAGAATTAGAAATCATCTCACTGTTACGATGAGGAAATAGAAGCCTAGGGATTCAAGAATTTTCTAGCTGGGTTCACACCCTTGCTCCCTGGCATCATCACTCATCCACTGAGGAACATGGCTTGTGCCAGGTATTATATTGTGCTCTGAGGATACAGAAGGGAACGAGGCCAGGTCCTCCCCCCACCCAAATTTTCCCATTTCCCATCTAGGAGTTGGATAGATGCCTAAACACATCCATGCCTCACCGTGTTAGGTGCCAAGTTAGAAGCATAGACAATGAGCCAAGAGTCTTGAATTATGCACTTCATTTCTCCCCAGATAAAGAGACCCCGAGTCTTTGATGTTATGATCTTTTTTTGTTACAACTGGGGAAAGATTTCTTCTTATTCATTTTGGAGATTCAGTTGCTGACAGACCACCGTTTGGGACACCAATGCTGCACCCTCTGATCCTGCTGCTTTTACTTTGTCATTTTCCAGCCTAATGAGGGACCAAGGATTTGCTGAATGGCTGGAAGGTGAACCTGTGTGCTCTTCAGTGATGGATGTGAGGAATTTTAATTGCCCAAAGTTGCTGGACAGGATGTGAGCTGGCTGAGTTGATAATGTGCTTACAAGAACCAGGTCACCAGGCTGTTTCCTTGTGGCTGCCTAATCCCCATCAACAAAACCTGCTACCAGGTCAACACTTCAATGCCCCTCTGCTTTCACTCCCTGGGAACAGACTCTAGGAAGCTATTGGAGCAAGCCCACAGCTGGTACCCTTGGTAGAGAGATGCGGGCATGCCCTTTCTTTTCTTTGATATCCAAGTTCCTTCTGTGCTTATGATGGAAAAGGAAAGAGGCCAAAGCCCACACCAGCCCCCAGAAATGTAGCTGGCCACTGGCAATTCCATCAGGCCTGAGTATAGAATGGTTTAATTTTGAAAGCAGGATCACCATGTGGGCCCTGAAGAAAGATCTCTGTGATACAAGTTTATTATGTATTTGAGATATTTAAATATGGTGCACAGGATACAGAGATGAGCAAGAGTAAGCAGGCTCTGGCGTCCACTCCCTCACTGATTTGTTCAACCAACATTGAACTATGTGATCCTACCAGGAGCCAGGCAGTATGCAAGTCATTGACCATTAAGAATTCAAAGATGAGCTCATCTCCCAGAGTCTGGTAGTGACCTATCTAGTGAGGACACACAGACAGGGAGTAATGATGTGAGAAGCTGCAGGATCTCTGAAGTAGGTGTGTGGCATCAATGTGCATAAGGAAGGGAACATCATCTGTGGCAGGTAAGAAGAGAACAAGAACTGGAGATATAACTCAGGTGCTAGAGTGCTTGCGTACCACGTACAAAGCCCTGGATTCCGACCCCAGCTCTGGAAGTACATGTCTATAATCCCAGCACTTGGGAGGTAGAGATAGGAGTAGCAGGAGTTCAAGGTTATCCTTCATTACATAGTGAGTTTGAGGCCAGCCTGGACTATATGGACAGGGGGCGGGGGGAGAGAGAGAGAGAGAATGTCAGAGACAGAGAGATGAGGATGAGAGAAAAGTGCTTCAGCCTTTCTGTTACTCTGGCAACATTCAGTAACCTTGCCAAGGAAAAGCCCAGAAGTTTTCACCTTGATAGAGACTAAATTACCTTCAGATTTCTCAAAACCTTCCCCAGGATCCCTGCCTGAGGACCACTAAACTATGAACCTGGAAATTTTTTTAGTGGCGGAAGCTTAGGAATTTCCCTTTCTCAATATGCAGCCATATTCCCACAGGGGGAAAAAATCCCTTTAACTAAAAGAAGCCTGAAGTACTATTAAGTAAATGCCTAGGGACCCGCATGTCAGGGCGGGTGTGTGTGAAGAGTGGGTGTGTGTTTGTTACTGGCATTGGGGTGTGGCCCAGGTGTTTCTAGGTTCCTGGTCTCTTATTCAAGGAACTGAAGTAAAGGCTCACACAAACTGCAAGGAAGCTTTATTTGAACCAAAACAATGAAAAAAGGTCAGAATACACTGCAAGAGAGCAGTGGGAAGATACTCGAGGGCCCCAGATTACTACCTAGGGTCTCTTCATAGGCTCTAAAGGAAGGAGGGACTAATTATAAGGGAATGTGGTCTGAGTGGTTCTCCATTTTGAATGACAGATTGGGTTATATAATCATCTCTGCTGCACATGTCCCTTCCCATAATGCATCTGATATTAATCATATGTATGTCGAATTATGCATAGGTATAAGATGGTAAATAAGAGATTCTCCCTAAAAGTTCACTTTTTGCCTTATGGTTCATGCACTCAAAACCAGTTTAGGTTCAATCAGCCTTTCTGGTCTCCTGCTCAGCTATAAGGAGACTAAGAATGAATAAAATCTGTCTAAGTCTGATGGTCTTAGGGAGGAGAAACTTATATCACTGTTCAGAGAGGGGTATGCATGCAGCTCGATGCAGCTGACGTCCTATCTTGTTAGCAGGTTGCTAGGTGCATTGTTCAGAATGGAGTGTGTGTGTGTGTGTGTGTGTGTGTGTGTGTGTGTGTGTGTGTGTGTGTACAGTGCTTATGTACAGGTAAGACTCTCAGGCTGCCAAGTGCATTATTATTAGAAAGGGTGTGTGCACATAGCCTAAACCAAATGGGATCCCAGGTTGCTAAGCTATTCCCTATGCTTGCCTGCACACACGAAGAATTTTAATTTCTCAAGCTAGGCATGAGGCTTAGTGGTAGAGAACTTGACCAACTTACACGAGGCCTTAGCTTTGATTCTCAGAATGACAACAAAAAGTTTTTAATTTCTCAGAGGAGCTGGGTAAAACATCTTCAGAGTCTGATCCAACTGGGACTTTCCTTCCTCCCCTCCCAACCCAGGAAAAGTCAGTGTTCTGAACTGCAAGTTGAGATGAATGGCTCCCCACCCCCTGCCACCCCCATATACCCTTGAGCCAAGGCCACACTGCTTGGAATGCTGTCCCCTAGTGGTAGGCTGGTCCCTGCTCTTCATAGCAGTTGTAGGTGGAGAGAATCTCAGGTTTGCACTAAAAGTGATCGCATTCGAGCTTCCCTTGGCAGCAGGATCTGGCTTCATTTTGATAAAGTACATTTTCAAAGGCTTGGGAGATGGAGGGAAAAAAGAATGGGGAAAATTGTTCCATGAAGTGCCTACTGACCCATTAAATACGCCAGACAAGAACTAATCTTGTTCTACCTAGACAACAAGGCTCTCTTTTTCATTTTTCTGGCACATTTAGCCCAGGCAAGAGCTAATTAAAGGCCTTGCCATTTCTCAAGGCTCCCTGTTGTTGCCAAGCCCATCTTGCCCCGCTTTCGGCTTGTTCTCACACTGAGCTGGATACAAAAGTGGATTCTCTCCCACTTACTTGAATGTGCCAGCTACTGTATTTCCAAGTCCTATATTTCTGGTTGCTAAGATTTTTCTAGTTCCTCCTATATCTCCGTAGGAGCTCAGTGAATCTCAGACTTGGACATTTGCCTAAAACTGGAATAATATGGTAGGTGTTCTGAGGCACTAAAAGAGCAGCTCTGAGTGTCCTCAAAGACTTAACTCCAAATCACCACCCAAAGATGTAGACAGTGTGTTCAGAAATTTTGTTGGCAAGAAGCACGTTTTTTCCTTTGATGGTCTCAAGGAATTCATTCTTAAGGCAATATTTCTTAAGCACCTATGTACAGGGCACTGGGCCTGGGCCAGTGTTTTGTAAGGGACCAAGTGGCAGGAAGACAGGTGCTTCCGAATAGCCATTAGGTGGAACCTGTGGAAAACAGTGGGGCTCTATCTGTAGAGACTGTGGAATCCGCTCACCCTCAAGGTCTTGGAAATAGATTAGTCCTGTACCACAATGGGGAAGTATTGGCCCTTCTCTCCTTTCTTCCCAATGCCATCACTACTTCCTTAGTTTCCACTCACCTTCTCTACCGCTGCCTTGTCTTCTGCTGCTTCTGGGTCTCATGGCCCCACTACTCCAGGCCCTCTGCATGCTTGCCTTCCTTTGGTGTCTTTTCAGCTTCTTCATGGGCCCAATTCAAGCTAGGCTGGACCATTCATCTCAATACCCCAACCGAAGAGACAAGTAATTGTTAAACGCAGAGAAAGGAGAGTTATCCACTGTGGCCACATTGGGAAGTGGAACAAATAAAGGAGCCCATGGACACTATCCCTAGTCTATCTTCAAGGACCTGACATAGGTTGAATAGAGATAGATTTAAAAGTGTGCAAGAGATAGGTATAACTAAGCAGTCCTGGTCAGTGTGGTCCCATCCATCATTACCGCCTGGCTCCAGTTTCTCCTGCAAGGTGATCTGAAAAGTCAGAACTGTGTGAAGGGAGGCAAATCCCCTCTCTTGATGGCATTAGGCTTCAGTCTTTCTCTTTCCCCAGCCTGAGATTCCTGGGAAATTTTTATTTCTTTTGAGTTCATGGTTTCAATAGTCCAATAGTTGAAGGGGAAGGTAGGAGTGTCTCTTTAGAATTTCTTCTCTCTGCTCAGGCTGTTACGTGAGTGTCCAGGCTGTGTGGGTCTCAGGTACATAGAGGCAAGATCAATTCCGATCTATTTAGACTAGAGATATAAGTAACTGCTCCCAAGTGCCAGAAGATGGATGTGTCTAGAGCTCTGAGAGGATAGACTTGGGGCTCAAAGAAAAACTCGCTGGAGGAGGTGGCATTCAAATGAAGTCTTGGCAGATGTAGGGCTTTATTTAGATCAAAGAAGAGCCAGTCTGTGCCTAAGCTCTAAGGGGCCACTGCCTGAAATTCTCTTAGAAGGGAACAAGTTTGGCGTCCGGCTTCCAATAGTAGAGAGCGGTAAACCAAACCAAAGTGTCCTTGGGGACCTCTGCAGGGTAGGGCAGGGAAAGAGTACAGAGGAGGGGGCAGTGAACAAGAAAACACACCTCCTAGGCAATAGTGATGGCCTCCACTAGCAGCACCATTACTACCTGGGAGCTTGTTGGAAATGAAAATTGTCTGGCTGAGCAGACCCATGAGATGAGAGGCTCTGAGGGCAGGATCTGCTTAGTAGCCTGTATTTCTAGCACTCCAGAGGACCTGGATGCAGGTTCAGGCTAGGAAATGCAGGGCTACAAACAGGCTCACTTGAGGGGGGTCTCACTGATGTTTAATGAGTGACAGGGGGCAGGGGGGTGTCAATAAGCCTTGGAATAAAGAACAGCAACTCTTAATACAAAGGCAATATAGTGCCTAAGGCTAGTTGTATCTCCACATTGTCATTAACAATTTGGGTCCTTCCAGGTTTCCTTTCCATGTGGTCCTCATGGCCACAATATGATGACTACCACACTCATCTTCCAGAAAGGAAAGCCTTAAAAAAGAAATAATCAGATTTAAACAAACAGGACAGCCGTTCTCCGGCTCAAATCTCTCTCTTGAAAGCCCTTTCCAGAAAGTTCTGATTCTCATTGGTCAGAACTGTGATAGAGACTATTCCAAGTCTCAAAAGAGTCTAGGAAATGCAATATTTTAACCAAGCTTCTTGGCACTGTGAACAATAGTAGGTTTTGCTACTAGAGAAGGAAAGAGGAAAAAAAAGACGAGAAGAAGGAAGGGGAAAGTGGGTATTGGTTAGAGAGAATAAACACAGCGTAAGCAACAGTAAGTCCAGTAGAACCACTAGAAAGAGAGGGAGGGGAGGGGGAGGGGGAGAGGAGAGCAGGAGAGAGAGAGAGAGAGAGAGAGAGAGAGAGAGAGAGAGAGAGAGAGAGATGGAGGCTGATGAAAAAGTTCTCAGTTCTGTCTGTAAGCTACTGACCCAAGGAAGGGATGCAGTTCTGATGCCTTAGAGCCAGAGCCAAGGGTGTAGGCTAAAGCATGGGTTTGAAGACCAAAGAACCTGGAGTGCTGAGGTAGTAGATCAATGTTCCACTGCAGCCATCTGAGGGAATTCAACCTTCTTCCACCTTTTTCTTCTATTCAGACCCTCAAAGGACAGGATGATGTCTTCCACACTGAGAAGGGCCATCTGTTTTATCCACCCAGTGAAATGATTGTCTCTTCCAGAAATGCCAGAAATAATGTGTAACCATTGCCCAGCCAAATTGACATAGAAAATCAACCACAGTTTCACAAAATATTTCTTTAGAAGCAGGACATGGTGGTACATTCCTGTAGTCCCAGCAGTTGGGTAGTAGAAGTGAGAGGATCAAGAGTTCAAGGTCATCCTTGGTTACATACTGAGTTGGAGGCCAGTCTGGGCTTCTTGTGACCTTGTCTCAAATAAAATAAAAAGCTTCTTTTGTATATTCAGAGATAAGCAAGTTAGGGAAATTTATGCTACTAAATTGTATTAGATTCAAAATCAGAGCGACATTTCCCAAAATACAGTAGGGCCACAGCCCTTTCAGAACCAAAGTGTGAAAAACAGCAGAGCTCTCTCCACCCTGGAGGAGAAAAGGTGTCCTAGGATGGGCACAGCACAGAGAATCAGGAAAGGGCCTGATGTCGGAACCACTGGTACGGGCTGCTAAGGCCTGTGTAGGACCCTACCTGAGGCTGAGGCATCCTGAGAGTTACGTCAGCTGTTTTCCTGGTTGTTGTAGAGTGACACTTCCATGGTAACTGCCTGCTCAGGCCCGTGGCATGCCCAGGAGAGGCTGTCCAAATGTCTCTCCATGCCTGTGGTTAGACACATATGGACATTGGATGGCCTGTGACAAGAACCCCCTCCTCTGAGATGAGACTAGACCTCATCTAGATGTCCTGAATAACAATGGACACTACCTTCAGAACCCAGCATGGGCTAAGTATGAGGAATGTCCAGGGGTCTGAGAGAACAGCCAACTCTATCCAAAGCTAGGGGTGACCTTTGAATTGCCCTGTTGCATTGCTATGCATTGAAGACATGTATTGTGTTTGTATCTATAGATGACTATTTCTCAATCTCTCTCCTCTTCTCTTCTCTCTCTCT
>NW_008357638.1:603118-611438 GCF_000622305.1 Nannospalax galili | reverse complement strand
TCTCTCTCTCTCTCTCTCTCTCTCTCTCTCTCTCTCTCTTTCCCTCTCATATTGAAAGGCCTGAAGTTTGAGAGTCTGAGGAAGAATGGTGGCAATTCAATTGAGCTTCTATATAATAAAATTAAAAGGATGCAAATAGAAGTGGTTAGAGTTATTTGATGAAACATCTTTTTGTTTTGTTTTGTTTTGTTTTTTTGAGACAGGGTCTCCCAGTAACCCTAGATGGCCTGAAACTCACTATGTAGATCAGACTGACTCCATCTCACAAAGATCTGCCTGCCTCTCCCTCCTGAGGCGTGCACCACCATGCCTAGCTATGACAAAACAGCTTTTAAGCATCTTAGAAGTTTCACTAAGTCATGGGCAACCTAACATGCGAGTCTTTTTGTCTCATCTCTGGTCCTAAAAGAATAGATATGCTGGAGGACAGAGGCCTAAGAGGGATGTTACCCAAGGAGTGTATTAACTGGGATCTCAGGTATACAGAGCTCAGCAAAATTTGTCCGAGAGTCTCTTCAGGAGTTCCCTCCTTTGCTTTCATATTCTCCCTGGAGACTGCTAGGGCTTGCCTTCAAAGTTGTCCCCCAAAACAACCTTCCTATAATATGGTATGATGGATACAGCATTCATAAGCCAGCAGGTATAGCTGCCTGTGTTGGCCAGGAAACTTCACTGAACATTGCCAGCATGTTCAGTCCCCATAGGGAGCTAGTGGGCTCCGAGATTCCTGAGCCACTCTTCCCAAATGCTGTAGAACCTAAGTAACATAGGCCAGACCTGGAAGAAGGGACAAATGAGGAACCATCGTTCCTCATCATCCACAGTCTCAACAGCATCTTAGGGTTATGCTTTTGGGAACCTATGGGAAGAGACAGAGGACAATCCTCCTCCCAAATACCCTGTCTACCCTTGTGACACTTGTATTTCTTGAGATGTAACTTCACCCAGTTTCACTTTCTGGGTTTGTGAGCAAGGAATGTAAGAAGTGTTTTGTGATGAAGGAACATTTTTGGTACCCTGATAGCTTACTGTACCCACGACTAGGGCTGGCTCTTGAAGACACACATTCATTCACTCTTCAAAAGTGGTATGCAAGTTTCTTTCGACTGCCTGAATTTTGGTAGAACTGGAAATTTCAGGAAAATAAGCCTGAGTGTAGACTTCTTTTCTGGAAGGATCTATGTCTAAATATGTGCTTTCCTTTTCTGGGGTTCTGGATCTGGGGTGTTTACTTGATGACCTGGTCAATGATGTCCTGGTGTGTGTCCTACTTGTACACGGGCCATCATATTTCAGGGAAAGATTGGTGAAGACAGGGACAGTGTTCCTGAGAACTTTGTCTCCCAGCACCACATGCAACTTGGACTTAAGAGAGGGCTCTACCCAGGCCAATTCCCTGGCTGCAGTTGCATCAAGTTCTAATGAAAAATCAGTCCAAATCCAATGTCCAGCCAAGGTGGAGGAAGACTGTCTTAGGATTGAGGGGAGCAGTCCCTGAGCGATTTGAGAGAGATAGAAGAAGATAAGGAAGAGATAGCCAAGAAAAACACTTTGTAGAAAAATGCCAGGAATGAGGTAAAAACTGAAGGGATTATTCCAGTATTTTAGAGAAGAATCTCTTATTTATTTGTTAAAGAATATTCTTACTGGGTGTATGCCTGCAACCCCAGCACTCAGAAGATGGAGTCAGGAGGATCAGGAATTCAAGGTCATTTTTGGGTACACAGCAAGTATGAAGCCATCCTGAGATAAAAACTTCAGCACACACACACACACACACACACACACGTCTCTAGAGAACACTGACTTAAGAATCAAAGGTAATTCCAGAATCTCCAGGCACAAGGATGCCTGGGACCTCAGGATTCAAAACAACTGGGAGGATCTTTCTAGGGAGGCAGCTCTGTACTTCCTACATGATATTTAAAACAGGACTTGATAGCAGAGGATATACCTTGACTGGGTTCTCAAACTCTCTATATTAGTTACTTTTCTCATTGCTGGGACAAAATAGGAACAAAAACAACTTAAGGAAGGGCTGGAGAGATGGCTCAGTGTTTAAGAACACTGGTTGTTCTTGAAGAAGACCCGGGTTTGAATTCCAGCACCAACATGGCACCTAATAACTGCCTGTAACTCCAGTTCCAGGGGATCTGACAGCTTCTTCTGTCCTCTGAGGGCATTGCACGGCACAGGTGCACTTACCTACTAGCATACATATGAAACAAAAATAATAAATAAAATATTAAAAAAACAACTTAAGGAAGGGTTTGTTCTGACTTATAGTTCAAGGGGATACATTCCACCCTGGCAGGGAAGACATGGTAGCAAGAGGCCAGCTGGTCACGTTGCCTTGACAGTCAGGAAGCAGAACAGGAAATGGGGTCTATAAAACCTAAAGGCCCTCCTCAATGACCTACTTCCTCTCACAATGCTCAGAGTCCTAAAGAAGTCCTAATGGTTCTATCACCTTTACAAACAGCACCACAATTGGGGACCAAATGTTCAAACTCATGAGCCTGTGGGGGCGTTTCATACTCAAACCACAACACTCCCAGTGCTACATGAAACAAGTGTGCAGGGAATTGGAACTCAAGAAGGTAGAGAGGTGAGGGCAGAGCCCAAGAAGCAGAGCTGAGTGGACTCTTCTCCCTCCCTTCTCCTGCACGCATGACAACAGGGCAGTGCTTCTTCCTTGTCTCTGCCCTGTCCCTGCCAGGGAGGCGGAGATGTTTCACCGGCGTGGACCACATCTAATTTAAACCCTAAATCTGATGGAAGGGATTTATTTGATTTGTTAGTCTCCTGTGACATAAACATGGAAACAATAGGAGAGATTGTATTCATATTCAAGACTAAATCATAAGGGGCCCTTAGCAAGATGTATAGACATAGACATCATTCATGACAAAACAAGACCAGTCCTTGGAAGCCATTGCAGTTCCCTCAGAATCAATGACTGAGTACCAAATTTCCTATGATCGTGAGAAATGGCCTGCTACCTGCCAACAGTGCTTCCAATTCTTGAAACTGATCTATCTGGCCAGAACTTCTGGGACTTTCCTAACCAAGCTGCCCCACCCTGCATGTAGTTGTTGCCCTCAGAGCTCTGGGGAAGCTGTCTTAAGAAAGAAGTAAAGGGATCATTCTTGTTTGCTTTCTGTCACATTGTTTTTTTCCTCCCTTCTGGGTCCAGGTATTTTAGTTCATTCTGGCTGCTACAACAAAACACCATGGACTGGGTGGTTTATAGACCACAGAGATTTATTTTTCACAAGTGTGGTTACTGAAAGTCCAAGGTCAAGGCACTAGTAAGTTTAGGGTCTGATGAGGGCCTGACTTCTGGTTTATAGACAGGGTCTTCTCAATATAGTTGCCTATGGTAGCAGACAACATGGAACCTCTCTGAAGCTTCTTTAATGAGGAAGCTAATCCCATTCTTGAAGTCTCCACTCTCAGGTTAAGGTCATCTTCCAAAGGTCCACTTCCTAAAAACCCACCTTAGGAATCAGGATCTCAATACAGGAACACAGGAGACAGAAACATTCAGTCTGTGGCACTGGACTCTGACCCCTGCGGACTTGTTACTGAGCATCTCTAGACCCAGTGTCTCTCTAGTTTCTGGAGCCCTCTCTTGCTTATTGGCCCAGAGATGTTCCACATTTTGAGATGCCCTGATGGGCAAGGTGCCCCGTTTTCTATTCTTTTCCCCTTCCTCCTACCTAGAGGAGCACTGCACTCTTCAGGGCTCAGCAGGTCAGCTATGACCAGGGCTAAACCATCAGCACCTTTAGGAGCCACAGAACAGAGTCCAGTTCCCTGACCAATCAGTCAAGATCTCTGGCCTGCTCTTCCTCTATCCTTACTCATCAGATACACCCCTGTGGCCAGGCAAATTGGCTTATTATTATCTAAGGATGTTTTGATTTTTGCTGCCTAAGGCTGGCTTTGAGATTGTCCCCAGGTGAGCGATCATCTGCCTTTGTTTTCCCTGCTGGTCCATTACTTTCTTTGATGTTCTGCTCAAAATTCATCTCTTTCAGAAAGATGGGAGATGAAAGAGCGGCAGGAAGATGGAAGGCTGCTGATCAAAGACTCGTCACCTGAAAGCCATGTGAAGACAGTGATGTTCATGGACCTGCCAACAATTCCATGGCCATTTTCAGGCAGTAGGAGTTTCTTGATGCTTCAGGTGAGTTTGGGGGTCAAGTAGCAAAATAATGAAAACCTCAGTTGCCTACTCTAGATTTGGGGGCACTGGAGCCAATGCAGAGGGCTCTGGGTATGGAGCCAATGAGACAGTATGGAATGACTTCAAAACTGCACCCTGAAAAAAAATGATCATATAAATCCATTAAGGGACATTTCTTCTTGCTTTCTGCTTTTCTTAAATGTCAACAGTAGTAAAAAAAAATCTAGTTAATTTACAGTTGAAAGTCACTTTAGGTGATTTTTTGCAGTTTTCTCCCAGTGAGTAGTAAATTGGTTGATGAAACTCATTTCTGTGTTATGAATGAGATATAGATATTTGTAGCTTTCTAGTTCTTCCTCAAGCTAAAAAGTATGAAAACTTCATGGTTATAGTAATGATTTATGTTTGTGGAATGCCACTTGAGGTCAGTTTTTCCTGTCCATGAATTAATTCTCACATCCCTGCAAGACAGACATGGTTATATCCATTTATCAGATGGGAAAGTTGGGATTCAGAGAGACTCAATTACTCTCTAAACTCACACAGCTAGTAAGTGTTAGAACAGAGCCTGAACTCTATCTGGCTCAAAGTCTAGGTAGCTTCCTGTTTTATAAAAGTCTTGAGTCTAATAATCCCATGTGTAGAATAAAGGGAAACTAGAGGACTTCTTCCTTTCAGAGTGACCTGAAAAGGTGAGAGGAGACTGTTCCTTTCCATCAGAGATGGAGCAGATGAATGGGACAGAGATATTCATCCAGAGAGCCAGTGTCCATGGATGGGTTTCTATGTGCCAGATATTAGGATACAGCACGAATGAACCAAGAGGGGAAAAAACCTGCCCTGGGGAACTTACTTTCTGGTATGGAGGAGAAAGACAATTTTTAAACAGAACAAAATGTATATGATGTCTCATAGTGATAAAGGCTGCATACTTAATACACACAGGGGATATAGAAACCAGGAAACAGAGTTTGGGATTTTTAAATGGAAAGGCCATGGAAGGCCTCCAGGAGGTGATCTATGAACAAAGACCCGAGAGCACACTTCTAGCTAGAAGGAACAGAAAGTGCAAAGGCTCTGAGGCAGAATTGTCTAAAGAACAAGAAGATCAGTGTCTCTAGAGCTGACCAAAGCCCTGTGGTCAGGTGAGAAGGGTGTTTGGGATATAGTGTGAGGTTGTGCTGGCCTTTGTGGTGAATTTGGCCTCTATTCTGAGGGGAATGGAAAATTGTTACAAGTAACATCTTATAAATGCAAGATAATGGGTCAATTTTCTTAGCACTTAAGAGTTCTGAGGACAGGCTATTGAAGTCACACTGTAGGAGGGTTTGACGGGAGCAGAGAGAGAGCAGCAGTATGGTCATTAACTGAGTCCTGGGATTAGGGACAGCTGCCCAGTAGTGCCAAGAGATACCTTCTCAGCTTTTGAGGAGAGGAGAAATTTCCCCAGAACTTTAGAATAGAAACCTGGGATCCCAAATGATGGTCTCTCCATTAAAATGGTGAGAACTGAAGGTGTGGGTGAGCTTCATAGGAACCAGGGGGCATTCCTATGGGCAGGTTCCTGCCATGACGCTATTGAGCAAAGAGGAGCTGAATGGCTTTGAGGTACCACATTTATTTCCTCCCACATGGATCTCTGACCTGAACAAAGTGTCTGGAAGTGTGTGGAAGTGAAAGACTGACGATGCCGTCCTGTGAGGAATGACTGGGTTTGAGGTAGTCCCCCCACCTCAGCATGTGGCATTGTTTGGAGAAACAGTTTTTTACCAAGTTAAAATAAGGTCATCAGCATGGATCTTAATCCAACATGGCTGGTGTCCACATATAAAGGGGGAATTTGGACAAACAGGCACACAGGGAGAATAGTTTATGAACACTGGGGCTGTGATGCCACCTGCTGAGGGTCTCCTGGAAGCGGGAGAGCTATCTGAAGCAGAGGCCTCCTTTGCACCCTCAGAAACAGATGATCCTGTCAACCTGGAGATGCAGGACTCCCAGCCTCCAGAACGGTTAGACAGTGAGCTTCTGTTGTGTGAGCTTTATAGTTGCAGTACTTTATTACGGCTGGCTGTCCTTTATAAATAATACAAACACCACAGAAAGTCCTGAAGGCAACATGCTGCTGAACAGCAGTTAGTTGATACTACCTTATCATCCCACATAGATGGAAAGACAGAGAGAGGACATGATGGGCTGAGAGGGAGACAGAGGCTAGATAGCACAATAGAATGACTTCAGTACCCCTAGATCCTAAAATGAAGCTGGCAGACTAGCAACTTTTGATGATATGAGATCAGAGCTGTGACTTTTGAAAGAAGTTTCTGAAAGACACAGTAGCATACACCTAAAAATCTCAGCACTTGGGAGGTGGAGGCAGGAGAATCAGGTGTTCAAGGTCATCCTCTATCAAGTAGCAAGTTCAAGGCCAGCCTGGGCTATACAGACCCTATTCAAACAAAACAAAACAGAAAAAAAAAAACAAAAAACTCTGAGATGTTTTCTCTTTGGGATCTTTGGGCCTCTCATGAAAAACAGAATTTTTGAAAAAAATCAATCAGCATGATTAGTGCTAATCTTCGATAACTGTATTGCTGGGGGTGGGGGTGGGGGCGTGGTTACCTGATTCTAGGGATGGAACTGGCTGCCATCTTGCTTACTTACCAGTTTTGATCTCAGAACAAGCAGGCTCTCAGCAGATTGACGATCTGCCATAGCAATGAGGTGGAAAGTAGTCCCTGTTCTGGGAGATTTTGGGGGCCTCTGGGGTTTTTTAACCAGTTAAACCCACATGGCAGATGCAGATCTAAGTAGGAGAATGCACCACTCTGTTCTCTTTGGTGCACATGGTCCAGTGGAGCAGAACGTACATAGAGAAAACAAGCTAGAACCAGGTTGTTGGCAAGCTCCTTCCATTTGCATCCAGTTGAACACATGCCCACCACACACACACACACACACACACAATGCAATGCATATTTAGAAAACAGAGCACTTTATAATTAGAAAATAATTGCTGCTTCTTTGGGCATTGTTTTTCATCTGATTCTATTGAAACCTTTTGCTATGATGAAGCACATCAGAAGCATGTCTGGGAGGCACAGGGACAATAGATAACATGAAATAATACGAGCCAGCTGTCCACATGGCCAGCATCATACCTCCCCAGAACAGGGTGCCCACTGGCAAGAAGTCCTCACTTCTCCATTCTCATTCGTGAGAAACTGCTGTTGGAATACAGGCCTGTTTTCATTTGTTTTGTGATCCATACATCACAGAACCCCATGGTCTAGCCCTTTAGAAAGCTCAGACAAATCCATATGTGACTGCCTTGAGGGCATAAGGAAGGAACTAAAGCCCAAGTGGACCCTCTGGACCTTCCCAACTTTTGGCTTTGTATGTTCTTTGTATATGCAGTCTTCTTAGTGTTGAACTCTCATGGGGGAATCAAGAGCAACTGGCTTATTGAAGCTGGCCATTGCCGAAACCCTGGAACCACAACACCTTTAATGTAAGAGCCTGCTTCATGCTCATCCTGTTGTTTGACTGTGCAAGGAAAATAGCTCTTTATCTCACAACAGAAGGGTTTGGGTGGCTGGACAGATGGCCATTCAGTCACACCAAGTTATCCCCAAAAGCCCTGGCTGGGACAAATCCCAACATGGTGCCCCTTCTGTCTCTGGGCCTCCAATACTTGGAAATTGGTAAAATCAGATTAAAATAAATAATATGGGCACTTTGAAAACAAAAGTCTAAGCATCTGTGAAAGGAGGAGGGGGGGGGAGCAGCTCCACAAGGAGCCTCTGTTGTCTCCTCAAGTCAAAATGTAAAGCCAACCAGAGGGAGGACAGCTCCAGGATGACCTTGCCCCTTCTGTCTCTGGGCCTCCAATACTTGGAAATTGGTAAAATCAGATTAAAATAAATAATATGGGCACTTTGAAAACAAAAGTCTAAGCATCTGTGAAAGGAGGAGGGGGGGGGAGCAGCTCCACAAGGAGCCTCTGTTGTCTCCTCAAGTCAAAATGTAAAGCCAACCAGAGGGAGGACAGCTCCAGGATGACCTTGACCTATCATGGTATACCTTTCCATGCTGTTTTAAACACATATTGATAATATTTTTATAATT
>NW_008357638.1:592284-602397 GCF_000622305.1 Nannospalax galili | reverse complement strand
TGTTTTCCAGTATTAAGATTGAACCCAAGGCCTTATACTAGTCACTCAACCACTGAGTCGTATCTCCAGCCCTTCTTAAATCTATTTTACCTTCTTTTTTTGAGACAGAGTTTAAGTTGTTCATGCTGGCCTTGAACTTTCTATCCTCCTGCTTTAGTCTCTTCAGTAGCTGGGTTATGGGTCTATGCTACCAGGCCTAGCTGAGAATAGTATTTTGAAACTGAAAAAGCCAAAGGTTCCTACTGAAGGCCAACTTCCCCTCCGAGAGAGGGTTGCACACACTTCCACCTACATTGCTTCTGCCCTTCCCAGAATGTCATAGGGAAGGATGCCTAACCTGAAGGAGACCCATGTGGGGTCTGCCAATGCAGAGCCTAAGAGGGCAGGATCCATGAGAACTGGGACACCCAGCCTAGGACTAGCACCTTGGGAGACCACATTTAAAATGCACTTATTTGTATTTTATGTGTATGAGTGTTTTGCCTGCATGTATATATGTGTACTGTGTGTATGCAATGCCTGCAAATACCAGAAGAAAGCACTGGGTCCCCTGGAACTGCAGTTACAGGCAGTTATGAGCTACCATGTGAGTGCTGGGAACCAAATCTGGGTCCTTTGCAAGAGCAGCAAACGCCCTTTATTGCTGAGCCATCTCTCCATCCCCAGGAGAACACATTTCGGAACAAAGTACAAAGTAATCAAACCTCAGTTGTAAGAATGGGAGAAAACATAGATGAAGATGTCGTGTGTGCCAGTAAACATATTAGGAAATTTCTAAATTAAAAAATCTAGGAGGAATGTGAAATAAAGCATAAATTCTAACAAACAAGCATCTATGATGACATGTACCATACACTTTTTCCTTAAATGTGAATTTAATGAAACTGAACATTGTGACTGGCTGAGTAAATAATGCTGGGAGGTGACTTCACGCTTCAGAAGCCACTTCAAGCAACAATAGCAAACGTGACACTCATGCAACAACTTGACATTCATGATTTCTGTTCACACTGAGAATGGAAATGTCCAGAAACCCTGAGGTGAGGCGTGGGAGTGGGAAGGGCTTTGACAGTGACCAGACCCCAGGCATCATCAAGTTCTTGACAACAAACCACATGCAAATACACAAATGGACACACAACATGAGGTGGGTAGAAAGGCTAAGTGTGGACTATCTTTGAGGCTGACAAAAAAACTCATGAATCTCTCCACAACTGGTCACAAAGTCCCATTCTAAAGTCATTTCAGCAGACAGCAAGTGACAACATGGAAGCCTCAGGGCCCAGAGGGTTGGGAGGAAGGGCTGTCACACACTGTGCAGACTGTGGGTTCTTGTTCCTTGTGTATCTGCAGATGTCTGCTCACAGGCCCTGGGGCTAGCTGGCAGTTGCTGGTTACTTAGGGATGAGATGCTGGGCTTTCTTTTCTGCTGGGATCCCAGACTCCAGCGTCTTCACAGGTGTGGGGTTTGCTTGAACTCTGCCTTTCCCGATGCCTGGCTTCTTTGGCTTCTGGCTGTTGTTTTGAAGCGATTTTAGCCCCAGCATTTTACAATACTTGTTACACTGGTGAAGTGCTTTAAACTGATCAATGAAGGTCATGGAACAGTTGCCCTTAAATCCTTTATACCTATAAATGGGGGTGAAAGAAAACAATTTTTAAAAATAAGACATCTTACCAGCTTCAAAAGAAACATTTGAAAGGAGAAACTAATGGTGCATGGAAAATACATTTATTTCTATTTTTAGGTAAGAACAGTCACATGGTTGATAATTAATGAGGGGAAAAATCCTCAAAGATTGTGGAATTCAATACAGACAAAGATCCACTGGCAGGCACTGTAACCCAAGGCCTCTGCCCCTTTCTCTCTCAGCCATAATAATGAGAGCTGGACTGTTTTGATAAGAATTATATGTCTTAGTTACTTGAAAGCCACCTGTTATGGTTTGAAATAGAAAAGCCCTCACCACTTATGTTTGGAAGGTTTGGTCCCCATCTGGTGGCACTATTTTGGGAGATTCTGGAAACTTTGGGAGGTGGTGCCTAGCTGGAGGAAGGTGTGTGTGTGGGCGGTCCTTGGGCATATGTTATCTCTGCCTACTTCCTGTCTCATTCTCTGCTTCCTGGTCTGCTGTGATGTGAACAGCCTCTGCCCCACAATCCAACTGCCATGATCTGAGTGGCCCTGTCTTGCTGTTCCCATCATGTTGGATGGAACCCTCTGGAACTGTGAGCCAAAATAAACCCCTTCCTCTTTTCAGTTGCTTCTGAAGAGAATTTTGTCACAGTGACATGAAGAATAACAAATATACTACTCCATCCCACTTAGAGTTTCTGAATAAAGAACTCTAGAACTTTGGCACTGGAAGAAATTATTTAGTGTAGATCTTTTAATTTGTAGTTGAAGGAATTCATGCTGAGAGGTGGAAGTGGCCCAAGGGAACAAAGCCAGGCAATAAAAAAGCAAGTTGAAGGCAGCTCTCGGACCCTTCCTCATGGGACAGAGCTCTCTTCCATAACATCCCACCTGTCCTCAAGAGGAGAGGAGCCTGGGATTTTGTCTTTAACTGTCTTTAAGAGTAACCATCTGACTCCTTGTTCTGGAGGAGTCTTAGGGGCTGTTACTTTGGGCTGGCCCAATTAGGATTTGACCTATCAGTGACTATGGTTTCCCATGCCAATCCTGGAAGGGTAGTGCACTCCTCGAATGTCACATGCACAGGCTCCCATGTTTCTGTCTACCTGCAGATGAACAATATTCATCAAGAAAGCTGGTTGCAGGGCTGGAGACATAGCTCAGTGGTGGGCTACTTGCCTAGCATGCATGAACCCCCATATTCAATCTCTAATACTGCCAGAAAAAAAAGGAAACTATTCACTTGAGGTTGACTTGACATACTTTGTGGTAGGAAGACGGTTCAGTTGGTAAAGTGCCTACCATACAAGCTTGAGGACATAAGTTTAGATACCCAGAACTTATGTAAAAAGCCAGGTGTGACAGTGCACATCTGTAATTCTAGTGCTGGTGGAGGGTGGAGAGACAGTTGGATCCCTAGAGCTTTCTGGCCAGCCAGTCTATCTAATCAGGGAGTGTTGGTTCACTGAGAGACTCTGTCTCCAAAAATAAGATGGAGAATGATAGAAGAGGACATCTGACATCAATTTCTGGCCTCTATTCACAGGCACATACACACACACACACACACACACACACACACACACACACACACACAAATACACACATACACTATACATACACACAAAGAAGGAGGGAGGGAAAGTTGGTCAATGTCAAAGGCTCAGGACGCCTGAGCTTCTGGCAGAATTTATAAGGGTAGCACACTATTGATACTATAATTTTGTACCTAGGAAAATGATCCTGAGGATTTTCCATTCAGCCACCCAAACCCCCAAATTCCATGTGCTGACTCCAGTCACATCTCCTTACAAAGCATGGAAGAGCCAAGAAGAGTGCACGCACCACTCAGAAATTCCCCCTCACCTGGCATCCCTCTAAGATGTCCCAGTGATCTCCCTCCTCACATGAGCTCATTTGATTGTGAAAGGAATTTATCTCCATTTACATATCCATGATTAAAACCTTGGGAGCAGCATGTACAACTACCTACACAGTCCTCCTTGCATCTATTCCTGCCCCATCAATGCATCTGTGCTGCCACAAGAATGACCTCTACAAAAGGTGAATGTTATGACTTGGACATGAAGTACTCCTCCAAAAGCTGGTTCACAGCTGGTGGGGCTATTTTGGAAAGTTCTGGAAACTTTAAAGAAGTTTGGGATCTAGCTAGATGAAGTAGGTCAGGGGGTAGGTCCTTGGACATTTCTTCTCTCTAGACCTTTCCTGTCCTTTCCTCTAGTTCAGTACATTACAAGATGAAGAAGCTCTACTGTACACTCCTACCACCATCATGTTCTGGCCAAGCAGCCATGGACTGAACACTCCAAAACTGTGAGCCAAAACAACTCTTTTCTCTCTTGTTTTGGGCAGGTATTTTAGCACATCGCTAAGAAAATAACTAGTGCAGTAAGTCATCCAGTCCCCTGCTCAAAATGTCATTGTTGCTAACATAAACACAATATTCCTTATCCTGCCTCCAATCTTGCTACTGGCTATGTCTCTAGCCTCCTAACTTCTTACCCTTAGCAAAGATGATACTTGCACCTTCTAAGAGTCTACTCAGACTAATGCCCTGCCTCCCTTTTCGTCCTCAGTCCTGCTCACCTTCTGTCCTCAGCTTCTTTTACTCCTAGGGAGTCTTTCTTGACCTCTCCAGTCAAGCTACATACTCCATGCAGGCTCTCTAGATGCAGCACTTCCTAACACATGCACACACAGTGTGACACTGTAAGCGAAAGACTTAGTCTCTCAATATGCCATAACCTCTGCAAGGACAGAGCAGAGGTCAGCACATTCCTCACCAATGTGCCCCCGTACCTAGCTGCTGAAAGACAGTACATAGAGGATGGTGAAAAAAAGCCCGAGGTGATTTTCATTTTTGTGGTTGAGAACATTTGTTTCAATGCTCTCTTCTTGTGTTGCCCTGGGTCAATGCTGAGTCCTTGAAAACAAAGACATAGAGGAAGGAACAACTTTCCTCCCTCCCTTCTCCATACAGTACCTAGTCAAGCACTGTACTAGAGGCAATAGATGCAGCACAGACAAGCAGGGCAGTGAACCTATAGAGATATTGTTCACGGAAGAAGATGTCTGATCATCATGGATGCAGGTATAGTACTCACTGCCGACTTAGTATGCCTGGATGCTGAGCCTCTGTAAGCATCTGTCAGTTTTCTCAGTGCCCATATGGGAAGACTAGTAATAGCTACCCCATAGGGTTGTGGATGGGATGAAATGAAAAAGTGAGTGTAATCCACTTAGCCACACAATACAGGACACTTAATAAAGAGTCAACGCACATGGGCCATGTATTGGTATACTTATCACTGTTACAGCTGGTGTAACTGATAGGGTTCTCCTATAGAAGGAATATTGAAGGGGCTGGAGAGACAGCTTGGCAATTACAAGCACTGGCTGCTCTTGTAGAGGACCCAGGTTTGGTTCCCAGCACCCACATGGCAGCTAACAACTGTCTGCAACTCCAGTTTCAGGGGATCTGATGCCCTCTTCTGACTTCCGTGGGCATTGTACGACACGTCCCAGCACCCACATGGCAGCTAACAATCATTCTAACTCCAGTTCCAGGAGATCTGACACCCTCTTCTGAACTCCTCACGACATGGGTGCACTTACATGTCATACATGCAGACAATACACTTATACACATAAAATAAAAATAATAAATAAATAATATTTAAAAAAGAAGGAACATGAAGCAGAGATTGGAAGATAGGGGTTTTTCAAGCAAAGGACAAAAAGAGGGTATGCCTAGAATACAGGGCTATTGACCCAGGGCCCAGTGCAAAATTAAAAGATGTGCAAAATTTATTAAGAATTTCAAGACAAAAACAGCAGATGAACCTAAACACAGCACATTTCTGAATGTGTACATGTGGACTGCACACCTACAACACTAGCTCTGCTGTGTGTGAGTGTTTGGGGCCATTTCTGACTAATAAGACCAAATGCAAAAGGAAGTGTATAACACTGGCATGATGCCGACGCTGTAGCTGACATGACTCAGTAAACTGGGCATCTTCTCTTTGCCAGTAGAAACCATAAATGTCAGCATGCCTGGAACAAATGGGCTGTGGGACTCTGCTATTTTCCCTAGTGACCAGGGAAAGCTCACCAGGTTTTAAGCTCTTGAGGGTGTGAAAGCTTTCCTTGCCATCTGAAGCTACAGTGTGGGCCTGTAGCTCCATCCTGTCTGCAATTCCAGCTTGCTCCCTCCTCTCCCTACCTCCAAGAATCCATTTCCTTATGAAAAGAGACTTCGTTTCCAAATGACAAGTATACGTGCTAAAAAAAAGTCAACCCAAGACAGCAACTGAATGCAGCAGGGTAGGGAAAATTCTACTGCTAAGCAAGTCAGTTTTACACATCTATCTTCTGCAGAAGACTCCAGAAAAGGTCAAATGCCAGCCTGTGTGCTTCTTGGCTGAGCACTTGCTGGGGGGACCCAGTGCTAGCTGCACCTATGTGTGCCACATCCCAACTGCTGCTGGGGAAGGTCTCCACTGCCTCACATCAATTTCTGATCATCTCAGGCAAACTTGGACAGGGGCAACATCCTGCTAAGGCACCTAGGAGCAAGCCCCGGTCATCGGTGTCAGGCCTATCTTGAGGCCCTTTGTATATCTCATCTCTGGAGAGAAAAATAACTCCTATGATGACTTCCCAGAAGGGTCACTGCTCCCTTCTAAGCACTTCCTTGTGGTATATGTTCATACTGGACAACAAACAAGACCTTATGTAAGAACTTCCACCTCTGCAATGAAAAAAAACAAAAGCAAACAAACAAAGCAGTTTGCCCAGAGGAGCATGTCTTCTTGGTAGCCCTTAGAGCCTGATCTCGTCTATGAATCCAGTTACTTCCTTTCCTCTGCTTCTCCCTTTGCTTAGATCCTCCTAGAAAGCCAGAGGCAGGCATCAGAGACTAGAGTTTGCTAGTTCACACACTGGCATAGTGAGGGCACCTTGCACAGTCAAGGATGCCTTTCTCAACCCCCAGGACCTGCAAGTCCAGCCTGGAGGGCGGACTCTTTGGAGCCTCCTGTACCCTTTCCACAGCATGAGAAAGAATCCTTCTACCCTGGTTCCTGCGTCTTCCTGGGGACCAGATCTATTTTTTGGCATTAAGATTGTGTGTACACATCTTCTATCCACAGGCATGATCTTTCTCAAGACACTGCTTTATGCTCAGGATTCCTGTCCAGAGGACCCTTTTTAGTATGAATGTTCAAAGAACAAATGAATGGATACCAGCCCCATCATTAGGGCTGCTTAATCTTAGTCCAGGTGGAGTCATATTTCTGAATTTCTCTTTCTCTGGTTTTCTTTTATAACAACAGAGCATTATCTGGCTCATGATTCTGGTGGCTAAAGAATTCAAATATGACATTGACATCTTAGTGAGAGCCCCTGGCTACACTAAAATATAGTAGGGCATTAGAAAGATAAATGGTCAAGTACTGAAGGGGCCAAGTATGTGGTGTGGCCTTATAATGACTTCCACATGGTCTCCATGAGACCAGCATTAATCCCTTCCTATTGCTTTCCCTATGATCTAACTTCCTTCCACTAGGCCCAACCTCTTAACAATTCTACCACTTGACACCGGAGACCAAGCTTTGAGCACATGAACCTCAAGGAGACACACCCAAACCAGAGCACAATCTATTGTTGGGCTATGAATTGGACTAGGGCAATACTGAACTTCCCCTTCCATACCTTTTCCAGATATAGACATTATTTTTTTAACCACCCAGCATCTACAGAATTAAAACTCTTTCTCATCTCTTAATTTGGTCTCTGTCTCAACTAGGATACTGGGCCTCTGCCTTGACTTGTTCTCTTAAACTGGCAGCCAATGCCATGAAGTGGTCTGTGCCTGACGAGGAAAATAATGCAATATACTTATGTTTCTAAAGCAATTAACCATAGATTTATTCAAAGGATATGAGTCTAACTTAACCAGCTGTCATCTACCCAAGCAATGGAAAACAGTTCTCCTGCTTATGATCCATTTACAATCTACACACACCATCTGCTGCCCTCAGGATCAGTAGAGACCACAGATTAGAACTTTCATCACCTCTCCAATAGGAGAAACTCACCATTAGTTTTCTGGTTGGATAAACTTACAGAGTTGAGTAGTAACCCAGATGTCATGTCCTCAGAAGCCCAGAGTGTGGGTATTGCTTGGAAATAATGCTACTGCAGATATAATGGCTTAGGATGAGGAGTAGAGTGGGCCCTTGATTCAACATTACCAGTATTCATATATGAAGAAGAAAAAAGTCACAACATACAAGGAGAATGCCATATGATACATGAGGCAGAGTTGGAGTGATACATCTACAAACCAGAGAACATCGAGGATTGCAGAAGCTAGAGAACAGGCACGGAACAGACTCCAGAGAATCAGCCTTGCTATGATGGCTAATCTCAACTGCCAACTTGGTAATAACTAGAATCACCTGGGAGATGGGTCTATGGGCATGCCTGTGGGGGATTATCTTGACTAGGTTAATTGAGGTGGAAAGACCCACCCACTGTAGGTGGCACCATCCTCTGAGCAGAAATCATAGACTGTATAAAAAGGAGACTGTGGCTAATCACAAGTATTCATCTCTTTCTGCCTCCTGACTATGGATGTAATATGATTTAATTCTTCAAGTTCCCACTGCCTTGACTTCCCCACCATGATGGACTGTATCCTTGAACTGTGAGCCAAAACGAGCCCTTTCTCCCTTGAGTTGCTTTTGTCAGAGAATTTCATCACAGCAACAGAAAAAGAAACCAGGACATCTGATGACACCACAGGCTTCCAACCTCCCAAACTGGGAGACCAGAAATCCCTATTATTTTACACACCTACATTTATGGTAATTTGTCACAGTAGACCTAAGAACCCACTACAATGGAGCAAAGAACTTTGAGACTTCTTTTTATATATTTTCATTTTTAGAAATTTTAACTTTGCTGAATTTTACTCTATTATATTTAACCTCTAATTAGCATAATTTCCTAGACCATCACTTTATATTAACTAGCCAGAATACAGATTATAGGGAGCATCATTCAATGGATCTTTTCCAAATATTGTTCCTCTTGAATGGGAGTGACACATAGGAAGCAAAAGAATCTTGTTAAAATGCTGATGTGGATCCAGTATGTTTGGGTGGGGTCTGACGTTCTGCATTACTAACAAGTTTTAAGTAATCCAAACCACGCAAAGTTTTCAGTAATCTCAAATCATGCCCAACTGACTTTGGAAATGTCTTTATGTTTAAATTGAGACCAAAGGTTCTTGAAGCCTGTATCCAACAGCACAAAAAACTCACACTGTGTTGTTCCACATGGGAAGGGCCTAGAAAGCTGTTCCCACAGTCCTGCCCTCACTCAACAAAAATGTGACACTCACTGTATGTTAGAAACCATGTGAGGCTGATTTCTTGCTTCAAAGGAATTCCTCTCTCCTCTCAGCCTGATAAGGGATGACACAGACTTGCAGGCTCACACAAATAGTTCCAGGTGACAGCACGGCCAATCTCCTCTGAGAGTGTTTACTTATAGCTTCCCTGTGCAAGGTATTGCTCCCAAATATACCCGGAGAGAGGGACAGATAGAGCAAAGCTACAGAAACTTTCAGATCTGGCTGTGCTAAAGAGTGGTTCTTAGATGGCTTACACAAAGGATTATTTAAAGAACACTGGATGAGACAAAAAAAAACCTATAGAGAAGTTTCCCCACATGTTGATAACCCCTTTAGAAGCAATCCACACCATTTTTATAGCAGTTGCAGTTCTATATCTTTTTGAAGAAAATGTTTACTAGTAGGAATGGCTAAAGGGCAAGGAATTCAATTTGAGGATGCTGGTAAGGAATCAAAACAAGGTCTTTGGTGTGTGTGTGTGTGTGTGTGTGTGTGTGTGTGTGTGTTAGTTTAGATTTAGAATATCCTCCCAAAGACCCATGTATTAAAATTAAACGCTTGGCCTCCAGGGTGGTGGAACCTTTAGTAGGTGGGGCCCAGTGAGAGGCAGTTATGTCATTGGTGGTGTGCCTTTGAACTGGCTATTGGGACTCTACTCTTTCCTGTCTTTCTTGGCTCTCAGATGCCATAAGGTTTTGTATCTTCCTGTGCCACACTTTCCCACCATGATGCACTGCCTCATCATAGGCCCAAATAGGTCCAAAAGCAGTGAGGGCATCAACTGAAATTATGAGTCAAAATAAGCATTTCTTCTTCTTCTTCTTCTTTTTTTTTTTTTTTTTTTTTTTTGTGCTTTTTTGAAACAGGTCCCTTTGTAGCCCCAGCTTTCCTGGACCTTACTAGCCCAGGCTGGCCGCGAATTCACAAAGATCCCCCTGCCTCTGCCTCCCAAGTACTGGGATTAAAGGTGTGCATCACCACGCCTGGCTAGCTTTTCTTCTTTTTAAGGTAATAAACTCAGATATTTTGTCAT
>NW_008357638.1:570880-592263 GCF_000622305.1 Nannospalax galili | reverse complement strand
TATCTCTTTTGTATTTCCAGTTCTAATCAATAATCTCTCTCTCTCTCTCTCTCTCTCTCTCTCTCTCTCTCTCTCTCTCTCTCTGTAAAATAAAGCCAAAACCGAATTTGCTTATTAGTTTGTCACCTACATCTCAGTTTACTGGGAGTCTTCCACTCTGGAAATGTCTAGCAATTTCTGAAATTCCATCATTGCATTTCATTGCTTCATGCTTATTTGTTCATCCATTTATTCAATGGATACCAGTTACATATGTAGCAGACACTGCAGGAGAACTGAAGGGATTGCCGAGTGGCATGACTTTCCTTGAGGCTGCAGTCTTATAGGACAAGTAGACACATCAACACACAGTGGAAGTATTCTGTGAGAAAGTGCTGAAGACCCCAGAAGATGCAGCTTTTTACGCTGCCTCACGGGCTCTCAGAAAGTCTCATGATGCAAAGATGACTCCGGGTTTATCAGACAGAGGGAACAGCATGAGCAAAGGCTCAGAGTCACATTCTTAGCCAGAGCAGTCATTCTAAGGAGAGATGAGCTTATGGATAATTGTGAACTAACTTTGGTATTGTTTTTTATTGTGAATCAGCACTTCCCAACAATTGTTCCAAGGAGCAAAAATCCCACAAGATGTTTTGCATAAAAGAATTTTTGCTTTTTTCAGTGCAGGTCTGGAGCATGCTAAGTAAGCCACCCCCTACTGAGCCACCCCCTTAGCCTGGGAAAAATACTCAGGTATAAATTCCATGAGAACTGCTATCTAATGTCTTTCCCTTATCTTTTACATAATTAAAATACATATGAACTCTTTAAAGACCCTATGAAATCTCACACCTATGAAACCTTCCTAAACCATTAGACCCAAAGTTTCTCCAAATTAGATGACAATGGAAATCTTGTTCTCATGGTAACTTTGAAAAATGCTTCTGTAAAAACAAAAACAAAACAAAAAACCCAAGAAGACAAAAAACAAACAAACAAAAAACAAAACAACAACAACTAAGGAGTGTTTTGGGAAGGGATGCTGTAATATAACCACATCTATGTTTTTGAGAGAAGTTGTGTTCTAAGGGTAACTTCTTGTTTGGACAGGTGACTTTCAGCAATTATTATCCACAAACTCCCCCAACTCTGGCCATGGCTACCCCTCCCCAGGCCTATTGAAGTAGTCTCTTGGTGTTTGACCTTTGCTTCCCACCCTGTCCAGAAAATCTACTCTCCCACAGTCACCCCAAGTGTAAGTCAGATATGGTCAAGAAAGTTCTAGAATGTTCCATCTCCCTTAGAACAAATTCAGCCATTTCCACTAGCTTACAGGTCCTTTCTCTAGCTCCTGCCCACTCCCTGCCCTCATCATCTAGCCCTATGACTCCGCCTTCAGTCTCAGAATAGGTAACAGCCTGCTGCCTCCATGGAAACCATTCCCGGCTCCTTCTTCCTTGACAGCCACTCCAGCTGGAAGACAATGATACTATAGGCGTCTTCATATGTTCTCTCTTCCATTCCTGTGGCCTGCCTCCCCACACTGCACTTGACTTAGACCTTCCTGAAGGCTGAAAGCATTGTTCTGGATGGCTCTGGTCTGGTCTTCCCCTAATCTAGTCATGCTCTCTCCTGACCCTTTCTGCTAACCCTATCCCTTCCTCCTTGTCTCCATCTCTGTCTTGTTTCTGGTCTGCCTGCAAGGGGTGATCTTGAACTTACCAGGCTTTTCTCCAGATTTTTTTTTTTTTTTTTTTTTTTTTGGTATTCACATTTGTCCCTACAGCCAGATGGCAATTGACAAGGAGCCCATCTGGGAGTCTCCAGGGTCCTGAAAATGGACTAGTCAGGGCATAGCAAAAGGAGGAGGAAGAGAAACCCTATGACTCCCTACTCAAGTTATTTCAACAGAGCTGCCCTTTGTAAGATTTCTGCCAGGGGCCAGAAGACCATCACATCACTTCTACCCGTGGAGGGATGTGTTCTTTCTGACTCTGCTGGTCCCTGGAGTCTCCAGTCATGTACAGTTCACTGTTACAGTGTCAGCTTTGTCAAAATTATGAGATGATCGCTGTTCCCTCAGAAACCTCCAGGCCTCCTTGTTGGTGAGGGCTAGTTAGCTCTACAGCTGCATGGCTTGGTCACATTAAACTGGGATACAGGCTACCTTTCAAGGTAGATGACAATGGCAGCAGTCAGAAGCAGATATTTGCCATATAAAGTGCCTGCCTCCAGTGTATTGTGTCTGTGAGTCTGATCCCTGGAGGCCTGGCATTGGTGAGGCAGCTAAAACATTTGGTGTCCTAGAGTGGCATGAATCCTGTTGTGAAGCACATCCAAAAGATGCTGGGAATCTTTTATCTAAAGCCCCCACTGCCTTTGTCCCTGATGGAAGATCAGTGCATTGTTTTAAATAATCTACCCAGTATTTACACATAAACCTTTCTGGGGCACAGCCTCAATAATATTTCATTTTTTTCCCCATATCCAAGTAACTTTGGATCCTTCCTCTCCATGGGATCTTGTGCCAGACACTTGGACTAGTTTAAACCAGGTACCCCTTATGTCCTCTGTCTGCAAGTGTGCACACAAGTGCTTCTTAGGATACTGCTTGTGACTCTGAAAGCTGAGCCCTTTCTCTCAGAATGACTGCATATGAGCATGTATTGAAACTTCCCTCTCTTCCACAGCTGGGAGGACCAGGGCTGGGCAGATAGGCACCAGCGCCAGTAGAAACAACTGCCCTCAGGTGCATCTTGTTTTTTTTTTTGTGCTCCCGCAGGAAACAAGCCGAGCAGAGTCTACACAGCGTCTTAAACGTGCTTTTCCGTATCAGGAGTGCCTGACATTCGCCATGCACCCTTAAGCCTTGCTGTTCTTTCCAGGGTGGAAAGGCCCGTCCTGGCTGGCAGCCACACTGAGAGGTGTCCTTTATGGCTATTCATATCCATCTTATTTTGGCACAGTGCTTACTGACTGGAAGAAGTCGCTCAGGGGGCTTTGCTTTGTTTTACTTAAATCTAGTCACATTACGATTTTTTTTTTTTTTTTTTTTTTTTTTTTGAGCCCACAGAGGATAAAGTGCTCGCTCTGCTGCCCTCTAGTGGCTAAATCATGACCCATCGTCTCCCCAGGAACTCTGCTATTGGCTGGACAGGAACATGTGTTTGCAGGGCCCTTGGTGACTTGCTTGTAGGTCAGCTCCCCCTGCATGTCTTGGTTAAGTTAAATTTCCAAATCTTTAGTTATGAGATTGAATATTTTCCCTTGTCTCTCTCAGAGAACTCTTAAGTGACTAAGCAAGTTCAGCTCAAATGTGATCAAAGAACCAGTTAGAATCTCCAGTCGATCTAGAGAGAATGGGTGGCTGAACACCAAAGCAGTCGAATCTGTCATAGTTTCTTGCTTAAAATTTTTGTACCCATTACTGCTGAAAGCTGAAGAGTGTTGAGGGACAGCATATGCCTCCAGACATAATGACATTGCTTGCTACAGGAGGAGTGTGACACAGTATTTGTTGTTTCATAATAAATAAAGTTGAAATGAACGAGTCATAAAAGTTCCTTATTTTCTCTTATGAGATTATAAATAGCCTATTTATTCACCAAATAGTATCACAATTTTCATTAAAGCATGTCTAACCTCATTAAAGAACAAGGTAGGTTGCATGTATATAAATACATGGTGCAGGTTGAGACATAGGGAAATGTATGTGTATATGTGTACTCATGTGTACACAGATGCATATATGTGTGTGGATACACATGCACGTCTGTGCACATGGGTGTGAAGAACATCAGTCTTCAGGTACCGTTCACCTTTTTATTTCTGGCAAGGTCTCTCACTGGCCTGGAACTCACTAAGTAGGCTGGGCTGGTTGGCCAGCACACTCCAGGGATCTGCCTTTCTCTGCTCCCAGTCCCTGCAGTAGTGAGATTAGCAGTGTGCACTACCATGATCAGCTTTTCTTAATGAACTCTAGGGGACTGAACTCAGGTCCTCATTCTTGCAAGGCAAACACTTTACCAACTGAGCCTGGGAATATGTTTCTAAATGGCACAGAACTCGATTTTTGTGATTGTGTCCTTCTCCACAGTCAAGTGCTACCAGTCTTACATAGAACTTTCCATCATGAATAAACTAAACTTGCTAAGAATAAAGAAAATATCTCTGTCTGCTCGATCCTTATTCACTGACCTCCTCTCCTGTACCCTAAAAGCCTGCCACACTCTCTTCTTTTTCTTCTTCCTGTTCCTTGACATCCCACTTGAACATCTCTCATTCTATCTGCAAAGCATGTCCAACTTGAGCCCTTTCCTAGTCTGCTGCCATTGTTTTTCCTCCATTTGCAGCTTTGGTTTTGTGGGGAGAGTTTATCCAGTCAAATCTTGCTTCCCAGTATTGGTGATCAAGCCCTTCACTTCAAAGGTGCTTGGCCTCCTCCCCCCATCCTCCTTCAAGCTGTGAGTGCTATTGATACCCCTCCTCACCCATCCATTCCTGGTCTTTATTCTCCTCTCCTAAGTCACTCCAGTCCCTGCTAGCCTTACTCTGCTCCTGAGGGAGGCTGGGAAGCCTGGAGCCTGGATGGTAGTCTTTATCACCATTCACTGCAATCATGGGGGGCGGGGGGCAGGGGCCAGGGGGTGATCTAAGGAAGCTGTAAAGGGGCCTCTCGAGTACTCCTCATCCTCTGAGGGGAGGAGTTCCCCTTTTATCAAGTTTTCAAATCAAGCTTCTAAGATACAGGGTTTTTTTTGTTTTGTTTTGTTTTTGTGTGTGTGTGTGTGTGTGTGTGTGTGTGTGTGTGTGTAAAACATGACTTTTCTTTGAAACTTCTAAAGAAAACTTTGCAAAACACAGACAAAATGACCTAATATCCTTTTTGAAGTTCTCAAACACTTCAGAACTCCCTTCCCACTTCTCCTTGGGTGGGAAAGCAGTGATAAGTTACACTTTACAGGCAGCATTTTGCCCTTGGCTCCAGCCGTCCGCTCTTCTAATGGGCCTTGGGCAGCTATCCCAGGCCAGATAAGTCACATTAAAACTGAGAACAAAACCAAGGGATTGAATTTCTTTTTAAATTAGGAAGAGGAGAAAGTGCCATTTGGCACTCTCTGAGGCCTGGTTCCTGGAGGCTGATGATACGCTTCTAAAAGATGTCTTAAATCACAATGCTCTTAAGCCCATCTTGGTTTCTGGAACTTCTTGAGCAGTCTTTGGCTTTGTTTCAGTAGAGGATTCTTGTAAATAATGGTCTGGAATTTGTGTATCTGATGTCAGGTTGAAGCATGAGAGAAGGGAGCTAGTGGTTAACAAGTTCCTACCCAACTGCAGGTCTACACTATCCAGCTACAGGGTCTATACTACCCAGCTACAGGGTCTATACTACCCAGATGCAGGGTCTATACATAGAATAACCAGGAGATCCCTCAGGGAAAACCACATTGACTCCATATTGGAGAGGTGTGGCTTCCATAATGTCCAGTTACATGGCTACATAGCAATATGATGGGACACCAAACCAAGTTTGTCTTGTCCTGCATAGCATAGGGAGTCTTTAAAGAAAGACTCCATTTGGGAAATTATCCTGATATCCAGACGCCTTTATAAACAGGATGCCACCTATTATCTTCTAAATGGGAACATTTGTCCAGGATAAATGGTAAACTAGATGGCATACAAGGATATCAGGCACAAAATGGTACTGCCATGAAGAAACTGGGAAGTCTAGTCATCCTACTCATCAGAAAAATAGCTTCAAAGCTAAGAGCCAAGCCACCACCAGAAGAAACAGAAGTTAAGTGGCCTGGCCCAGATTTAGACCAAATCTCTCAAAAGTCCATGCCTTCCCGATTCCATTATAATCCCTTAGACATGTTGCTTCCACAAGCCCAGTGCCATGGCCAAGTTTTCTGAAGCCCATGACAATCAATGCTCAGGTCAGTGCTGTGTAATGAGTATGAGAGATCATTTCAACATGAAAGATTATTATCACAGAGCAATTCTTCAAAAGGAACTATATACTAGGGGACAATATTCAAACTGCATCTTGATTCTAAAGTCAAATTGATAGAATTGTGCTATCAATGACAACTTCATGAATCAATTTTACTCTATCAATTACTTTTCCCCTTACAAAAGCAACTTAAGGAAGGATAGGCTTATTTTCAGCTCAGAGTTTGAGGGTACAGTTCATCATGATGGGGAAAGCTGGGTGGCAGGAGTGTGAGGCAACTGGTCTCATTGTATCTGCAGCCAGGAAGTAGACAGATGAATACTGGTGTCCAGCTTGCTTTCTCCTTTTTATTCAGTCTGTGACCCTTGGAAAGGTACCTCTCACTTCATGGTGGGTCTTCCTAACTCAATTAACCCAGTCTAGAGACTCCCTCACACACATGCTCAGAGATTTGTTTCCAATGTGATTCTAAATTTCATGAGATTGACAATATTAACCACCACATTTCATGATGTGGAGATTAACAGAAAGAGTGGTTTTCTCCCATTTTCTGGAATGTCTCTACTTTCTCTATCCTTCATTAAAGCTGAGAATTAGCATATCTGTCAGATTTCTGGTAAGATGGTCTGAAATATCCAGAAAGCTCGAGTCAACGACGTAGTCTTACAATGGAGAATAAGCTGTGTTCACTGAGCCATTGTATGTTCTGTATTTTGGATGCTTTTGTATCTGAGGCCTCACCTTACTATCACTAGAAACACTGTCTACCTCAGGACTGACCAATTCCTGAGACAGTCAGGGACCTACCTTTCAAAACAGACTTATTTGTAAACCAGAACCCATAACCCACCACCTCCTCTGTCAGACTCATACTCACAGCCACTATCTACCTGCCTTCATCACCCCAGGACAGCCACTGCCCAAGCAGGGACCAATTCTCTGCTCCAGAACCAGCAGAAATTATTCATACTAGCTAGTTCTAAGTCTGTTTACCCTACCTCACTCATGCCTTCCTGAAAACAAAACAAACCAAGAACATATTAAATTAAGCAAGAAATGTCTTCTGCTTTCTGACAAACTTTATGTACCCTTTCTATGGAATAGTAGACCCCCTCTTCTTAAGAACTATAACAAACTATTTTTCAATGGTGGTTGCTTCTTGATCTTTTGGTCTCATGACACATAATCAATAATAATGTAACCCACATTTTAAAGCAAGGCCTTCCCTCCAAAGCCATTGCCACCTTTACTTTCTTGTCTTTTTTGCTACTAATAATTGAATCCAGGTCCTTACACATGCTAGGCAAGCACCCTACCACTAAGTTATATCTCCAGCCCCCTCTTCACCTCCTTATAGTGATCCTAAAATGTGGGAAGAGCAATCTGGGGCAAGGCAAAGGCAGTGCCACCAGAATCCTGTTCTCATTTTTAAAACATTTATTTATTTATTTAATGTGTATGAGTACATTGCCTCCATGCATGTGAGTGCATCCATCTTATGCAGTGCTTGCAGAGGTCAGAAGAGGGTGTCAGATCCCCTGGAACTGCAATTTCAGACGGTTGTTAGCTGCCATGTGGGTGCTGGGTTGGGATACAAAGTTAAGAGCCAGTGCTCTTAACCACTGAGCCATCTCTCTAGCCCCAGAATCCTGTTCTCATTAAGAACCATGACTATTAGGCTGGCAAGATGGCCCAGCAGGTAAGGGTGTCCATCATGTCTAATGACCTGAATTAGAGCCCCAAACCCACATGGTAGAAGGAGAAAACCAACTCCAACAAATTGTCCTCTGACCTCCACACCCACTGTGGCACACAGGGCACACACACGCACATAAACACAATAAATAAACAAAATGTTAAAAAAAAAAAAAAAGAATCAGAAATAGTCACTTTGTCCTCAAAGGCAGTCAAGGGAAGCAGGAAGCAGTAAAATGGACCATTTGTTTAAGAAGATGCATTGCTAAATCACTGTAGTGTCAACTGAGCAGGCAACTGAGCAAAGCAACATCTTTACACTCAGTTAGGGAGGCATCATCAGCAACAAAAAGTAACTAGCCATAGTTCTTGAATGGCCGTTAGCTGCTGTAACAACCTCATGTGCCTATGAGCCACCTAAAGGGTTTTTGGAGGAAAATTAATTAAAATATTCAAGTAAAATTTATTGTGCCAAACTGCAAAAATATCTTCAAGAAGCTTTTAATAGAGAAGATACTGAATATAGAAAATGGGATTTTCATAGTTAAAATGCATCCCAATAATGCTGTCATATTTTTTTCTCCATGGCACTCCTATGAGTAATTAAACTGGAAATATGTTTGCAAGTGTTCTTATTTGCTTCAAAGTTAGGAAAAGTTGGTATTTCCCTCTGAGAACAAAGTCTATAAATATTTTATGTTAAGGAGAGAAGTGAATTGAATTCATCCCAAGACCATTTGCCATCCACAATAAAGACAAGAAATTCGCTCTGCCAACAGCAGCCAAACACCATTTCCCACAAGCTTAGTGTTAAATGACACCATTTTTTCTACTCACCCTTTACCTAGTGTTGCTATACCAACGTCAGTTAACTTCATTCCCACACCTATGGAAAGAGAGAGCAAACAGTTCGTTACTAGGGAAGCCTCAGAAAGAATTGACCATCTACTGATCCAGAAGTGATAGGGACAGTTTGTCATTTCCTGCATCAACGTGCACTCTCCTCCAGGTTTCTACCCTACAGGGCTCAGGAGACTCAAAGCCCTCTGACATGCACCTGCTACAGGGAATGCAGACTTGTGACACAGGCAGCAGTAACCGTGTCAGGCTTTACCCGGGTTTATCTCCCCCAAGGATGGAGGAGGGACCAGGCTGCCGTCTGATGCCCCAAAGGCTTGTCATTTTCCTCATGAGTTCTCTCTCTAAAAATGCTGTCTCTTGGCCTTAGGTCTAACCCCGAATTCCTCCTTACACAACAGAAGGAGTTATGGGCATGGGCTGCATTGGGCAACAGCAACAGTAAGAAAGTTCAAGGTAACATTTTCTCCATTCAAAGTCAAACCCCACATATGCAATATTCCATTTCCACTAAATAGTTTCCCGTCCTGGCTGAGAAAATTTCTGGATCTGTTTAAGATCCAGGGAAGCATTCATAAGTTATAGGTAGACTTTTAGCCATTGGCCTGGGAACAATGACATTTGGAATCCATGGCCTGACCTTTTGATACTTTTAATAACTCTATCCATCAAATCATGGTGGTGACAAGGACTACCAAACCCCAAACAACAACAACAACAACAACAACAAAACAGCCCCTGAGCTTCCTACTGTGACTCAGCAGAAAGCCATAGATATCCTTGATAGAAACCCAAGCACTTAGGACCCTTTCTGTTCCTATGCTGCCAAGAGGGAGCAGCTGGAGAGGGGCTAGGGAGCCAGGGATACAAGGAAAATAGTCTACTGCCTTCCAGTGTAAGAAAGATGAGCAGGCTTTGTCTTCTGTAGTGAAAAAGAACCAACTTCTCTCCCTCTGACCTGGCCTCAGCCTGCGTCCTTAACTTCTCTGGGATCTGGCAGGAAGGAATAACATCAATCTCATGCCCATAGTGTGGAGGGTCCTGAGCCTTTCTAGCATTTTCTTGCTATGTATTTATTCTGTATCTGTCTTCCTAGCGTTGTGGCTCTAGGTATTTGCCCCACCTCAATGGACCCCACCTGTGCAATCCAGTGATGACCTATTATTATAGAGCACTGTGTCTATAATGTCATCCCACCAGTGTCTGACCTGCTGGACATGGTCAACTTGCTTCTGACTCTGGTCCTATACAAACTGGCCTATAAGCACTGGTATCCCTTCCACAAACTTGGCTGTAGAAGGGTCAGGTAGTTCACAAAGCAGTGTGGGGTGTGGAAGAAGGCTCCAGATCTCCCTAAAGCTAACCCTGGGATCAGATCAAATGGCAACCTAGCTCCATGGCTCTTATTCCAGAGATCCAGGAAAGGCAAGCTGAAACTGTATTACCCTGACTCAGCAGTGTCTGCCTGGAGCATGGTAAAAATGCTGGCCATGTTACTGTTCAAACTGGGTAGTCATGCAGAAGCAATGAGCCTAGCTTTTCTGCCATGCACCTGTGAGCAAAATTAGACATGGTACTTTGGGGATGCCAGTGAACATTTTAAAAGCCCCTTTCACAGTTGGTAACTAATTCATCTCATTCTTTCAAAGCTGCTGACAATTCAAACATACGGAGAAATGCTTCACATTACTTTTATTGCAGGAACTACATTTTTTAAAACTGATGCCAAATTGCAAAATCCTTCTTTGGTCATCTTGTTTCATGGAAGGACCTGTCCAAACACCACAGTTCTAAGTTGCATTAAAATGCAATTTAAAAAAACTTATTTGGCAACAGGTCTTTGAACTTGGGCTCTCCCTGCTCTCATAGTTACCAGTTGTCATTTTCAGTTAGAAGAACAGAATACAGAGGGATGGGGAGAAGACAACATGGGCAAAACTGCTTGCCACACAAATGTGAGAACCTAGGTTCAAATCCTCAGAACTCACACAAAAATTGGACATGTAGCTGGGCATGGTGGCTCACTCCTTTAATCCCAGCACTCAGGAGGCAGAGGCAGGCAGATCTCTGTGAGTTCAAGGCCAGCCTGGTCTACATAGTGAGTTCTAGGCCAGCTGGGGCTACAGGAGGACCCTGTCTCAAAAAGACCAAAAAAGCCTTGAACATGTAGTGTGAGTGAATGGAATCCTAGTGCTCCTATGGGGAAATGGGAGGCAGAGACAGGAGAGTCCTTGGACACTCAGGGGGCTAGGTAGCTTGGAGTACAGAGCAGAAAAATAAGAAAGAGACCCTGTCTCAAGGTAGACGGTGAAGACTGACACCCAAGGTTGCCCTTTGACCTCCATACATGCACGCGCGCTCGCGCGCGCATACACACACACACACACCTCAAACACACAACAGAAAGAAGAAAAAAGAGAACACAGATTTTAAAAATAGGTTATTTTCTCTATTGGTTTAATCATTTGTCAACAATTCAGCAAAGGTTATTAACGATTGCTGGAGGAGGATAATTTAAATTCTAGTGTGCACTCATCAAATTGAGGTGAAGCTAACAGAGACCTGCAGGTTGTTTCTGATTAAAGGAAGGGAGTCTGGCAGCACCAGGAGTGTAGTCTCCGAGTCTCAGTTTGAGGGTCTTTAGAAAGCCTAGTGGTCTCAGCAGCTCTCAGATCTCCATTCCAAATCACGTACTCACTTTTGACCCTACAAACCTGCAGTCCCAGCAAACGTCTATGAACAAACACAGACAATAACTTTTAACCTTAATTCTAGTGTAACAAAGTGGAGGCACTACTTATAGAATGATGTGGGAACTCATGCCACAATGGCAATGGCAATAAAAAGATTTTTCTGAGCATCAGACAGTAAATAAACACTGTTATGAAACACTGTGACACATTAAGCACGCACATCTCTGTATTACATTTACAGAGAGATGTAATATTCCATTGTAGTTGTTTACTAGTGCCCAGAAGCAAAGCTAGCTCTGCATGAAGCTCCAGGGTGCTGTTTCTCAGTAGACAAAATACATTTAATGCAAAATTAACTCTGAGGGAAAAAATTTGGGAAGAACCAGAATCAGAACAGAATAATTGGTCAGAATGGTGTGTGTGTGTGTGTGTGTGTGTGTGTGTGTGTGTGTGTGTGCATCTGTGTCTGTGTCTCTGTGTCTGTGTGAAGTCCCTGTCTCTGCCTTAATCTGGCAGATCAGTTCATCCACCAGACAGAAATTACTGTCTCAGCTTACTTGCAAGGGGTCCCTCAAAGCCTTCGGGAAGATATGTATACACCATAGCCTTTTAATGTTGAGGACACTTGGAAAGGTTGGGAGTAAATCTCTTGCAGATTTGCTCATTTGTCACTTCATGGGGGAAAGTGTGGGGTTCAGAGTCAGAAAATATAGGTTGGAGTCTTGGACACCTCTAAAATTATTAGCTGATGGTCAGCAATTAAACCACTGTCTCTGATCCTCAATTCTCTCATTTGTACAGCAGGGATCATAATATATTCTATATAGGGTTATTATGAAGATTAAATAAAAACAGTAGAAAAACTGAATACATTGAAAAACTGGGGAAAATCTAAGTTTGCCTCACTAGTGTATTAGTTCAAGAGTCAGCTGAGATGTGATCAGGCAAAGCTCGGTAAAGGATTTGTGTGGATGTCTCTGCTTCTGTTTATTTTTGCATTCTCTCTCTCTCTCTCTCTCTCTCTCTCTCTCTCTCTCTCCCCCCCCCAATCCCAGGCTGATCTTTTTTTTTAATTGAAATTTTGTGTATTTCATACAAAATATCTTATATTTTATTCATCTTTATAACCCCTCCCCCATCTGAACTCTCCCATAGCGCCCCCCCCCACACCGATTTCATGCATTCTGTCATTTATGTTAAGGCCTATCGAGTCAAGATAATGTACCTATACATACCTTAGTGTAAGTTCATCCACTGGGATCTAGTCAGTCTATCTAGTCTATTTAAGGGAGTCACTCCCTTAAAGAAGATCAGCTCTCCCTCACTTAGCAGTAATCAGCTGCCAATAATTCTTTGGCTAAGGTTGGGGCCTGCTGCCCATTTCCCCAGTTCCATGCTGATCTTAAACTTCTGATCCTCCTGCCTCTACCTGCATGCACTAGGATTATAGGTATGTGTCACCACATCTGCTTTGTATTTGTTAAATTCTTAGAAGTCTATGATGATTTCAGAATGCAGAGTTTTTAAACATTGAGAGCACTTTATTATGAAGCCATGCTTCAGTAAATGCTTTACTATCTCATTTAATCCTCAAAACAGCCCCATGTGGAAAATGTGAATGCTCAGAGAGGTGAAACATTTCCCAAAAGGCTGACAACTAGGAAGTGATAGTTCTAGAAACAAACCCTGGGGGCTATTAGAGCTTGGTGTCCTTGTATGTGACCTCAGGTCATCAGCTGATATAGTTCAGATTTTTCTCAGTGGTATTATTATTTGGAAAGAAAAAGGAACAAGGAAATCCGCAGACAGAAGCTATTGGTGGCCCACCATGGTCCCTACCTCAGCCACTTCTGAACACTCTGGCCCTGCCTCTAGGTACCATCTTTACCTAAGAACTTTGCTTCTGCTCTGCCCAGCACATCTTGCCTATGTGACAGGAGGCAAGTGTGGGGAGTCAATGCCTCCTCCACCAGCAGCATTCAGCTACTGCTAATGGGGGCTGTGGACAAACACCCTTGTTTCCTGACTCATGGGAGGTAATTCTGGGAAGTGTGCTCAGTGCAGGCTACTAGTAGAGAACAGTCCTGTTGCCCATGGTAGTAACTAGCTATGTAGTCACATAAAACTGACTGTCTGCCTTTCTGGAATCGCCCTTCCCTCATTCTTCTACCACTGTTTCCTGGGATCCTCTCCCAAATGAACTATCTGTACCTAAGACAGTAGCTCTCTGGCCTTCCTCCACATCTGTGGGTTTTTGCATCCTCAAATTCAACTAAGTGTGGACTGAAAATGTTAAAAAAAAAAAACCAAAACCAAAACTGAATCTGTATTGAACATGTACAGACCAATGCAGCAAAGTAACTGTCTTAGAGGGTATTCATAGTGTATTAGACGTTAGAAGTCATCTACAGATGATTCAAAGTATGCTGGAGAATATGCAGAGGTTATGTGCAAATACTGTGCCATTTCATACAAAGGACTTGAGCATCTAGGAAGTTGGATATCCACAGACATCCTGGAACCAATCTCGAGAATACCAAAACTGTATTTGTGTCAGATCTATTCCCAGAAGAATCCTAATTATGACAACGCCTCTTCATATAGGAAGCAGTACTCCTAAAAATTTTTTCTACACATTGAAAACGCAATGCAAATTCAGCAGGGAACCTTTAGAAAGATTACATTTGAAGATTCTAAAGATACTTTCATTTATTGAGAAATAAATACTACATCTCAGTTTATCTCTGGGGGTACATGTGGACTTTCACGTGTCCTTCTGAATCTTTCAGATATAACAATGAAACCAAGTCTCTGGTTAACATTTGTAATGAGAAGGCATTATTGATACAATTGCTGAAATGAATTTTAGTACTCTACTTGGTCAGTCATTTCAGAATTCACTGTCAAATCTTGTTTAAAAGGGAACATGAATAATACCTTCTTGGGGAGAAGATGCTTATAAGTACCCAGCAGACCGCTCTTTCTCCTTAATTCCCCTCCCTTCCTTTCTCCTACCCTCAGGAATACCCCAGGCCCACAGCATCCCTGGAGCTGGGTCAAGCCACTCTGCTCACCCTGCATGTCAGTGACCAGGAGACAGCCACTTGTTTTCTGGTATACCCAATGCTGGAAGGTACAGCATTTCTGGCCAGCCTCTGACTCTCTTCTCAGGAAGTTGATTTCTTTCCCATCTCGGATGGAATACTTTACAAATTCGCCAATCAGTTCCTCTTCCACTGTGGCATAAGGGATGTTGTTCTCAGGCCGATGGATGAGGAAAATAGGAATGATTCTGGTAGGGAGGAGAGCAGGAGAGCAGGGTCACACATCAAGTTCTCAGATGGGAACACAAGTTTCTAGGCATCCCCCTACTGGAGCAGCAGGGCACAGCACAATCAATCCCTGGGTTCCATTCCATCTTGCATTTTATTTTATTTTTCAGAGCCCTCAATTATTACTTAAGGAGCAAGGAACCCATTTTCTGCTTTTATTTGTTTCTGGAATTGCTTAGAAACTCCCCCTTGTCATTAATTTCAAGTGTGTGTGTAGAATGGAATGGAGACAGCACAGGAGTAGGAACGGGGCTGTCATTCTATTTAGAGTCAGAGGTCAGAGTACTTGCTGATTAATAAAGAACATATGCGCAGACACCTGCAGGAAACTAGAAGGCAGCCATGAGGAGATCTTAAAGAAAAAAACATTCCAGGTAGAAGGAATAGCAAATGAAAAGGACTCTTAAAGCATTCTTTTTTCCATTTTAGAATGACAGTTGTATTGGTTATTTTTCTGTTGCTGTGACAGAAACGCTGACCAAAGCAATGTATAGAAGGAAGAGTTTATTTGAGCTTACGGTTCCAAAGGGGCAAGAGTCCATCATGGCGGGGAGGCATGGTGGCAGAGGTGGCTGGAGGAGGAGCGGAAACTAAGCTCTCACATCTTCAAGCAGGGACAGGAAGCAAGAATACGACTTAAGAACTCTCTAAGCCCACCCCCAGTATTGTGCTTCCTCCAGTATAGTCATACCTTCTGAGACCTCCCAAAACAGTGCCACCAACTGGGAATAAAATGTCCAAATACTTGGAACCTATGGGGCACATTCTCATTCAAACCACCACAGAAGTCTTTGTGTCTTGTTAAAGAAATACCAAGGGGGCAGTCAGCCTCCATGCCTCTGTCTGTCATGCTTTGTCACATTTGCAAGACTCCAGGGACCTTCTGAACATTCCCTCTAGCCAATGACCCACCAAAAAAAAAAAAGGATTCAAGGTCTGTCCGGGTTCTTATTAATCCTATAGCCTTTAGGGAGAGGGGAGCAGAAACAAGGGCTCACAGTCTCAATTAGCCTGATCTCTGCCCAGTGGGATGCCATTTGCGTAGGCAATGTGATCCATTATTATTCATGAATTCAAAAACAGAAACTGCAGGGAGTGTGCAGTGTTTTCTCTTTAAGGTCCCAAATACTCCCTAAAAGAAAACTTGCTTCAGGCCCACTTCTGGAAGTAAACATGGAGGACAACTGTGGGTCCAGAGCCTTCTGGTCCCAGAAGTGTGGGCATTCAGAGAAGGGTGGGAATGTGCAGGGCCAGCTCAGTGCATGCATGCATGTATTTCTGATATAGAGTTCTCTAAGTCTATTAGATTCTCGTGATCTGGCCTAGATTCCCTTCTGAGGATGTTTACCCTTCTACAGAAACTATAATCACTCACCCATGCGCTCACAAATTCTCTCATTGATAGGAAAATGTCCTCATGTATCTTTAGGGCTGTGGTCTCTTTGATGGATACTGATGAAACCCATTAAGTTCCTGCCCCTGACTTACACCCACACTTGCCAAGTCCCTAGATCCATCTTGATATCCATAATATCTTCTTTTCCTTTTAAAGGGCCCTAAGTAGTTTAGAAGTCAAGTATCACAAAACTTAGATCTGCCCCTGCTGGAAGACACAGTGGCTCTACATGTGGTAGACAGATTAGTGGTTTATAACAGGCACTTAGAAACTGCTTTTGAGGGCTGACAAGTTAGCTCAGCAGGTAAAGGCACTTGCCACCATGCCTGATGACCTGAATTTAATCCCTAGGACCCACATGGTAGAAGGAGGAAACCAATTCCTGAATGTCCTCTGACCTCCACATGCTTACTGTGACACACGCACACACACACACACACACACACACACACACACACACACACACACAAACTCGCATAAAAGAAATAAATTAAAATGTAATAAAAAAAAAAAGTCAGTTCTTAAAAGTACTGATTCCTCACTTGGGCCCATAAGGTAACAAAAGGTAGACTGAAAGCCTGGCAGCTCCACCTTCATTTTGTGTCTGTCTCCTTTCCTTGGGGCCAGACCCCAGCTCAGCTTTGCCTAGACATGTTAAACACTCAAGTAACATCTATCTGTCTACCTAACCTATCTCATTCCATTTCAAGGCTGAAAACACAGAGATAAGTCATTATCTTAAACCTTGGATTCCAGAAACAGCAAAGTCTGCCAGGACAGGCTGTACCCCCACCCAGAGAAGGTAATTATCCAGGAAAGTGAGGCTGCACCTGATATGGTTGTGTAACCAGACTGATACCCTTAAGGATGGCTTTGGGTGAACCACCTTGCCAAAACAGAACTGTGACACTGATCAAGGAAAACCACCTTGATCAGGGCTACTTAATTATGCATAGGCTTGGCCCCCTTCATTGCTTAGTTATGCATACAACGCCCTCCCCCCACTACAGTTCTTCCTGCATTTAAACCTAAAGCCCCTGTAAGTAGTCCCAAGGATGAATTTGGTGTCACTGGACCCCTTTATCTGTTCTTCTACTCAATACATCGGTTAAATCTCCTTTCCCTGATTTTCACTATTACTGGTCAAATTGGGACAGGTGTCCAAGCCTAGCCTGTTGGAGCTGCCTAAACATAGGCTTTTGCACTAAAATTCTGGTTATAGGCTCAATCTTAAGAGGACAGAGGCTGGGAAAACAGGGAGCAGGAGAGATAACAGACAAGTTCTTACAAGACAAAACTGAACTCATTCCAACTACTAGCTTAGTATTTAATCCTAAGGAGTTATGTTTTTCTTCTTTGGTGTTATATTAATTTTGTTAAAGTTGCTGATGAATGTGTGTGTACTAAATCAGTATGTGAAGCATTTCTCTTTTTTCAATTTTATTAAAAATTCTTTATTTCATTTAAATAATATAACATTTGTTCTTATTTTATTTAGAGCTTTTATTAGACATGACATTTGAGTTTTATTAAATGCCTATTTTCATCATGATAGAATTATGAATTATGATTCATGAAATTATTTGGCAAAATTTCCACCTTCTTGTGTATCTTCATTGATATAGAGAACAGAAATGCAATGTTTTGGACAAAGCTAGATTACATTCAGTAGTGAGCCTGTTATTTTACTGTTTTTAACTTTTGTTACAATATCTACTACTATGTAATGTAATTGTAGTCTTATGCTGTTTTCTGGCTTCTTCAAGACATTTTGGAAATTCTCATTTCTATTAAAAAGTCTTTATATTTGGAGGTTCACAGTAGGTATTTGTTAGGGTTCCAAAGAACAGCAGTTTCCCCCCTCCCCAACAGGGACCTCACCTTGACCTTTGGAGTCAAGGGAAACAAACTCTGCTGAGAAGCAGCCTGCCTTTCCTTTGACCTCCAAAGATAAGCAGATTCTACCTGATAACCAGAGATTTTAGAAGCTGTTTTTCTCTCCTCTTAAGAGGGAAAAAGAAGACACTTCCACACCCTAATCCTACCTGCTTCCCCCTCCCTGATTTCTCCCCCAAACATTTCCCCCTTCCACACCCTAAAGCCCCCATATATAAAGTCCCAGCTCACAACCTGTGGGCGGACATCTTTCTCAGACATCTTTCCCTGACATCTTTCCCTTCCCTGACATCCTTCCCTTCCCTTCCCTTCCGTTCCCTGACATCTTTCCCTTCCCCAAGGGAAAGGTGCCCCGTGCGAAATAAATCTGTGTCCCGCTGAGAATTCCATCTGAGCCTCGGTGCCTCATCCATCTGCTCGTGCCTTCCTCCATCTGCGCCGCCTGCTTGCTCCCGCCCATTCTCTACCTATCAGTATTTATGTGACTTAGTCCACTCTTGAATTATATTACCTGCCTTATGTTTCTGAAAGGAGCATAAATAAATAATTAAATTGGGTTCTTATTTTGTATTATAAGTCATAAGAGTAACTTGCAGTTCTATCACTTCTTTACGTCATTTTTATTTCCATTTAAGTATGAAGAAGGAGGAGTTCACTAACGAGTAGTCTGTGGAAGGTCCTATAACATGAAATAGAAACTTCAAAAATGAAAGAAACAACAAAAAAGTAAATCCACGCCTTTTAATTCAGTAATGAATGTAGAGAAAACCCTCAACAGGTGAATAATAGAAAAGGAAAAACAAATAGAAAAAAATAAGGAGGGTTAAGAGCATATAAAATGAATTCTAAAGATTGTAGGAGAAATTATGCTCTATGATAAGCATTCCTTGACAAGGAACAGAAAGTATTAGACTTCCTACTTGGTCTGCTGAACACACTGCCTAAGGGAGAGTAACTGTGAGTGATCAGGGGCAATACACACAAGAATTCCTTCTTTCTCTTCCCTCCTAGTTTTTACTGATGTATAAATGGTTGTTCTGCCCAGCATTTCCAACGTCTCCTGGCATGGCCCTTTTTCTACTTAGCATGCAAATGTGACTTTATCCACAGAAACAAGTCAATACATACAGGCTCCAGGCAAAACTTGCTGAGGCCAAAAATATTTAGGCAACAGGTGAATAATCAGTATAATTTGTGCCCACTGAATCCCAGGAAGTGGGTACGCAGTTATAGCGAACTCATCTCACAGTCCTCTTTGCTACCATGTCACCATAGCTCCTTCTTCTCATGTGGCTAGTTGTACTGTGACTGTTCTCTTGTTCTCTTCCATTTATTTATTGTTTAGACAAAACAATGAAAGTCATACCTGAGAGAGGATACATCTTATTTTCTATTTAACATGGCAGATACCACAGTATCTATTTAGTAAGGTAGAACCCACTCTTCCATTCACACATACATTTACCTAAATAATACTTATTGTGGCTGGTAAGATTTTCAGTGCATAAAGATACTTGCCACACAAACCTAATGACCTAAGTTTGATCCCCAGAACCACTTAAAGGTGGAAGGAGAAAACCAACTCCAAAAAGTTGTCCACTGACCTCCACATATGTACCATGGCACATAGGCCTTCCCCCAAATATCTCACAAACACACACACACGTTAATACATTTTTAAAAGAACAATATCCATCAGGCATTGTCTTATACTTCTTATGAAATTAAGAACAGCAGCCACGTGATCCTTTGCAGAGCTTATAGTCAGAAAGACCAAATGAAACACTTGGGCTATTGGTCCTTCTCACTCTCCTATCCCTCCAGGCCCTCTACAACCACAGGTCAGGGGTGGTAGGTAACATGAGACAGGTTAACACACTTACTCTGGCACTTCTCCGAAGCCTTCCAGAGGCTGTGCTTCAGCAGCATAGATCTTGGCATAGTATCTGGCAGTATTTTGAACATAGCATTCCTATAATCACCCAAATACAAGGGAAATCCAAAAGATTAGAATAATTTAGACAGAATATTGTTCAGCAAAACTATTCAGATTTTTCAAACTTAGTCAAGCAAATAGATTCCCGGATCCATCATCTGGTTGGAGTCACAGAAGCAACTTTTTTTTCAGTGCTAGGGATCTAACCTAGGACTTCGTGAATGCTAGGCAAATGTTCTTTCACTAAACTACCCTCCAGAAATGTACACTTGTCCTGAGGAGCCCTGAGATATGAACTATCAAAGCCAAAGTCAAGTAGGCTCTTGGGTTAAGTGTCTCTGAACCATAACATTTCTAGAACCAGTACAGCTGAAGGCTATCCCTGAACTAAGAGGACTGGCCCCTTGGCATGATATCAGATAATGGTTGGCCAGGGATCTCCTGGGTTTTCCCAAGATCCTCCACCATTCCTTTTCAGAGGTACATCAGAAGTACAATTTGAGTAGTAAATAGTGAACATTTTGACAAGATTTCTGCCATAGGAATAGCAAAGTGGATTCTGCTTTCCTCTATATAAAGCCTTCCTGACTAGGATCCTGGATGATGGGGGACTTTCAATGACTGGGTCATGTTTGAGTGAAAAGACTCAGTGAAAGAAGGGAAGGGAGGAGAAGGGAAAGGAGGAAAAGGAAAGGGAGGGAGAAGAGTGGAAAGGAAGAATAGGGGTGCATTCAGTGGAGAAAGAAACACAATTGGAAAAATCTGTTCTACTTGGAGCAGAGATGCTGCCCTTATATGCGTGTAGACCCACACGACAGTTCCACACCTGACAGAATCACAGATGGCTAATTTTTCATGGTACCTGAGAGATTCGTCTGAGTTCTATCCACTAATTTTATAGTTAAAATTTTAAAAAGGGCACATTGTTTGTGAAAGAAGTAGACCCAACTCTCCTAGCAGCTTATCCAGTGCTGGTGTTAAGAGTGAACCACAAGGGTTGAGGTGTAGGTGGAGGAGAAGGTAGTGCTCTTTCTTTTCCTCTTTGTTCTGCAACTCAGTTTTAGAGACAGGTAGGAATTTAGCTAGACACTTAGTTCAATCTCTCCTCATAGTTCACTGGCAGTCTTTGAACCAAACTCAGGAAAGCAGGAAACAAGACAAATTCTGACCCTTCTGAACAGTCTCTCCCTCTTCCCCATCTCTTCCACAAAATCTAGTGCTGATTTTATTTGTTCTTAGGGATCATTTAGAACTCCACCTTATCTATCATCCCCTGTCCAAGTAGAGCCACATCTTCAGGGACCTCATGGGATTTCTAGGGACAGAAATGATCACACCTCAGGAGAAAAATGGGAAGGTATCTTCTGCCTGAGTCCCAACCAGGTGGCAATGGAGCCAAGAAATTCCTTGTCAGAACTGAGAAGTGATGACCCAAGAGAACTCAGCCTTAATCCATACCCCCAAAGAAACCAAAACTCCTTGTGGAAACACTACCCTCAAATCAGAATTTATTTATTTATTTATTTATTTATTTATTTATTTATTTATTTATTTATTGAGACAGGGTCTCCCTGTAACCCCAGCTGGCCTGGAACTTGCTATGTGGACCAGACTGATCTGAATCTCGTAGAGATTCGCC
>NW_008357638.1:569361-570438 GCF_000622305.1 Nannospalax galili | reverse complement strand
GAGACAGGGTCTCCCTGTAGCCTCAGCTGACCTGGAACTCACTATGTAAACCAGGCTGGCCTTGAACTCACAGAGATCCACTTGCCTTTGCCTCCAGAGTGCTGGTATTAAAGGCGTGTACTACCACTCCCAGCCTCTGAATCTCATTTTTTATCTCCTGTTACCATGAAAAGATGCCTTCAGGCTCATTGACCCACCTGGGCAGCAAGTCTGTAGTTCTTCTGCACCAGCTCATCATTGTTTCTGGTCCCATGGGCAATGGCATTATGCACCTTAAGCACACAGGCATGGCCGGGCTGGAAGACAGGCATGAGGCCCCGCATCACCGTGCTGCGGAAGGCTTTGCGGTGCACCCCTTCCCCAAAGTGCAGCTCTTCTGTGGATATCTGACCACGTAGGCGGTCCCCGAAGTAGCTATCATTGAAGAAGTCCTCTTTGAAGATGAGCTGGCTGAATTCAATCTCTTCACATCCTAAAGCATAGCACAGTTTTCACTGGACAGAATAATTTCGAGTCTTGGTCCTTGGTCAACTAGTGTCCCCATAAAAGGATAAAAACAAAATTGACTGATAGAACCCAGAGGGACAAATCATGCTTAACTCCCAATAGAGATATAGCTAAAAGGAGTGGGGTCAGGGAGTGACAAAGAGAGAGGTCATTGAAGGGGAATGTGAGAAGATCGTCTGAAGGCCACATACAAGGGAAAATTGGCTGAAGCAAAGCTGGGGAGACAAGGAAAGGGCTTTTATACATCTGGAAGTGAAAGCAGAGTCATGCATAGTAACTCAAAGCAAGTCTAAAAGATGGGTAAAGTCTAGAAGAGGGAGGACCAATGATGTGATCTTAGCATTCTATTCATCTGTTTTTCATTATTGCTTCCTGAGAGGCCTTGGGGGATTTTTTTCTAACTGTTTCCCCTTGAAACATTAACAGTATAAATATTATATGCGTGTGCATGCGCGCACACACACACACATATATTCATGTACCATATGTATGATAGTATTTATACATAAGAAGAGTAATAGTTCCCCTACCCCCACCATCTTAGGTGATACTGCCTCCATTGGGAAAGGA
>NW_008357638.1:560190-569278 GCF_000622305.1 Nannospalax galili | reverse complement strand
ATAGAATCATTTGGCATTTTTTATAAAAGAATAGTAGAAATATTTTCTGAGTTTCCTGACAGCTGTTTTTCAGAGTTGACTCTACACATGATGTAGCTGATGATGGAGCCAATCTGGATGTTGTTTTAAATAAGAGATGGTTAAACTAGACTTATTTGTTGGGTGAAGAAAATAGATAGATGGCTTTTGATGAAACGGGATTATTTAAATTGTTGTTGTTTTTTGGGACAGGCTCTCACTATGTAACCCTGGTTAGCCTGAAACCACACTATATATGTAGCCCTGGCTAGCCTGAATCTCACTGTGTACCCAACACAGTCTCAGTTTCTTGCTTTCCATGTATTTGTTGTTTAGCGCATCTTGATTATTTCTATTGTCTTGTTTTCCTAGAGGTTTGTGGTATTTTCTTTGCTTTAAAAATCATGCAATTACATCTTTAACACGCTATCCCAATTTAGTCATCAAACCATATCTCTCCTAAAATTGACCAAGAGTCCTACACTGTGGTGGAAGTCACATTAACATGGAGGTGAGGTGGGTCTGCAGTGGTGTGCTGAGCTGGCTTGCTGCTGTGAACAATTTTTTCCCAGTTCCACAATGTGTGATCACATCACTCATTAAAAAAATGGCCATGCTGAGGTCACTTAGATTACAAAAACTAGAATACTCAATAGACGAGAGCCTTCCTGCTCCCTAGCACGAGATAGGGGTAAGTAGATGTAGGCAGACAAGTAGATGTAGGTGGACAAGTAATTTTCCCTAAGAGGGACTAACTAATACATGGCGAGCACAGATTCCACTAGGCTGTGGAAAACTTGATGGATTGCCCAGTGGCTGTGTGAGGATTCAAGAGCAGCCATTAGGCTAGAGCAGCACTAGTTGTGTAAAAAGAAAGCACAAAACCCATCTTTGATTTTCAGAGTGCAATCAAATAAGGTTGTACTCTAGATACTTGATTCAGTCAAACTGAAAAGGAAACTGGAGATTCAAAACTGTGTGTCAGAGGTTGGAAAATCCCACACAAGTAAGGCTGAATGCCAGGCTGATGCCTAAAGGAATAAGTCCAAACTCCCCTGCACATGCTCTCAACAGCTGCATGACTGCATTCTAGTCTTTTCCATAAATGTTACACTTCTGGGTGTTGGCGGTCTACTGAAATTCTAACAAGGAAATTGGCCTTTCCAGTCATGTGGAAGTGGGTCCTGAGTGTCACTCACTTCTGCAGCCCTTCGCTGCTTGGTTAGAAGAGTACACAAAACACTGAGTGCTCTGCCCTTCCCTCCAGGAGTGTTCTATGGAGAGCCCATTTTCTGAAAGGCCAGCTTGTATTGGCTTACCTCTACTATCCATGTGACTTGAAAGCTCCTTGAGAACTAGAAGGAAACAAAGAGATAGGTGTCAACACAGGCATCCGTCCTAGCTGGCAAGGGTCCAGGGCTTTCAGAGCAGCCGAGAAACCGAGGTTTACCTGCAGCTGTGAGGTTAAACTCAGTGGTGGCTTTTCCATAACTGTTCTTGATGCAGCAGTCATAGAGACCCTGGTCCTTCTGACCAGCTCGGGCAATGGCCAAGGAAACACTGGAGTTGTCCCCTGCACTGGAATAGGGGACATTAACATTCATATTTTTCGTCATTCTAAAGTTCTAATGCTATCAAAGAGGAATGAGCTCATGTCTTCCTGCTCTGGTGTTTTCAGTCAATGGGCTGAGAGATTAGATGGCCCCAACCACCTCTTCAAATAATGTGTTTATAGAGGGGGATCACTGCATTGGGGTTAACACTCTTATTTCAACATGCAACATGAATACACAGAAACATTCTGGAGGGTTCCCTGATACCAGTAGAGCCAGGAATCGAAATGGTGAACTTTGGGGAGCTGTTGTTAGCATAGCTTAGAATTCACCTTAATTTTGTCACTAATCCAGGTATCCTGTGCATGAGGGAGATCTGATAATTCCGAACCCAAATCTAAACACAGACACAATAAGGGACAGGAGAAAGAAAACGAATTTATAACTGAGAGCTCCCCCTTCAGGGTGATGTTTGTTTTGAGATGGGTATCTCACTATGTTGGTCTAGCAATCCTCTTGCTTCAGCCTCCTGTGTTCAGCTTTTTCGGGGCACTTTTAAAATAGTGTCCTCCTTACGGAAGATGTCTGTTCTATCTACCTGCCCAATATTTCTAAGTTCCAGACTTTGTACCATGAATACAAAGACAGTGTTATGGATAAAGATGATGATGATGACAATGATGGTGATGATGATGATGACAACTAATGTATTTATACTGATATCAGGCAAACGTTGAATCACTTGAACATCTTCATGTCATCCTCACAATAACAATGAGAGACCCATAATTTCTGTCCTCAGTTCACAGACACTATGAACTTTTCTCTAATTTTATGTGTATGAGTATATTGCCTGCATATGTGTGTGTGCACTTGTGTCCTACAATGCCCAGGGAGGTCAAAAGAAGGCTGATTCCTTAAGTAAATTTTGATTCTTATCCTCAAGTCAGAGATAAATATATTGATAGAGAGCTGCAATTTTTATTCAAAAAAAAATCTCAAAAAACTTAACTTTGAAGCAAAACCATATTCAAATATTGTTGTAGCGTTCTGCATAGTGAGACTCAGCTACACATCAAGACTGTGTACAATGTACCTTTCAGTTTAGGCTCATTTCATAGTTTGACAATAACATTTATTATCAGTTGTATTGTTCAACAGAAGTATTTGCTATTTTCTATTTTTTCAATAGACCTCGTCTTTGGTTTACACATGCCCGTTCAGGAATGTACCTGTGGTTTAAAATAAGGTCTACTAAATCATAATACTTTCTCCATTGATTGGGGCCTCTGAACATATCCTGATGGATGGTTAAAACTGGACACAAACAGGTCCACGTGTAAGGAGACTTCCTGGCTGTGAAGTGAAATGCTGAGTGAGTACCAGAGACTGGTGGGATGTCCTTCTGCAGAGATTTACAGAGCAGCACAGTCCTTCTGGTCATGCAAAAGGGGTAGTCAAGATCGCCCTGAACTGCTGGGGCTAAAATGAAAGAAACTGTCCCATGAGCATCTTCCTTGAAGCCCAGCAATTCTTTGATTCTTGGTTTAGATTCAGGAAGCCCCCATCTATCTTGCTGTTCCCCCTACCACCCTACTTTCTTCTTGGGGAAAAGACTGAGGATCAGAAGGGCCTGGATTCCAATCCTGAGGCTCATCTCAGACATGTTACTTAGTCTCACCCTCAGCTTCCTGTGTTAAAGCTGGAAAGAGCAAGATCACTTGTTGACTGTGCCATCAGGAGCAACTGGCACCGGGCATGTGAATGTCTAACAAAAGACCTTGCTTTACGAATGTTCATGAGCTTGAGGGTAGGGTTCAGTAACGTTGATGGGCTTTCCCCACATAAGAAAACCTCTTCTTTATGTTCCAAAAAGGACTTCTACTTCCTCATTCTGGGGATTCAATGGTGGGGAAGAGAGGCTCAGTTCTTGCCCTGGAGGGTCTTCTGGTCTGGGAGGAGATGGACAAACACAAAATGCCAACGTCACTGTGGAAAGTGAAAGGGGATCTTGTACCTTCTGAACCAGGAGAGGAAAGCTCAGTTTTTCTATCCTGTATCCTACAAGGAAGACATCTTTTTACCTTTAGGACAGCATGGCCAAATGCAGGCAGGGCTGAATAGCAGTGGTGCTTAGCTGTGAAGAAGCGTACACCAAGAATGTGATCACAATATCCCTGCCAAGAGCAAACCTGGCTGGAGGGAGGGGCCCAACCTAGAGACTTATCTGAGAGCTTCCATCACGCATTCCCAAGGACCCAGGAGCAGTTGGCAGTACCCACACGGCACAGCACTCAATCTGGGCTGAGTAGTCCTCAGCTTTCCCTCCCCATGGTCATCCAGTGGGAATTTGCCTTCTGCAACATCCAGTTCTTCCTTGTCTGGGGTCCAGCAGGAACTGATGTTACCTGCACTCTAAAACCTTGCCCAGCTGTCAGTCAGGTCACTTTATGAAGACAATGACTCTTTCAAAAGGCCAAGACACTCCCAGGTGCCTATTTTCCCAGAGTAGAGAGTGCGTCCTTTGGCCAAAAAGGTCTCGAGGGCCACAGTAGCACCTGAGAGTGCCAACTTGAAAACTCCATAGAGCCAAGACACTTCACTGCCACATGAAGACACAGTGCATGCCACCATATACTTCTTTGCAGTGTCCTCAGAATCTACCACTATTGTCCTGGCCATAATAAAGTGTTATGACTCTAACTTCCAAACTGTGGCCTGTTAAAGAAAGTATCTAAAACTTGGACAGGGGCAAGAGGTGATTGCATGCCCTCGGTAGGTCACCATTTAACAGGCTCACCAAAGGGTTACTTTGCCTGAAAGAGATTGCCTCCAGGCTTGCCTTTGCTATTTATTACCTACTTAGAACACATTCAACTCTATGTAGTGGTATGTGCCTGTAGTGTCAGCTATTAGGGAGCTTGAACCAGAAGGACTGTGAGTTCAGGGTTAGCTAAAGAAACTACTAAGGCACCGCCTCAAAAGACCAAATCAACCAACCTCCAAAATTGTGAGCCAAAATAAACCTTCTTTACAAGTTAATCATTTCAGGTTATTTCCCTGGAATGATGGAACAAGGCAGAGAGCTACTTCAAGGATGGATATATACAATGAAATATTCAGCTGAAAGTAAGGGTAAGAGGAATCAATAAGCAGTTGAAAAACCACCTGAAATCATGTAAATGATCTGTAAATGGACAGGGAGTCCCAAATTTTCTCAAGTGGTGGTGAGGATAAAGCAAATTGGTCCAACTAAGCTATTGCTAAGAAACGAAGGAAACATTACAAAGGATTTGAAGACCTTGAATGCCTACCAATGACATGTGCCCCCTAGAGGAAGGTGGGGCTTTTTAACTATTCCTTAAATGAGACCTGGAAAACTCAAAACACTAATTCTGCTGAGCTTAGGACAAGAATAATTAATTGAAAAATGCTGAAAATTATGGTTAATTGTTCTTGGTTGAAAACTTCAGAAAATAATTAAAATGAACAATTAGTACTTTTAAAATAAAGCTCTAGGGACCCTCCTTGATTTAAAAATCAATCCACTTTTCCACCATTATAATTCTTTTCAAGCCATGCATAAGACAGGCAGCGTAATGATAATGTGTTAGACTAAGTGGTTATTATATCAATCACATCCATTTAGATTTCTGGAGTGATGTTAATAGAACTGAAACTATAACCCAATTCTTCCACAAGTGCATTTGAGAAATAATTACCAGACATGTTCTAAGCAGGTGTATTCCATTGAATTACACAGAGACTCTCAGATTTTCCTTTTCAGTCTATTTCTGGTAAGAATAAAGAGCTAGGAACATCTTCAAGAACTCAGGGAGCTGAACTGGGGCCTCTCTTGGCATATGTAAGCTTCTGGGAAGTGCATGAACTATGTTGATTTCCACTGGTTTGTTTCTAGACTGTGTCAGATGAAACTTGAGTTCATCCAGCAGTTCCTCTGGACAAGCATCCATTCATTTCCAGGGATGGTTTAGGGAGCTGATGCAGGTTTGTCCCATTTGAGGTGTTCTTGGCAATGATTCTCACTCTTACCTGCTCCTCCGACTCCTTTAATAGCCTAAGGACCCAGAAATAAACTGTTCTTCCTGTCTTAAGAGTGGTTGCTTGTCTTCCTCAGATTAATGGGTATTTATGAAACAGAAAATACCTATAAGCAAAAGTCCCATTTCAACAGAAGAGAGTTTTTAAAAATTTAGGTCCACAGAACCTCAAACTGTATTTTTAGTCCATGTATCCTGATCTTTAAAACTGTAAGGAGAGATTCTGTGACTTCCTAAGAATACTCAGGTCAAAGGTGGCAGAGCTGAAGCAAGAACCTGCCAGCATGCTCCCTATCCAGACACCTGGGCTCCCTTCTTCCTGTAGGATATTGTGTTAGCCTTTCTTCACTGTGACAGAAATACCTAACACAACGATTTTAAAAAGAGAAAAGAGCTGGGTATGGTGGGCACAAGCCTTTAGTTCCAGCACTTGTGAGTCAGAAGCAGGTGGATTTCTGTGAGTTCAAAGCTAGTCATGTCTACATAGCAAGGCTGGAGCTACATAGTGAGATCCTGACTCAAAACAAATAAGCCCTCCAAAACAGACAAGAAGAGGAAAGAGTTATTTTGGCTCCTGGTTTCAGAGGCTTCAGGCTATGGTCACTTGACTCCATGTTTCTGGGCTTGTGGTAAGTCAGTGTATCATGGCAGAGGGCATGGAGGATGAAAGCTGCTCGCCAGGAAGTAAGAAGAGAGACAGGAAAGGGCCAAGGGCAGGATGTCCTCTTCAAAGGCACACCCAGGTGACCTGCTTCCTCCAACCTGGCCCCACCTAGTTTCCATCACCTCCCCATAACACTGTCAAATTATGCCTCCATCAGTGAATTAACTAATAGCCAGTAAGGTCAGAATCTTCATGATCTAATTTGTTCCCCAAAGCTCATCAGCTGTCAATCAAGCCACTGGCCCATGAGCTTTGGGAGGGGGTGGTACAGGGATATTTCATATCCAAACCAGCAGACCCTGGACACAGAATCTCTGCTTCATCTTGCCTCTCACTTCTTATTTATTATTTTCTTTTACAACTACACTAACAAGTAAACAACAATTGTGAAAAGTGGGCAATGACAAATATCCCACCTTCTCTGCACTTGAGCTATTGACTTTGAATCTTTTGTCCACCAGATGGTAGAGTCTTCATGAATTTCTGCAAACTGGCAGCTCAACTTTACATTTCCAGAGTGGTCAGGGGACATCTCTGCTTGGATCTTTTTCAATAATACTGGAGCTGAAAACAGATTTGCAAGTTAGTGTAGGCAAAAGACCATTTCATCTCATTTAATTCTCTAAAGCAAACCGGAGATGGAGAATGTTCCCAACTTGTGACTGAACCAACTAAACAGAAGAGATGTGGCAGGTTTAACATAAAGAGTGAAAACAAGCAAACCACTCCAACAGAAAGCTCTCGCTTTTCATTACTTAAAATTTCCGAGGTAGATAACGGTCAAAGCAAGATATAAATTGACAGTATTTTCATTTTTTAAGGGAAGAAGGGTCCTAAAGATTGCAGAGACCTGACCCAGAGGACTTGAGTCAAATAAAGAGGTCTTTAAATAATTACCTGGTCAAAATCAGAGCTGGTGACTAGGGAATAGAATAAAATTTGGAGTATTCCGGCAATTGTGGTTAAATCCCCAATATGTGAAAGGCAATTCAATAATAAAATGATTTATTCATTTTTTAAGGGAAGAAGGGTCCTAAAGATTGCAGAGACCTGACCCAGAGGACTTGAGTCAAATAAAGAGGTCTTTAAATAATTACCTGGTCAAAATCAGAGCTGGTGACTAGGGAATAGAATAAAATTTGGAGTATTCCGGCAATTGTGGTTAAATCCCCAATATGTGAAAGGCAATTCAATAATAAAATGATTTATTGAATACTACACACACACACACACACACACACACACACACACAAACACACACCCTGGCAATTGTGGTTAAATCCCCAATATGTGAAAGGCAATTCAATAATAAAATGATTTATTGAATACTACACACACACACACACACACACACACACACACACACACACACCCTTCATAATTGTATGCTGAAGATGGCCTGGGTTAGAGTAATGTACCTGACATCAACCTCACTGGCAAAAGAGATGTCTGTCTGAATGAAACAGAAACCACAGGGAAATGACTCCTAAGGGTTGGATCGAAATGCTGTGTTGCCTTTGAATCAAACCAGAGGTGAGAGCTTGGCCTGAAGGGCAAGTATGTAATTGGTCAGGGTAGCCACTGGGCGGCAGCATAGACATTAAAACAAGATGAGAACAACCAGCCCAGCCAAGACTCAGAGCGGTTGATTAGGCCCTATCATTACAGGAAATGCAGCCACTTTACTACAGTCCAAGTTCCAGAGCTCCACAGCTTTGGTAATACAAAATATATCACCATAAAACATTATACAATCCATAGGCAAGCCAAAAGCATCATTGCCGAGGCTCCATTTACTCTGTTGTTGCTTCAAATACTACTAGAGTAAAATAGTGCTGCATTTAATGAGTTTCCAATTTCTCCTTGATTGCAGCAAATATTTAGATATCACAATGAAACTTAAAACTTGACTCTGGGAACAAATGATACGAAATGTTGGAGAGGATGTGGGGAAAGGGGAACACTCATCCACTGCTGGTGGGGCTGCAAACTTGTTCAACTCCTATGGAAAGTAGTGTGGAGAACTTTTAAAAAAACTACAAATGACATAAAATTGAATGAGTTTTTAACCCTCAAAAGGGATCTCCATTTCATTCTAAAATATACTGTTTCTTACAGAAAGACTCATTGTTTTTGCTACTAACACTGGGATGTTGGCGTGTCAGTCTCTAATATGTATGTATCTGATTATTACTAGTCATAATCATTTGCACTCAGATCCTTGGCGCCTGTGTATGTCTATAAAGTTATCAGGTAGATTTCAATGGTAATGTTTATCACCTCTACTGATTAACATGACGTAAACTTTTATGCTTCCTCCTCAAATATAATACATTTTTTATTTGTTGATTTTTTTCTGTGTGTGTAATTTTATGTCTTACAGGGCTTATACTGAGTTCAATATTGTATAACTGTATTGATTCAGTGAACCTAGAAATTTTATAGCCACTTTTGAAGGAGCTGTGTCTTTGCTCTGGAAACTGTTATTGGGCATGTTACAGCTGTAATGATATGCTTCTTCTAAAAAAAAAAAAACAATATTGAAAAAAAAAAACTACAAATGAACCTACCATTTGACCCAGTTATACCACTCCTTGGCATATACCCAAAGAACTCATCCTATTGCAGAGACACTTGTACATCCATGTTTGTTGCTGCTCTTTTCACAATAGCTAAGAGATGGAAGCAACCTAAGTGCCCCTCAATTGATGAGTGGATAATGAAAACGTGGTTCATTTCATTATCATGATGGAGTTTTACTCAGCAGTAAATAAAGATGAACTCATGAAATT
>NW_008357638.1:548493-559836 GCF_000622305.1 Nannospalax galili | reverse complement strand
AAGGCCATTAGTAAGGGAGAAAGGGGGGAAATGGGGGTACCTTAAGTGGGAAAACCATGATGGAGGGGTGAGACAATGTGAGAAATAAACAATGCCTAGCTAGTTTTGAAAACCAGAGGGAACCATATTACTCCTACAACCTATTGACAAATTATACATAGCAGATCAAGAAATATATATCTAGGTAAGGTTTATCTGATAAGAAATGGTCTTTGCTCAAGATTTATCTACATGGTACACAGTAATTAAAAGTACCAGACTGGTGGAACTAACCTTCTTGGATGTTTAACAGACATACTTCGTGGCATATAATAATTTCATCAGAGGGACATAAAGGACAGTTTTTGCTCCTTGCCCTCCTAGGTCGACTAGTTTCAGGGGACTACGAGCATCTCTCAAAATTTCCTGTAATTGTGGTGGGTCACCTGTCCTATTGATCAAGGAGGCTGAGGAGACCCCACCAGATGGACTTGAACCAGTGTCCAGTCTACAAAGAGGTGGGTCAACACAGAGGAATCATGTCCTCCAGGCCTGACCAAGAGTTGAGGGAAGTCAATAAAAAAGTCCTCATGTATAGAACTGGAAAGATTGCTCAATGGGTAAAGGTACTTTCTGCCAAGCCTGATGACCTGAGTTCAATCCTCAGGACTCACATGGTGGAAGGAGAGAACTGACATCACCAAGTTGTCATTTGAACATCAACACACACACACACACACACACACACACACACACACACAATGTAATTTTCAAAAAGTCCTCTGGTATATATGAAACTTCTATTGTACTAAACTTTGGATGCCAGAGAAAGGATATTCAGTGTTTGTTTTATTTCTTTCAGAATCACTCATGTCACCCTCACATGTATACATACTCCTGACTTGTAGCCCGCCAAGTCACAGGAGACCAGCATTAATCTGGGCTGCTCTGAGGAAGGCACCAGGATGCTGGGTGCATAGAGTTGAGGTAGCACCCAAGATCTGGAGTGAACCACCTGGATCCAACACCAGAAATGAGAACTTCTGTGTCGTATCTTCCCAGTGATCACATTTTACAAAATGAAAGAAAGAAAGCTGGGGTGGGGGGAACCTTAAAAACTTCTGAGTACTTGCTGGTGGAATACTTTCTTAAAGATCTTAGTCATTGATGGGAACCCAAAGGGTAATTAGTTAAAAGGAAAAGGCAGGCTCTCGCCAAGGACAGATCTTATGAATGCTGCCAGCCAAAGAGTAAATCATTTTTCAGGTCACCCATTCTCATCTCTGTGTTGATGCATATGGATTAGTCCACAGAGCAGATGCTTATTAAGGAAATATGCACCAATTACCACATACAAGTAATTGGGGTCACCACATAAAAAAATACATGTTCGGGGCTGGAGAGATGGGTCAGTGGTTAAGAGCACTGACTGCTCTTGCAGAGGACCAGGGCTCGATTCCTAGCACCCACCTGGCAGCTACGAACCGTCCTTAACTCCAGTTCCAGGGGAACCTGGTGCCTTCTTCTGACCTCTGAGGCATTGCACGACACGGGTGTACTCACATACATGCAGGCAATACACTCATACACATAAAATAAAAATAATAATAAAATATTTAAAAAATACATATTCTTAGTAAATTAATGGTCAGGTGGTCATCCACCAACTCAGATAAAGGCACTCTCGGTGGAATGTCTGGAGGCTCCTTGCAGTTAGAAAAGAGAGATGGGGACCTGAAACAGTGAGTGTCAGTATTTCAAGGCATCTGGTTTTCTCTTTCACTGCAAAGGAAATCCCCATACAACAGGGGAGAGGTTGGTGCAGTGTTGACCCTTTCACAGCTGGGAAAGGACAACCTGGTGAAGATCTGGCCAGATGTGAGCAAATCTGCTGGAACTTTCACTACACTGATGACTCATGGGGAACTAGGATAAAGATCTCCTGCTTCCTCACCAGAGGGCCCCCCCTTTCCATTAGGACCAAATTCCTCAGAGATAAGAGGCTGGTCAGATAAGAACTACACTTCCATCTAATACTAGATTGGTACCAACCTTGTGGTATCAATGACCTTTTTATCTGAACTGAGTTCTTAAATTATGGGCATAAGCTTAGCATTTCCCTCCCATTGCTTCCCATTTCTGTGCTGAGATGAGTTCTGCTCTTAGCACCCCCATTTTACAGATGAAGAAAATGAGACTCCAGAGCATAAGGCATTTGTCCATGGCCCCTCAGTTCCTAGCCAGACTCAAACTCAAGCAATTTGACTTCTTACTTGTGCTCTCAAATACCGTGTCCTAGTCACTGGCAAAAACACTGTTGTGTAGCCATTTCTTCCAAACTGAAGTAAATGAAACTAGAAGTAAACTCACAAATCTCCAGAAGTTCCTGAAACTTATGATTCTCAAGTCCCTTCCCAAGGCTATGTATGCAACAACAATTGCTGGGGAAAGGAGACTCTGACAGGGGGGAGCTCACTGCAAGTCAATACAGGGAGTCCAGGGATGCAGTTTTCATGAGTTCTCACCTACGCAGAGGCAAGCTTTGAGTATTCCATGCTCCTGTAAATAATCCCTACTCCTAGTCCCTAGTCCCTACTCCTATAATTCCAATAAACTCATTGCTTCACCAAGCTAGATTTGAATGAAGTCCTGTATGGAGTGAATAGACATTTATTTGTGTGTTTCTAGGAAGACACACAATAGATACTTGCAACAAAATCTTAACTCTGAACCTGCTTCTGAGTGGTCTCAGTGCCTGGATCACTGGAAACACTCCTGATGCTGCATTGAGCTGCTCTGGCCTGGAAAAATCTTTGGTTGTCTCCACCCCAAGCTCTGGTAGGCCTTCTCAGAACGTGCTGATGGCCCTGAGGACCTGCTTCACTAGCGCCATCTGCTCCTAAACTGCTTTGTCACTTTCTTGGCAGTCCTTGTGCTTGGGGAAGTTGCAGTGAGTTTGGTTCAAACTCCTGCACAGCAGCAACACTCTGAACCAGCCTTTCTCCACAAGTAACTTGAAAAATTATGGATAAGAAAGAACTACTTTTTCAGTTTTTTGGAAAAGGGTTTCAGGATGTAGCCCAGGCTGACCTTGAACTTGCTCTGTAGCCCAGGATGGCCTCAAACTCACTATCCTCCTGCCTCAGCCTCCCCAGGGCTGGGATTACAGGTATGCATCACCACACCTGACCCTGAAGCCACTTCTGGGATCTTTTGACACATTGTTTCATTCTCTCTAGATATTTTTAAACACATGGACAAGGGGCTAGGGATGTGGAGCAGTGAGTAGAGTGCTTGCCTAGCTTGCACTAAGTCCTGGGCTCCATTCTGCATAAACAGCGCATGGTGGTGCATAATCCTATAATTGCTGTAATCCCAGATAGAGAAAGGAAGACCAGAAGATCAAGGTTATCCTGTAGCATGAGAAGGGACGACCCCGAAAAGAAAGGAGCTACTTTGCAGCTGTGGCATGGACATGCTGGAAGAGTTCCCTAGGCCAAACGTAGCAACATCAAAGGTCTTAGAGGCTCACTGGGGTTGAAACCTGGACCAGAGACCCCAGAGGAGGCAAATTCAGGCACTGGAGTGGGTGAGTTGGAAGGAAATTTTATACTCAAATTGGGAAGAAAAACCAAGGCTCAAATTAGCCATGCTTAATGGGGAAAAAATATCAATGATTAAAGAAGAGAATCCCAAATGGTACTGAAATATTTCCTTTTATAAATCTTGCTTAGCGTGTGATCTGTTTAATTAAACAAATTATCTACATTAGCACTTCTGCTCATCTGCTTTAAGGAAATTTTAGAAGAGAATAATTAAACAGAAAAGCATCTTCTCACACTCTATCAAACATACCTACAGGCAGCCTTGATTAGAGGTCCTCGGGTGTGTTTTTCTCCAGGTCATCTGGGAACTGGGTACAAGTGCAGATTCTTGAGCCCCGTCCCCTCCACCAAATCAGAAACTCTGTTGTGGTGCCCAGAAACCTGCATTTGAACAAGTCTTCCAGTGAGCTTGATGCCTGCTCAGATTTGAGGACCATGAGGCTACATGTTCAAGCCACACGGTCACTATCATGGGGAACATACTCACCTGATGTTCACCTGAACTGCAAAGGGCTCAAGCAGGGCATAGGTGATTCACACCTGCTCCTTCAAATCTAAACTTCAACACCCAAAAGCATCAGAACCTCACCTTTTCCTTCTCTTTTGCAAGGGGCCTTTTTGGGGTCTTTTTTCTCATCAGCGCGGGATAACGATTTTTCAAACTTAGGGACCTTTTTAAGAGGACTCGGGTTCTTTCTCACATTTTCCTTCTCTTCCAATCTCAGTCTCAGGGCTGCCACCCTGGACAGAATTTTCTTCTTCACCCCCTCAGCTAAATGTCCACTTCCTGAGGTTTCTTGCTTCTTCTTGATCCCCTCTGACTCTGTCACTGCTGATTGGACCCCTGGGAAGTTGCCAGTCTGGGTGGCCACATGCCTGGGCATTTCCTTTCTGGACTTTTTCCCACTGTCCAGGGTGGAGCGCTTTTGACACAGGTCCTGTAGTAACAAGCCCTCAGGGACTTTCTCTGACTCACATTCTCCTGAAATGAAAGCCAAAGTCATTGTTGGGGAGTCAGATGAGCTTAGGGGTTTGGTTTCCGCAATTTGAAGCTCCTCCGTTTTCAGTTCCTCAATGTCATGACTTAATGAAAAGTGTGTGACATTTCCTTCGGGAAATGAAGCGCAAGGTGACTGTGTAAGATGACTTGAAGAGGACACATGTTTTTCATACTCATTCTCAATAGTTCCTCTTTCCTTCAACTCAGGAACTACATCTTGATGGTTTCTGGGCTCAGATCTACCATGAATGTGACCTGTGGAGTTGCTGTCATCCACAGATGCACCCGTCATTCCTGCAAGACAACTGGGAAGAGGTGAAGTAAAGACGACTTCAGCCTTGCCCCTTTTCCTTTGCTTAGCCTCCCCCGGGCTTCTGTTACTACCATCTTGGCTCATGCAGCATACACTTGGAATTCTTTGTACCCCTTTACTACGACACAGGGCTTGCCAAATGGCAGGCTGGCCTTCCATTTTTGCTCCATTGTATTGACCTTGTTCAACCTCTGTTCCTTCTCTGTCTACCTGGTCTTGGTTGATTGTTTTTTCCTTACGAATGGTAATGTCTTGGGGACGTGGTACTTGCAGAACGGCAGGTTGGACTTCTACCCTCTGATCTAAGTTTCCGTCCGTGAATTTGTTCCCCTCCCTGGTGGAGTCAGAAGGCTTTGGCTTCTCAGACCAGGCATATTCCATCTTACCCCTACCATCAATGGGATCCACAGAGGATTCCAGGATATTAGCGATGTTCACAAACTGGTTAGTGAAGGCAGAGTGATGCACCTTGAGCTGATTTTCTTCCTGTTCTTGACTCCTGGTTTTAACACTTTCTTTCCCTCCAGTTTTGGAATTCTCTGGTAGGTAGTCTATGACATCTAATTCCTTTTTATCAACAGGGTCTACAGATGACTCCAGGAGTCTGGGCTGTCTTAAACACTGGGAAGAAAGACTGCTCCAGTGTGCATCACTGGCTGGTGTGTCACCTTCACAGGTTTCCCTGTGGTCAGCAAGGACTGTTGCCTCATTCTGAGCTCCCAGCGCATCTGGTTTCAGCATGGCAACATCTGCCTTGAGGATGTCAGACAGAGCCCAGGCCCTGCCAGGGACTGTGAGACCAGCTTCTGCCTCCTTGTACTCAGAATCTGTCACTTGTTTTGGTGGCCAGATTTCAAAACCAGAAGCTTCTAAGGTTATAATCTTCACCTTGTTGCCTGCTTCCCAACTTCCTAGTCCAGAGTCATCACTCTGCCAGAGGAGCATTTCAGAGAGAGATGGAACACTGTTCAGTGACTGACTGTCTTCCTCCATAGTCGTCTTGGCCATCACAGAGACACTGGTCCTCAGGTTTGAGTCACATCCTCTTTCTTCCCCAGAGTCTGCTAGGGAGCATTCCAAGGACTCCACATTGGCTTCCTCTAGCATGGCAGATATTGGGGGCAAGATTTCTTGGAAATCATTTGCAGAAAGAGAACTCTGGTAGGATGGGCTCTGTGGTTGGATAGTCTGCTTCATTTCACTTCCTTTTTCTTGGAAATCCTCTTCAAAGCTTCTGCTGTCAGCTCTGTCTACAATCTGGCTCTTATCCCCAGGTTGGTTATCAATCTGAAGAGGGGAATTGCGACGTAAATCCTCTCCCTCAGGTAGTGGGAGAGTATGTCCATGAGCTCCTGGAATGCTGGGTGCCAGGTAAGGTAGCTCTTTGGTAGATTCAGATGTGGAGCCGCTTAAAATATGACCCGACTGTAAACTGGAAGAAAACTGGAAATTATTTTCATCTAGTATCTCAAGTGAAGTCTTGTCAGCACCATCTATAAGGTTGTTCTCAGAAACTGAAACAGGGTAGTATTTGGTTTGGTGGACTTTGGTGGCAACAGCACCAATTGATGTGTCCTCAATCTCTCTGGTCACTTGATGACACTCAACATTAGCAGTTAATGTAGTAGTTGACTGCTCTTCTGGGAGCCTCATGTCTGAATTGCAACTGGCTGGTATGTCTGTGGCAGCTGGGGCACTGATTTTGGGCCTTTCATAGTCTCCTTCATTAAAGTTCACAAAAGAATTATCCTTTGAGGTAGGGGGCTGTGCCTCCTCAAGCCCTCCTGAGTCGTAGGGACTCAGCCTTGCCCAGCCAGCCTGTTCCATGGAGGATAAGATGGAGAGGGAATTCTCCACATCATCTAGAGTTGCCCCCACAGCACCCTTACTGGCCTCCTGTGACATGTTCCAGGTGAAAGCATTGGTAAAAAGAGGGGACTCAGACGAGTTTCCAGACTTGCCGCATTCACATATGGACTGTGGAAGTTTAGAACCTTCTGTTTGAAGAACAGCCAGTATCTTGTCAGGAGAATATAAATCACATACTTTGCTTTGACCTTCTGTCAGCTCAAAGTCCATGGGGCAAATTTCTTGAGGAAAGTATTTATCAACTGGTGCTCCAAAAGGAGGATCCATGGTTTCATAACATGTTTCTCGGTCACCAGCTTCAAAACAATCCATCACACATGTAGTTTCTCTCCCCCTTGACCCACTGCACACATTTTCTAGGGTGAGGGAGGGATCTGTAGGCTCCAGGAAAGCAGCAGAGAGAGCCTCAGGCTCCCCATAGTAGACCCTAGCATCCTGAGGGAGATGTACTGAGAGTGGAACAGGAGACATTTCTTCATAATTGGTTTCCAGGGCACTCAGTTCATGTGCTAGTTCTGCCCAGAGACCACTGGGCACATCGTCTTCTCTGTTCTGGCTGTCTTCCTGCTGTGGGCCTTGAGTACAGCTTTCCAGCCCCAGGTACTGGGCCAGTGGTACATTTTCCTTGTTGATCTTGCTTAAAATGGAGACAAAATTCATTGTGGTCCCAGGGAATGAAGACTCCTCTCCAGCAGACACAGAGAAAGCTGGCATGTGGCTGAGAGAACTTCTCTCCCTGAAGGCTTTCTGAATTTGCATCTAGGAAGATGAAAAGTGGTATTAATAGAATTGTTCCTGGGAGAGGCCACAATAGGACTTATCTGCAGTCCCAAGAATGTTAATCCTCAAGGACTATAATGAGGGACAGGAACAGTAGCAGGAATGACTGAAATCTGAACATTAATCTCCAAACTTGTTCTGGCTATTAGAGACTTCCTGGGGAACTGTGAATTTAAATCATTCCATGTTCCAAGGGATTCTTGCCCAATTTCACCATTATAAGCAAAAAGCCTCCCAGCAATCATCATTTATTTAATAATTTTTTCCCCTCTCTCTGAGGAAAAGAGATGGAAAAAAATTGAATGCTAAACTATTTTGAACAAATAAGCCACAGCAAGATCTGTGTGCATCATTCTACAAAGATAAATTGCACATGATCATTATAAACGAAATAGACATTGCTTGCAAAGCAGCAATGAGCAACTTTTGTCCCCAATAATGACAGCTTACTGATTAATAACGTCGTTAAAGAACATAAGAGACAGCCAGACATGGTGCATGCCTGTAATCCCAGCACAAGGGAGGCTAAGGCAGGAAGATAATTTGAGCTCGGGAGTTCAAGACCAGCCTGGGCAACATTGTGAGACCCCATTTCAATACACACACACACACACACACACACACACACACCACAACACACACACTTCAGTATATGTAAGAAAGATAGGGAGAAAAAAAATATCTATTCTCCTTCTAAATACCTTAAGTGTAGAATCCTTTATATTCAACAAAATTTTAGAAAACAAAGGTAGAAAATGAACAGAGAGGGACCCGTCTTTGAAGCCTGCTTCCAATGGTGTAATAGAGATATGATTAGTCACTAGCACTGCCAATCATTTCTGATCCAGAAAAAGATTATAAAAATCCTGAACAAGAAACCACCTTCTCAAGAAGTAGGAGATGAAGGACTGCTTCGATTGCTGGGAAAAGAGAGAAGGGTCAAAAGGAAGTAAGAAAGGGAGGGAGGGAAGAAATCTCACAATCTGAAGACTGAGTCCATCACAGGACTACCTAAGCGCTGTGTAATGCTAGATATTAGAAAACAAACTCTTTGCCTGTTCTTGGCTCTTGAAACTTTTAGCCCATTGATTATTTCAAAACAAAACAAAGTCATGCCCAGTCAAGAGGAGCAGATGGTTATTCTTGGACGATCACTTCATCTTTGCCCCCAAGATTCCTGCTTTGGGGAGCTCCACCCCAATGTTCAGGGAACAGAGAATTGACTGACCTTAGCAAGGGGAAGAGTGGGTGCCTCCCCCAGCCTGTGATAAGACAGAGCTGAAATGTTCGTGCTCACAGGAAGCTCCAGTCCTGAGGCTTATTTCCATAAATCCCATGTGAAGACAGGTCTTCTACCTCGTGGTTAATTCCTCTACCGACTGCCAGCGAGAAATGGAACAAAGCTCACCCACACCTCTCTCACGTGCTCCCAGGCTGCTTGCTGCCTGTCAGCATTCCTCTCTTGTTTTCTCTTTTAAGATACCCTGAGATCCATTTAACTTGGATTTTATTGGCATAAAAGTATTAAACTGAATAAGAAATTTAGTATGAGCTTCATAATGGCTGGGACCCAACCAATTGTTATTGAATGCCTCCTACATACTAGGAAGTGTTACAGGTAAGGAGGAAACAAGACGGACAAGTAACTTGTCTGCAGAGAACTCCCATTCTATGTGTGATCAAGGCACAATATAGCAATCAGCATTTAGTAGGCGTTTAAAAAGTATTCATTGAAAGAATAAGTGAAAAACATGCACCAACTGAGACAACTCTCACCCAAGATCACCTATGAAACCTCTAAATTTGAAAGAGCCTGCTTTTCTATCTGCTTAGAATTTAGGGAGAGCCTTATTTAAATTTTTTATTGGTTTATTTTTATGTGTATGAGTGTTTTGCTTGCACTTTTGTAGGTACACCATGTGCATGTAAGCCCAAGAACGCCAGAAAAGGGTATCAGAACCCTTGAAACTGAAATTACAAATGGTTGTTAGCTGTCATGTTGGTACTGGAAACTGAACCCAGGAACCCAGGTCCATTGCAAGAGCAGCCAGTGCTCTTAACTGCTGAGCTATCTCGCCAGGTCCAAGAGCCCTATTTTAAAGACTTCTAGCGAGGCATGGTGGTGAACATATGTAAGGCCATGCTTGTTATACAAAGAGTGTGAAGCCAGTTTGGGCTATATGAGAGAGAGGAGACGCAGTAACAGCAAGATGCATAGGAGAGAGAGAGAGAGAGAGAGAGAGAGAGAGAGAGAGAGAGAGAATTTAGCTATAATAACCATTTGCTCAAATCTTGGTGTTCCTAAAAAGAAAGAAGCTGTTCTGTCAGTTGTGGCACTCTGATAGGATAAGTTGAAGAATGATATAAACTATATTTACTCTCTTTTTAAGTCAAGGGGCTGGAGAGATGGCTCAACGATTAAGAGTACTGACTGCTCTTGCAGAAGACCTGGGTTCAATTCCCAGCACCCACATGGCAGCTACGAACTATCCTTAACTCCAGTTCCAGGGGAATCTGAAGCCCTCTTCTGACTCAGCAGTTAAGAGCACTGACTGCTCTTGCAGAGGACTGGGGTTCAATTCCCAGCACCCACATGGTGGTTAACAACAATGTGTAGCTCCAGTTCCAGGGGATCTGATGCCTTCTTCTGACCTCCGTGGACACTGCAAGACATGGGTGCACTTACACACATGTAGGCAATACACTCATACACATAAAATGAAAATAATAAATAAAAATATTTTAAGTCAAAATGACTCATTATATTAAGATGGAAAAGGAAAAACAAAGATTTAAAGGAACAAGGCTTTTATCAAGTGTCCAGAAGCTTCATAATTGATGAAACATATAGTACTCTTGAAGTTTCAATGAGAAACCTTACCCCCCAGGAGTTTCCCCATGGGCCTGAGTACCTCCAACTCATGGACACTGTATTATTCTCGTTTGCTCTTTTGGTTCAGATTTTAATAATGAGCTATGGTACAAACACACCAAACTATTAAGCATAGAAAGTGTGGCAGCTTCTGGCTATGATTGAAAACTTTAGAGAGACTGCCCAGGGAAAATACTACACCGCCACTCAGCCCTCTCTATTCTGCCTGAACCCTTCCCACCATGTCAGTCCTTTATTTTAAGATCCTGCTGTCATCACAGTACCATCAGTACCAATGGGCATTCAAGAAGTAGCTGCACATGGAGAATTTTCTGCTAGGCACCCTGCAATTTTTCCCAAAGAGTTCCATTTAGATGGATCATTTATTCTCACCCACTCCTGGATGACTGTTGTACCAAAAGGCTGATAACACAAAGACACTGACATCCAGAGCTGGGCCTGGTGGTGCAGGCCTGTGATCCCAGTTATGAGGAAGGCTGGAGCAGGAAGATCACAAATTCCAGGCCAGTCTTGAGCTGCAAAGTGAGTTTAAAGCCAGGCTGGGCAACTTAGTGAGATCCTGCCTCAAAATAAAAGGTGAAAAGAGAGGACAGGATACAGGGCAGTGAGGCTGTGAGCTCAATGCCCAGTACTGATAGATAGATAGATAGATAGATAGATAGATAGATAGATAGATAGATAGATAGACAAATAGATGATAGATAGATAGATAGATAGAAGATAGATTGATGGATGGATAGATGATAGATGATAGATAGATAGACAGACAGATAGATAGAAGATAGATGATTGATTGATAGAAGATAGATGGATGGATAGATAGAAGATAGATAGATAGATAGAAGATAGATGGATGAATGGATAGATATATAGATGATAGATAGATAGATGATAGATGATAGAC
>NW_008357638.1:535708-548307 GCF_000622305.1 Nannospalax galili | reverse complement strand
GAGATGGTAGATAGATACAAAGATATATACATAGATAGATAGATAGACAGATAGATAGATAGATAGATAGATAGATAGATAGATAGATAGATAGATAGATAGATAAAGGAAACTAGTATCTGGAGGGAATGAACAAGTTCTAAGTCAGATATATTTAGTCACTATTATAAGACACCTTGATTTTAACAAGTCTTGCCTCTTTGAAGGTATAGTCACTTCTTCCCTCTATTGCTTTTTAAATAAATCATAATGGGGGTGGAGAAATTGTTCATTGGTTAAGAGCATTTGTTGCTCTTCCAGAAGACTTTTTAGTTTCCAGCACCCATGTCAAGTGACTCTCAACTGCTTGTAACTCCAGCTCCAAGGGATTTGATTCCCTCTTCTGGCCTCCATGAGTACCTACATATATATGTTACACACACACACACACACACACACACACACACACACACACACTAAACAAATCTTTAAAAAATATAAAATCCAGGGCTGGAGAGATGGCTCAGACGTTAAGAACACTGGTTGTTCTTGCAGAAGACCCGGGTTCAAAGTCCAGCACCCACATGGCAGCTAACAACTATCCATAACTCCAGTTCCAGGGGATCCAATGGCTTCTTCTGTCATCCATGGGCATTGCACATGAGTGCACTTACCTACATGCAGGCAATACACTCATACACATAAAATAAAAATAATAAATAAAATATTTTTAAAAATATATAAAATCCTACTTTTAAATTACCTGGTAAAATCTCACATATAAGGACATGTAGTAAATCATTGACTGTATAAATTCATCATTTGACAAGCATGTAGTGGGCACCTACTGAATACAGACATTCTAAGCACCTGGAAAACCTCAGTGAGCACATGAAGATTGCTGGACTTAGGGAGCTAGCTTCAGGCAGTGAAGCATTTGATTGCTGTACCCCTGATTTGAAATCCTGTAAGATGGACCATTTAGTCTTACCTATTCATGTATACTTCTAGATCAACAGAGCAATAGGAATACATCTGGAGCCAGGCTTGATGGTACAAACCTGTAATCCCAGCTATGAGGGAAGCTGAAACTCCTGGGTTCCTTCTCAAAGTGCAGTCTTAACATCCCAGTCCCCCGTTGTCAAGGCTTAAAGTATTAGTTCTAAGAGCAGACAACCTGTCTCATTCAGAGGCCAACTCTCAAGAGAGAGAAACCACAGGCTCACACCTTCCCAGTGAGTCAGACATTTCTTTGAGGAGAAGATCTCTTAGTTGCATCATGGCAAATGAGCACCAACAAATGGCTCTGGGGCAGCTTGCTACTCCCATCATAGAGTAAATGGTGGAATTAGGGGGTGGAGAGGGAAAGTTATTATGTAGGAAATTTGTTATCATTTGGGTGAAAAGGAAGAGTGTTTGTGGCTCTAGAAGAAAACCCACCATGTCTTCTATGTAGACTGGGATGGCAGGCAATCCACTATGTCATACAGGACCCAGGTAACTTCTCTAGTCTCCTCCTCTAAGGACCCAAGTAACCTCCTCCTCTAAGGCTAACCACACTCACATCAGTACCATCTTGCCAAATACCTGGCACATTGCCTTGTGCTCAGAAGACAATCACTAACCTTAGTTTCCCTTGTTCTGGGTGCAAAGTATCAGATAAGGCAAAGAGGAAATGGAACAGCCCTGATGAGAAAAGCTTCCTCACTTGAGCTGAAAAATAATATGAAGTGAAAATGCCGTCACGTCTTCTTTACTGATGAGGTGAACAGCCTGGCTCCCAGCAGGAGACAGAAACCATATGGTGGGCTCTGTGAAGGAAGTTTAATGTAAAGGTTGTTAGGTACAATGGAAGAGCACCATCAAATTGAAGGAAACGCTCTGCTGCCCTAACATGTGGGAAAGTGACAGGGAAGGACACACTTGACTGGGGTTCAGCCCTAGGTGTAGATGGTGTGGTCAGGTCACCATGTTGCACAGAAGTTCATTGGGTTAGCTAGGCCAAAGTTGGAATGGAATTGCTGGGTGATCAACATACAGCTTTTCCAAGTGCAGGCAGGGACCCGGAGATCACCCCCAGTGACATGGTTATGCAATGGAGTCCAGACACTGGCGAGGACTGTTTGAGCCATGCGTGGTGGGGAATCTGAAGAAGGAACAGCCACTCTGTGTACACTAGGCCTCCAGTGGCTGTGTGTGGACCTCATGGGCTCTTGGAAGGACTCCATGTGTTGCTATAGGCAGGAGACTTTCGAGATGGGCCATTTGGGCCTGACTCCCAAACAGAGCAGGCTGCAAGAAGGTCATTATTAGGCTAAGGCTTCACATTGCGGATGGACCTCATACTGGGCCCACATCTGGACAGAATCTATGATGACTACACACCCACCTCCCCTATGCCACTCTTGTTGAATGGCAGGCACCTCTTCCTCTGCAGCTTCATCTCTGCCGAGAAAGCATAACACTGGTCTCACTTTAAAGGAGACTGAGGGGATTCCATCACCATGAACCAGGTAATGAGGGATGGATTCAGAGCTGATAAATGCTGAGAACTGACAAAGGAGACCAGCAATGTTCAGGGTTAGAAATCTTCCCAGGGTCCCAAAGTCAACTGAAGAACTAAGCTGTAAAGCCTCTAAAGCCATGTCTATCTGGCTACAAAGCCCTTTCTAACCCAGCTTCTTTTTTTTTTTTTTTTTTCCTTTATGGATAGAGATCAAATTCAGGGCTCTGCCATGTTATACCCTTAGCCCTAAACCCAGCTCTCCTGTCCTCTCCTCTCCTGTCTTCATCTCTCTTGTCCTGTCCTGGCCCCTCTTTTCCTTGCTTTCTTGCTTTCATACAGGGTTTCAAGTAGCTCAGGCTGGCCTTAGACTTGTTATATAAGCTGAAATTGACCTTAAACTCCTCATCCTCCTGCTTCTGCCTCCTGTGAGTTTAAAGGCATGCATCACCATGCAGCTAAACTCAGCTTCTTTAATTTTTATTTATTTATTATTTTTTATTTTATATGTATGAGTGTATTGCCTGCATGTATGTGAGTGTACCCGTGTTGTGCAATACTGCGGAGGTCAGGAGAGGGCATCAGCTCCCCTGGAACTGGAGTCACAGATGCTTGTTAGCCTCTATGTGGGTGCAGGGAATTGAACCCAGGTCCTCTACAAGAGCAGTCAGTGTTCTTAACCACTGAGACATCTCTCCAGCCCCCAAGACCCACCATGTCAAAGGTTTTGAATTTCCCTTAATAAAAACTCAGAACTGTTAAGCTCTAAGATCCTCTAGATATGAGACTACACTGGTCTTTCTTTTTATTTTTTGTTTTATTTTTTAAAATATTTTATTTATTATTTTTATTTTATGTGTACGTATGTATTGCCTGCATGTAGGTAAGTGCACCCATATTGTGCAATGCCCTCAGAGGACAGAAGAGGCTGTCGGATCCCTTGGAACTGGAGTTATGGACAGTTGTTAGCAGCCATGTGGGTGCTGGGATTCAAACCTGGGTCTTCTGCAAGAACAGTAGTGTTCTTAACCGCTGAGTCATCTCTCCAGCCCCTATAATATTCTTTCTTACATACAACATGACCAGAAAGAATTGTCTTCTGCATCGTAGGGAACAAGGGCAGGGACTCAGTTATTTTTGAGTCTCCAGAACACAGCACATAAAAGGAGTTCAAATAATCTTGCTGAATGAATGAACAGATGAATCCATACAAGAAAGAGAAAATGGATAAAAACAAAACAAAAATCCAAACACTTCTAAATCTTTTCTTTTTTGAAAGCAAGATTAAGCTTGAAAACTTACAGCATTTTCCATCCAAAACTCTACTTAACATACATCTGAATCTATTCACAAACACATTGTTTACCTTTGTTAGTCTCATCCCAAATCCTGCCTCCTAAATGTGTCTGCTGTGGGTCTCATGGGAAGGGGTGCTGCCTCTTTGTCCACACCATGATGGCTCTGTCCCCATCATTAAAGATAGTGTCCTGGGTGGCAGCAAAGGGTACAATGCTAATTTGAGTCCCTAACAACAGAATGTTTAAGATAAGATCCCTGTTTCTCAAATGGCTTATAATTCAGCTATTCGCTAGATATACATGGATAAGACAATGCTTCTTGACAAGTTGTGCTAACGGCAAAATGGATGAAACTTTCTAATAGTACTGCTCAGAGGCAGAGTACACAGGGTCAGCACTGAATTCTCTTCTTCCTCTAAAGACATCACTCATCTAGTGATAAGATTTCTACAGTGGGACTGGATGTGGCACATGCATTTAATCCCAACACTTAGGAGGCAGAGGTTGGTGGATTTATGTGTGTTCAGGCCAGACTGTTCTCCATAGCAAGCTTCAGGCCAGCTTGGGCTGTATATTGAGACCTTATAAAAAAAAATTCATATAGTGCAAAAAACAGAGGTTGTACTCATGTTATATGTATCAATTCTGAGAAAATTTCTGAACATGCCAGTGCATGCTCAAGGATCTTCTGTCCTGATCAGAGTGACAGGTATGGTAATTACTGGCTGACTAACACCACAGCATCCCCAATCCCTTTCTCTCTTGTTACAACTGAGGTAACTAGGGAACGACACACCCTCCCTCTCTCCTGCATTGCTAAATGGGACCAAGAGGTCAGACTAGCTAATCAGATAAATGGAGAATTTCACCAAAGAACTTCTGCAAAAACTTTGTTTTCCTTATATAACTTGGTCTATTTTCTGTTGCTAGAACCAAATACTTAAGACTGGTCATTTATAAAGTTTATTTAGCTCATGGTTCTGAAGCCTGGAAAGTTCAAGAGCATGTGGTACCAGTATCTGCCCAGCATCTAGCGAGGGATCTCTTGTTGCATTATAACATAGCAGAGTACTGGCTCAGGTCTCTCTTCCTACCCTTATAAAGCCATTAATATCATCCACAAGTTCCACCCTCATGACCGTATCTAATTCTAATTACCTCCCAAAGGTCTTACCACAAATATCACAACAAACGTGAAGATTAATTTTCCAACTTATGAGCTTTTGGGGACATATCTAAACCATAGTAGATACAAATACTGATAGGTAACTTGTTTATCCCTCTCCTTCCTTTAATCGAAATGTGAAGCCTATTACTATGGCTCTCATCTTTCAGTGCTGTGGCAACAAGTGCAAGAAGGGAAAACTATGGCTGGTAGGTGGGGAAGGAAGAGAGAAAGATTTAGGGACTCATGGGCATTGCTGAACTGGGACAGCACAGACACCTTCTACTCCTAGACTTCTTGTGTCCTTACATTTATGTAACTACTATTCTGTTAACAGCTAAAGTCTCCAGATGAGTATGAGGACAATATTTTTCTGAGGGATGAAGAAGGTGGCTTGCAAGGTTCACCCTGGAATCCTCCAGAGGCTCTGGGCAGCCCCTGGTAGAGATTAACTGGAAGGACAGAGTCACAAAGGGCAAGGGGTGTGGCTCCTAGGAAAGGAACTCAAGGACCTGATGAAAATGCCAAGGGATCAAAAGGGCCTGAGGCAAGGTGAACTTGAAGTAGAGTCAGGGAGGAGGAATGGAGAAATATGAGAAGATGGATCATCATGGTTCTAAAAGCCGAATACACTGTGCAGGGCCAGGAGAACCAAGGTCTTTGGGTGCTTGCTTCACTCCAGCAACACTGCCAAGCACTAGTGTATCCCACCATGGGTGAGGGTCTTCCTCAATCTCCCTTTTCATTCTCTTAGTGTACTTTGAGTGTTCTGTACTTACCTAGACTAAATCCAAATAGCACTCTGTCCTAGTGCTGTCTCCCATCATTGATTTCCCTGTTGGTTCTGGGAATCTTTAAACAAGACTGTCCCCAATCTTACCCCACCCTCATCATCCAGGCTAGTATGACAGCTTCATGACTGGCTCAGATTCATTCGGCAATTTATCATTTGAAAAATCAAATCCATACCACCTAGGGTGGCAAAACTGAAAATAGACAGCCCGATTCCCAGCCAAAGAAAGCTTAAAGGCAAACTAGACTATTTCAAGAATTTGAGTTTATTTTTAGGAGTTGCCCATTTGCCCAGAAAGAGGCTTCGCTTAAAGGCTTTGAATGTTAAAATAACATATAATGAAGTAGAGGTCAGCACCTTATGAAATGTACATCAAAACTCCTCAGTCCTGAACCAGATCCCAAACAGTCCAGTCCTGTCCTTTGCCAGGTCTTTTTTATGCTACTCCCTGCAGGAAGACAGAAAAAAAAAAACAAAAAAAACCCCAAAAAACAAAAAACAAAAAAACAACCAACTGGTGTTACAATTCCTGTCTGGATTTCTTGGGGAAGTTACAATTTGTGAAATACCAATTTGATCTCCATGGCTGTACATTTCCTAGGATTGTGGGACTCTATGCGCAGTGGTCTTTGTTAATATGATATGAAGGTAACGTACTGCAGCATAAGCAAGCAGCTTTCTGTATTGTGTTTTAATTTTTTTTAATTTATTATTTTTATTTTATGTGTATTGCTTATATGTGTGCAAGTGCACCTTTGTTGTGCAATGCCTGCAGAGGTAGGAAGAGGGTGTCAGATCCCCTGGAACTGGAGTTACAAACGGCTGTTAGTCACCATGTGGGGGCTGCAGCCAGTGCTCTTAACTGTTGAGCCATCTCTCCAGCCCCTAATTTTGCTTATGTATTGTGCAGTCAGTATTCGTACAGCTCAGGCTGATGGTTGGTAAGCCCTGTGTAGTCCTCAACACATGCAAGCTCTGTGCTAAGTGCCTTAATCCAGCTGACATTGATAAAATGCCATCAAAAGGTAGGACTTCAGGGTTTTGAACTGGGGGTTGTCAGGAGACCTATACCACCTTTCCCAACACAGATGATCATTTAGCAGCAAACTCTCATGTAAAATGAGTCAGAAAAGTAGCTGTCTGGGCTGGGGAGATGGCTCAGTGGATAAAGTGCTTGCTGGGCAAGCATGAATACCAGAGTTTGGATTCCCAGTACCTGCTTAAAAGTTGAGTAATCCCTAGCCAGGCATGGTGGCGCATGCCTTTAATCCCAGCACTCAGGAAGCAGAGGCAGGTGGATCTCTGTTAGTTCAAAGACAGCCTGGTCTCCATAGTGAGTTCCAGGACAGCTGGGGCTACAGGGAGACCCTGTCTCAAAAAGACCAAAAAAAAAAAAAAAAGAAAAAAGTTAAGTAATCCCTTAAAAGTTGCCTGTAATCCCAGTATTCAGGAGGTAGAGAAAGGGGATCCCTGGACAAGCTGGCTGTTAGCCAGTTCAGTAAGATCTGGATTCTGTGAGAGACCCAGCCTCAGTAAATAAAATGGAGTGACCCAGAAAGACACCCAACAACAATCTCTGGCCTTCACACTCAAGCACACGTGTATGTGCACCTACACAAATGTGTACCTACACACATTTGAATATGCATACACACATGTACACACGAAGGAAGAAAGGAAGGAAGGAAGGAAGGAAGGAAGGAAGGAAGGAAGGAAGGAAGGAAAGAAGGAAAGAAAATAAAAGTCATGGTCTTCTTTTTTTACATTTATCTTGGTTATCCTGCATCTAGAGTTCACTGCAAGATGAGGGGGTGAAACTGGGAGATATGCAGGAAAGAGAAAGGGAAAGGGAAAATGGGGCTGAGAATTCCACTCAGCATTTCAAAATAGTCAGAATGTGTTTATTTTGTTCTTGTTTTTCTCATCTCTTGAAGGGATCAAGTCTTGAATGAGGAGGTGAAAAAAAAAAAAGTAGACCAGGGCAGTGGAAAAAGGACTGGAATTCAGAAACCCCAGTTTGGTCCTGGATCTGCTGGTACATGGAAAGTAGCTTTGGAGATGTCATAGGATCTCAGAGCTTATTTCTCCTCTTGGCCACAACAGTTTTGGTGTCCTGTGTCCTGATGGTAGGCATACAACAAAATGAAATGGATCCAAGCTTTATCAGCCTTCATTTAGAACCAGATTTCTCTTTACTTCTAAACCTAATCTTCTCTTGCAACCATATTATTGTTAGGGAAAGGGGATGCATTATGTTACCATACATATGCTGATCCAAGAAGCTCCCATGAGCTACTGGGAGACCCAGAGAGATACAAGGGAAAGCCTAAAGGCTGGGGCAGAGGAAACACCAGGCATATGCTCTCTGGATTTCTAGTTCTGTCTCTCACACCTCTGCTTTCCCCTCCTGTATACATCAATAGGCTCATCTATACTTGGTCTACTACATTTGGTAATCTATACTATTTGGGTATATGGCCACAGAACTCCAACTTGGTTTACTCTTTGTGGGGTTCAGACCATTTTCAAGAGCCCAGGGAAGCAATGGCTTCCCAAAAATCTCATTTTAGCCATACAATACTGCATATTATCTCAGGGGGCTCCAGACCCCTTGAGCCCATGAGCCCTTCCTGAGGGCCCAGAGAGCCTCAGAATGAACTCTAGCTGTAGGCTATAAGCTTGGGTGAGTAGAATAGTACTGTTTACTTCCCACAGACTGAATGGAACTATGCTGCAGATTTGAGACTGGATAATAAGTGGAAAGACTAAATCTTACTTGGGTTGTAGGAGAATGTTTCCAAATCAATACCTCTTTACATTTCTAGAATCTGAGCAAAATCAAAACCAAGGTAGTAGCAATTACCGTACTACACTGACAATAATACCTTGTACAAAGCAAGTTCTTGTAAACTTTAGAAACAGGAAATACCTGTCATAGTTACTATGCCTGTGTTTTGCTTTCTCAGTGTGGGCTTCAAAGTGTACAGTAATGATGGCACTTGGCAGTTGGAAAATCTGAATACAAACATAAATATTAGGTAGGTCGCCTGCCACATGAGGAGTGTATGCAAGCCTGGAGTGTGACATAGCCCATATGTATCCTTTATTAGGTCATCAGGAGAGCTGCATGTCCTCACATGTGGTTTTCTGACAAACAGAACATATCCTCCAAGATAGTACAATCACTGTAGGGTATGGTTATCCAACAGGCAATAACACAAATAACTAAATTCTGAGGTAGCTTTGTTCAGCAGAGGAGAGACTTTCCTAAAATATTGAGACCCAAGAGAGGAGAGAGTTCTTTTGTTCAGCTAGGTGCAAGACACATAGTAGATGCTCAGAAATGGTACAAGATGGGTGAAAAACCATCCAACCTGATCTTGGCCCAATGTCTGTTTGCTAACAGATTAGAAGAGGCCTTGGCCTCTCCAATCTGCTTGCTTGTTCACGCGCCCATTCTCTCCCTCAGTCTCTTTTCTCTTTTTCAGTCTCTCCTTCTTTATTGAGTGCCTGTTGAGATGTTGCTCTTCCACTTGGAAAACTGCCCTGGATCCCGTGCTTTTATTAATATGTATCTTCTATGGAACCAAAACTATCATCACTGCTAATTTGGTCCTGAATTTCTCTGGTCCCCTGTAGGCCTAAGATGAAGCCCTGTGCTCTTCTTCCAGTAGAGACAGGACGGTTTGTGTCCTCTTCATCTTTGGAAGCACAGAGCACAATTGAGGCTTCAAACACGGCACCTAGAAGACATCAGAACAGCAGCACCAACTCTTGAGCTGGGTACCAGGCACTGAGGGTGCTGTATCCCCTTCACAATGAGCCCAGATTTGCAGAGTTGCAATATACAACTAAAGTGTTAAGGTTAAAGTACACTTTTCATTTGTTTGAGACAGGATCCCATAGGTTAAGTTGGCCTCAGACTCACTATGTAGCCAAGGATAACCTTGAACTTCTGATCTTCCTGCCTCTACTTCCTGAATGCTGGGATTATATACATCAATCCAAGGCCTTGTGCGTGCTAGGCAAGCATTCTCAGTTATATCCCCATTTGAGAAAGTGGTGAGAGCCACAGAGCAGACGACACTAAAAATTTAGAGGCCCCTTGGATAGATCAGCCCATACTGTCCCTTGTAGATGGAAAGAAACATGATTCACAGAAAAGCTTCTGGGAAGCCAAGGTAGGTGGGGGAAATGTTTGGGAGCAAAGAGGAAAGTGAGACTCAGTGTTGTGCCTTGAGCTAGGAAGGCAAAACCACAATGAGCTACCACTTGCATGTGATAGCTTGAACATTCTCATCGTTTATTTCTCAGAGGCATACATACATGTGATTCTTTGATTTCATCTCTGGGGCTGATCTTGACTTCCTCATGGGCCCCCTATCACATGTAGGGATTTGACAAAGGCAGAGAGAATAACAAAATTTTCCTTTGACTAAGCTTGCTTCTAAGCCATTGCCTTAGACATTTGCTTTCACTGTGCCACCCCCTGGTTTTCTGGAACATGGTGTCTATGCTGTCCTCCCTGGGCATAACTAGCCCTCATGTTTCAAAAGGAAGTACGGAAAACTCTCTTGTCTTCACAGTTTCCCTTACTTTGTTCTAACACTGTTAGGCCCGTCTTTGTGGAACACAAAGTCAAGGTGGAATTCAATTACCCCCTTGGAGGTGCAGAGGGAGGGGAGCTAAATGTTACCAGGTTATATTGTGTGAAAATTGCAAAAATTCAGTTAAAAACAGTTGAAAACAGATAACAAAGACCCTCCCCCATGTGGCAGCCGTAGCCTTCCAAGAGCCCATAATCCGCAGCAGAATGCTTCCAGGCCACTGAGGCTGAGGCTGGGGCTGAAGCGGAGGCAGAGACAGATGCAGGGAATTTCTTAAGTTGTTTTCTGATTTCAACCCCAAACTAGAAATTTAAAAGATGAAGATTGAAGTGGTTCTTGTAATAGTTATTTTCCTACCCAGCCCCATCTATTAAATGGTAAATGTAAAAGCACTTGTTTTTAAACCATCATAAAAAAAAAAAAAAAGCCTGCCCCAAATCTCAAGACAGTGTCAAAATACCTGTGCTGACTCAGAAAGATAATTCTTCAAACATCAGCAGAAAGGGGAACTTACAGAATTTGCAATTTTACCTCCTGCCCCACCTCTCACCCCCGCCCCAGCCCTGCAGATGCGGTGGTGGCAGTCAATTGCAGGGGGTGGGGGATGTGGCTTCTCATGTTTCTGTTTTGTCTCTTTAGCTAGATCTAGTTCCGTTCAACAAATATGGATAGGCACTCTGTTCGATCTGGGCCTTCAAAGATGAATCAGAGCCAGTGTCTGTCTCCATGTAGTTCACAGAACATCATCCCAGCTGGGCAAACAACTGACTGTATTTTACAGTAAATGCTGGGTTGCAATAGAAATAATGTGGTGTGGGAGAAATCCATTCTAATTCTGGGAAAAGAGAAGGGTTGAGTGTGTCAGGGGAAGATGCAGAATGGATTCATCTTCTGCCTATGAATCTACATTTACTAATTTCTTTATTTCAAAAGAGCTTATTAAAAGCCCAACATGTTCCAGGCATTACCCTAGTATATTAGTTACTTTTCCTATTTCTGAAACAAAATACCCAATACAAGCAATTAAGGGAAGGATTTATTTTGGCTCACAGTTCAAGGGTACAGTCCATCATAATGGAAAAGTCAAGGCAGGAGCTTGAAGCAAGTTGGACGCAGGAAGAAGACAGGGATGAATGCCCATATTCAGATGGTTTCATCTTTTTTATGTAGTCCAGGATCCAAGCCCATGGAGAGGTACCATTAGGTACCATTCCACCTCAATTAACCCAATCAAGATAATCTCCCCGAGACTCATTCAGAAGCTAACCTAAATCCAAATAATCCCTCCCAGGTATGCCTGGAGGCTTGCCTCCCCGGTGATTTTAGCTCCTGTCAAGTGGACAATCAATATTAACATCAATATTAGCTTCTGGGTAATAAACATCACCAGGAAAAATCTCTGTGTCCCTGGAACTTATATTCTATCTAGGTATGTGGTCAACACAGGCTCAGCAGTTGTTCTATAAGCAGAGAAATTTGGTTTAAAAGGAAAGCTATTACAATGGCCCAGATAAAATGAAGCCTACGCTATAATCTGTAGCTGAGAGATGGAGAATGGTTTGAATTTCAGCCCCCCCCAAAAGATGTGTCCAAGTCATAACCATTGGTACCTGTGCACATGACCTTATTTGGAAATAATAGTTTTACAAATAGAACCAAAATGAAGATGAGGACACACGGAGGTAGAGTGGCCCATAATCCAGTGACTTGTGTCTTTGTAAGAAGGAAGAAATCTGAGCACAGGGATGCAGAAAGAAGAAGGCTGTGTAAGGATGGAGGCATATACTGGAGTGATGCAGCTACCAACCAGCCAAGGAGCACCAAGGACTGTCAGTAACCAAAAGAAGCTTACAGGGGAGGCTAGGAATGGTTTCTTTCTCAAAGCTTCCAAAAGGAACCAACCCTGCCAACACCTTGAGTTCAGATTTTTGACTTAAGAACTGTGAGAAGACATGTCCATTTTTTCAAAGGACCCCAGTTTGTGGTAACTTGCCAACTACACAAACAAGAAGATTCCACCTCAGGAGACACCGTGGGGTTAAAATGACAGAATTTAGGGTTTGTTTGATCTAGGAAAACCAGGGATGCAATAAGCCTCATTCTTGGCACTCAGCTCAGAGAGTTTCACTATGAAGATCTCTTTGAGGGACTGAGCCTGCCTGCTTCAGTACTTGATACACTAATGTGGTGTGTCCAGTAAACAAGGTTAGAAAATCTACTCTTTTTTTTTTTTTTTTTTTTAATTTTTGGCTTT
>NW_008357638.1:533888-535576 GCF_000622305.1 Nannospalax galili | reverse complement strand
TCGCCTTGTTTCGTTCTTTGTCCACTAAGGTGTGTTTGTCGTGAAAAAAGGTTTAAAAATTTATCTTTTTTTTTTTTTTTTTTTTTTTAAGTCTTGGCTTGCAGGGTCCCCAGGAAGCACACTAGACATGCTATCATTTTGAAGTGCAGTGACCTTCAGAGTCCATTTTGTTCTCTGTCACCATGGACCATATCCTGAACTTGTTTCTCAAGTCCAGATATTACAGTGACATATCTGAGTAGGTACTGACTACCAATATGGGATTCCCCTCCCAAGATGCCTGCCAGTTCTGTCCCTGGTGGATACAGTATCCAAGCCTCAGCTTCTCTTGAGGATCCTGCCTAGGGTCCCCAGGATCAGTGTCTCTGATGCTTCAATTGGTCCTTCGGATCAGCCACAGGTCCACAAACTTCTGCACCCTCTTTTTTCTCAGAAGCTCAAAGATACAGTGGATCAGGCCTGTGGCAGGTCAACAGGTACAATTAGAACATGACACACCAAGAGGATGGGAACTTTGAAGTATCACAGGAAACCAGGTGACTTGAGTAAATCAAGGCATGAGGATGACATAGGACAGGCAGCTGCCACCTTCTCAACCTTCTGTTGTCTCTGGCACTCTTGATGAAGGCATCTGAGAAGAGGCACTGGTTACTAGAGAGCAGCCTTGGGGGTGACTGCTGGTCTCCCAGGCCAGCAGCCACTCCTGTTACGTTGAACTTTGACTCTTGGTTCAAATCCATGTCTACCTGTTCAAGCCAATCCTCTGAGTTTCCAGGTCCCCTGAAAGGTGTGACACAGCAGTAAGGAGGAAGACCAGGTTCAGGCAAGAGATTAGCATATTCAGCAACTCCAAATTGTGTCTTCCATCAAACTTCGTGAAACTTACTGCCATCCCCATGAGTCCTCCTGAGGGCAAGATGGCTTCAGTGAAATCACCATACAGAAATTAGGGGGAGGACTGGGATTGGAATGTGAGTGACAATGAGATCTTACAGGAAGTGTGTACATAGCACATCCCCTTTCCACTCCTGTGCTGCATAGCTTTAGTGTCAACTTGACACACCTGGGTTGAGGGAGCCTCAGTTGGGGAATTGCCTCTATTGGACTGGCCTGTGGCCATGTCTGAGGGGCATCTTCTTGATGAGTGATGTGGGAGGGAGGGCCCAGCCCACTGTGGGTGGTGCCACCCCTGGGCAGGTGGGCCTGTGTTGCATAAGAAAGCAGGCTGAGCAGGGGCCAGGGGAGCAAGCCAGTAAGTAGAGTTCCTCCATGGCCTGTGCTCCAGCTCCTGCTTCCAGGTTCCTGCCCTGAGTTCCTACCTTGGGCTCCCTGATGAACTGTGACCCAGAAGATGTAAGATAGATAAACTCTTTACTCCCCAAGTTGGTAGTGGTCAGAATGTTTTGTCACAGCAACGGAGAAACAAACTAGGACATAAAATTGGTACTGAGAGTGGGGTATTGCTGTGACCGACCTGACCTTGGTGTTTTGGGGAAGATTGTGGAAGCATTTGGAACTTTGGGCTGGAAAAGCCATTTCATGGTCAGAGTTTGTTGCTGTGGAGCTTGGAAAAGTTATGCTGAAAGAGTTGTAGACAATGGAGGCCTGGCTTGTGAAGCTTCAAAGGGAAACAGAGACTATTGGGGCTGTTCCTGTGATATTTTGAATTGAGAATCTGTGGGTTCTCA
>NW_008357638.1:516030-532843 GCF_000622305.1 Nannospalax galili | reverse complement strand
AGAAGGCTGAGCAGGGGCGAGGGAGCAAGCCAGTAAGCAGCATTCCTCCATAGCCTGTGCTCCAGCTCCTGTCTCCAGGTTCCTACCTTGGGCTCCCTGATGAACTGTGACCCAGGAGATGTAAGATAAACTCTTTCCTCCCCAAGTTGGTAGTGGTCAGAATGTTTTGTCACAGCAACGGAGAAACAAACTAGGACAACTCCTTTGTTGAATGCTGTTGAATGTTGAATGTTGTTATACCATGATCACTCCTTTGTTGAATGTTGTTATACCATGATCACTCCTTTGCTGAATGTTGTTATACCATGATCACTTTTCTTGGCTTTCCTTCTTACTTTGTCTCAAGTTCATGGAGGAGTTAGTCCTCATAGTCAGGGGACAGACCAGAAGAAAACCAGCCTTCACTCCAGACTCTCAGCCTCTAGGGCAAACTTAGGGGAACCTGAAGGATTTTAGGAACAGTTCAAAGTTTCTAGAGGTCAGGCATCCTTCCCAAAGAGCATGCCTCACCAATCCCTCCCTGATTTGTTGACCTTGGCAGTGCACATCATGGGATGCTGCTACAGGGTTTGTCTTTGCTTAACAACTTTCTGCCCCAGGGCTGGGATTTGGCTTAGCTCACTATTACAGTCCTGGTACGTATTTCGAGTTCTAAGTCTACTGAATAGCCAATAAGTATCTATTGAATGAACAAAGGATAAGAAAGAACCATTTTGTCTAGAGATTTGAGGGAAGTCCAGCTTCCCTTGGTAGAGAAATCACCAACCTAAGGATGAAGAAAATAAAGGAACTTGATGCCTCTGCTCCTAGGTTCCCAAGAGTTTGCTTCAGGGTGACAGCAAGAGCACAGTTGCATAGTGACTTTGAAGATGGGACATCAGGTCCCTGAAGCAGTATCGAAATGGCAGGATACAGAAGACCTGAGTTCCAATGGGTCAAGGGTATGGTCACCTCCCAGCAGAGACCTCAATGGATACCAGCACAAGGACAGTGCCTGGGCATCTTGCCACATTCTAGAATAGGATATGAGGACCTATAGTAAACTCAGGTAACAGTTCTTATAGTCTGTAAAGGGTGTGACTCAAAATGGCCCTTCAAGCTATAGCAACAGTTCCTACACCTGTGTCAGCCTGAGTTTTTTTCTAGTCACTTCTGTTTGATTTGCTATGTACAGATATCTAAATTCCTTCTGTTATTACGTAACAGTAGCCAGGGAGCAAGAGAAGGACCACGTGGTTGTTATATACACGTGTGAAGCAAATGAAAAGGTTTGGGGGGTACTGGCTTCGTGGGGTGTTGCATGTTGGTGTCCAAAAGCATTTTGAAAGAATTGAATAATGTTATTTTTGTTTGGCATTTGACTGTGTAATTCTTCCCACTCCTTAGACCTCCAAGGCCCTAGCAACCCAACCGTCCCAATATTATCATCTACATATGCATTATGGTCCATGTCAACTGGTCCTTGTCTTCCCCTAAACCACTTAGTACTCTAGCATGGGCGTTCTTATCCATGATTAATTCCATGAAAGTTGTTCTCTTCATTAAACTCTGGCTATGGAAGAGACTTTTCTTAGTGATTAGATTCTCTTGGTATGTGAATTTGGAAGTAAGGAACCACCATTGTTTTTGAACACACATTCAAATTCACATTTTTATAATCATAGCAGTTAACTTAGGTTACTCCAATGGCAATGAAGTTGAAGTCACATCTGGGTACCCACAATGTCCACATCCAATTTTTTTTGTTGAGTACTATTTTTCTCTTCCTTATTAATGTATAATATCACAGAAGATAAGCACTTTGTAATTCAGATCCATGGCAAGCTGTCTGAAGGGAAGGAGTTGTCACATCCAATCTTGAATAAAACTATCTTTACCAAAATCATCCACTCATCAAAATGTTACTATAGAGGCCTGCTACCCTCCCAAAGTTCTCACCAATCAGGAGGCAAATGTCTCATTGCTTTGCACAGTCCCAAACATGTAAGGTATATGACCAGTGCCTAAAGAACCTCCTGCGTCTCCATGGTGATGCTAAATCTCTCACCCCTGCCCTAAGAACAGATCCAGCTGTTGGGTTATGGTTCTAACTATAAAGATTATATGCTTGGTTTTAATTTTTGGTTTTTTGAGACAGGGTCTCCCTGTAGCCCTAGCTGGCCTGGAATTCTCTATATAGATCAGGCTGGCCTTAATCTCACAGAGATCCACCTGCCTCTGCCTCCTGAGTGCTGAGTTTAAAGGTGTGTACCACCGAGCCTGGCCCAGTTTTTAAAAATTATTTTTCAAAACTATTCAAATATATTCAAATGAGTAATATACATTGTGTTGGTTTGAACCTGAAATGTCCCTCACATGCTCAGGTTTTGAATGCTTACTCCTCAGTGGATGGCAATATTTTTGGAGGACTGTGGGACCTTTATGAATTAGGGCTTAGCTGGTGGAAATAGATGACAAGGAGTGGGCCTTTGAAGGTAGGGCCCAGCCCCTGGTTCTGACTTTGCTATTTCCTGGTCCTTGAATCTCACTGGATTCTTGTACCACCATGAACTTCACCATGCTTTTCCAACAATGGACTGAAATATCATGAAACCATGAACCAAAATAAATCTTTCTTTTTTTAAAGACTTACTTTAATTATGTATATTATATATGTGTGACTGTGTATGGGTTTGTGCACATGTGTGTGTGACTTGAGTGTGTGTGCACTTGAGTGTGTGTAAAGCTAGAGGCATCAGATCTCCCTGGAACTGGAGTTACAGGCAGTTGTGAGCTGCATGATCTAGGTGCTGGGAATTGCACTTGGGTCCTCTTCAAGAACAATATGCACTCTTAACCACTGAGCCACCTCTTTAACCCCCAAATCTTTCATCCATTAAGCTTTTTCTGTCAAGTATTTTTGTCACAGCAGTTCAAAAGCAACTAATACACATATACACATGCACAGCATGGCAAGGTATCTAGTGAGAGGGTACAAAATGGCACATGTATCTTCCTCCTACTCCTGCCACTCAAGTTGTCTCCTTCATCAGAGACAACCAAAGTTATTGATGAGTTTATTTTAGTCCCAAAGAGTTCAGGAAGTCAAACCTAGAATGGAATTAGGGAGGCTATTGAATGTCACTTAGAGAGACAAGGGAAGGAGTCGGGCAGACTCTGCTCAAAGCCAACATCACCACTTCCCATCATAGAGCCTGGATAAGAACAGGGTTTATCTCATGGTGCAGTTGAGATAATGAAATGAGCTAACCCAAATACAGGGCTTAGCATAGCCCCTGGCACATATTTCTACTCACTACATGTCTGCTCTGATTAGTGATTAGGTAATTGTGATGGAGGAAACTGGGGGAAAGGAAGGCTGAATATTTTCTGGGAAAGCCCTAAGCTCTTGTAATGCAAAGTGTAGTCACTGGAAATCCCTGGGAGTTTGTTAGCAACACATCCCAGGCCTCCACAGACCTGAAAAGGCAAAAGCCGCATGGTGACATGCCCCCTGGGAGGACAGGCAGTTTCCTACAGGATCCCTGGGCCTAGGGAGATGTGCTGTTCTTCACCTATAGATGTGAGCTCTTTCACTTGTCATGGTGAAAATTCATGATAAAAAGATATTCCTACCCCTAAGCCCATCCCTTCCCTGCTCTGCCACATCTGATTTCCCAAGCCCAATAACCTGTGACCTTAAAGTTGCCTGGAATGTGTCCTCTTTTGTCCTGTAGCTTGCCGGGGTAATCTGATAGATGGTTCTGGGGCAGGGTGGCATGTTGTTTTTAAAGTGATATAAGAGACACAATGGAGCCTGCCCAACAAGCTGCAAGGCTGCCAGGATGCCAACTGGGATGCCTAAGCCCTGGCAGCAGGCGCTGCCTTAGCCCAAGTTGGTCATTAGAAATAAGATCTGCAAGAGCTGAGGGTAAAGAGACTTGAGGAGTCTCAGTGACAAGTGCTGCTATTTGCCATTTGTCCCAAACCAGTAGAGTATGGCTAGAAATGTACAGCATATAAGAAGCAGCCCTTTTCTTTAAAATTTGTTTAAATTTTTTTGTATATGAGTGTTTTGCCTCCATGTATGTAAGTGCATCCATACATGCAATCCCCATAAAGGCCAGAAGAGGGTGTCAGATCCCCTGGAACTGGAGTTATAGACAGTTGTTATCTGCCATGTGGGTGCTGAGAACTGAACCCAGGTCCTCTGCAAGAGTGGCCAGTGCTCTTAACTGCTGAGCCATCTCTCCAGCCCTAGCTCTTTTCTTTAGAACAAAATCACATACCATAATGGTGGGTACATGCTATCACACACTTGTTCAAACTCATAGGATTCACAACATCATTAGTGAGTCCTGAGATAAACTGAAGTCTCAGCCACTGTGATGTGTCCTGTACCTTCACTGACTAGAATAACAGGGGAGTCTGTGCCTAGAATGGGCAGCAGAAGTTATTGGGGAACTTTCTGTACTTTCTGTTCAGTTCTGCCTAAAACTACTCTAAGAAAATGAGATCTATTTCTAGAAAGAGAAAGAGAATTGTAACTTATCACTATATGGGTTACAGAAGAGAAAATAAAACCAAGGTGGGAACTTGAAGTAATATGCTTTTAAAAATCACAATAACAGAAATAGCATGAAGCTGGGCTGTCTGATCCAGCAGCCTCTAGACAGATGACTTATCAAATATTTGAAATGTGCCTACATGACAAAGCAACTGAATTGAATATTCAATTTTAATTAATGTATACATAAACTTGAAATACTGGTATGTGTGATTCTGCTTGGAAATTTTCTAGGCAGGTTGTAGCATTTTAGATACATAAGCCTATACTTTCAACTGGTAACTACATAAATGTTAAATACAAGTTAACTATTTCCAATGGAATAGCTAGCATCCAATAAAGATAGGCTGTAGATGGGTGTGATGGAACATTCCTTTATTCCCAGCACTCTCTGTGAGTTTGAGGCCCGCCTGATCTACATAACCAGTTCCAGGCCAGTCAGGGCTACAAAGTGAGACTCTGTCTCAAAAAATATATATAAAAATAAAAATAAATATAAAGTACATACCACATTTTGAAGACTCAATAAAAAATGTAGAATAGCTCATTAATACTTTTTATACAAATTACATATTGAAATATTATAATTGCATTAGTTCATAAAATATTAAAGTTTATTTCACCTGTGTCTTTGTAATTTTTAAAATGTCTTCCAAAAAATATAAAATTACATGTCTTACTCTCAGAAACGCCTCATAGGAATATAAAATGGCACAGGTGCCTTGCAGACAAGTATGGCAGTTCCTCAAAAGGTTACACACAGTTTCCACTCTAAGACATTTGCCCAAAAGAACTGAAAATGTGTCTACCCCCAAACTAGTATGTAAATGCCCATAGCCGTATTAATCATACATAGCCAAAATTAGAAGCAACCTGAATGCCCATCCACCTCTGTGACCAAGACAAATGTAGTATATCCATAAATAATATTATTCGGCCATAAAAAATATGATAGAGGCTCTCACATAGATGACAATTGGAAATATTGTGTTGAGTGAATGAAACCACACACATGAAAGCTACATGCTGCAGGGTATGGTGGTGTGCGCCTTTAATCCCAGCACTAGGGAGGCAGAGGCAGGAGGATGGATCTCTGTGAGTTCAAGGCCAGGCTGGTCTACATAGCGAGTGCCAGGCCAGCTGGGGCTACAGGGAGACCCTGTCTCAAAAAAGAGAAAAAAAAAAAAATTAAAATTAAAAAAAAAGCTACATGCTGTATGATTCCATTTATATTGAATGTTCCAAACAGGTAAATCTATAGAGACAGGAAGTAGATTAGGGTTTGCCTAGTACAGGAGGTAACTTCTAATTCTAGCCTATACCCATTAGGAGAGTATGCTCTGTGGACTGATGAAGACATTCTGGAATGTCTTCCAGAATATGGTGGTCATGGCTATACAACTTGTGAAAGCGCTTAGGAAAAATTACATATGGGGGCTGGAGAGATGGCTCAGTGGTTAAGAGCACTGGCTGCTCTTGCAAAAGACCTGAGTCTGGTTCCCAGCACCCACATGGCAGCTAACAACCATCTGTACCTGCAGTTCCAGGGGATCCAAAGCCTCCTCCTGTCCTTCATGGGCTCTGTACAACATGGGTGCCCCTTACATAAATGCAGGTAAAACACTCATACACATAAACTAAGCATAAATAAACAAAAAATCACATATGTGGCTTGCATTCATTTTTACTGGACAGAGCAGATTTCCCTAAAAAAGGCTATTTTCTTTTCTGCTTGTTACTGGTGAAAGTTACATAATTTAGTCAGAGCTCAACAACACAGGTTGATTTTTCACCCCTTTGGCCCCAAGAGACATTTGGCAACATCTAGAGACATTTTTGATGGTCATCACTGGGTGTGTCTTGCAGGGGTGTGTGGGGGTCAGTGTTGCTGCTGTCCAGGGTTGCTGCTGAACATCCTATAGTGCACAGGCTAGCTGCCAACAACACTGAGCTGTCAGACCCACAATGTCAGTCATGAGGAGGTTAGGAATCGTGAGGAAGGCTTCCCAGAAGGCTCCTGCCCCAACCACTGCTTTCTTTGCACTATTACCCACCTTTTTCCACTTGCCTTAGAGTCAGATTTTGGATATAGTATTCTGAAAAGATTTTCTCCTGCAGCCCATGAATCATGGGCATTTTCATAGCTGTTGTTCCTGGGAATAATGGCTCTGGGGATATGAGGACCATCTAAACAGTGCCCTGAAAAGAATCAGGGTTTTTAAGCCTGTTGGCTGTGGGGACCTGGGTATTGGCCTTACTTTCTGAGCCTTCCTGAGCCTCCAAATATCAAATATAGTTTAAATCAGTCCTATCCTAGTAAACTGTTGGGATGTTTTTTGTTGTTGTTTTATTTTTCCTTCTTTTTTTTTTCTCCTCTTCTATAGTAGATTTTCTAAAGCCAAAAATAACTGCAATTTGAACTGTCTGTCATGAACAGGCTTCTCTGATGACTGAAGTATACCATAAGGATACCCTGGCGTGCTTTGGACAATTTTGTTTTCCAATTGCCTATTCTGTTTGTATTAATTTCCAATGTCTGCAGTAACAAATGACCACAGATTCAGTGGTTTAAAAATACATGAATTTAGGGTGGGTATGGTGTTACCTGTAATTCCAGTACTTGGAGAATCAAGAGTTCACAGCCAACTTGGGCTATACCTACATGAGACCTTGTCTCAAAAAGCAAAGGGAAAAAAATACATCAATTCATTACCTTAGAATTTTGGAGTTCAGAAATCCATCATGGGTGGACTAACATCAAGGTGTCAGCAAGGCTGTGCTCCTTCTGGAAGGGGAAGCACTGTCTTTCTTTTTCCAGCTTCTGGCGATAGCTAGCAGTCCCTTCCTCTGCCTTCAAAGTTAGCAGAGTAGCACCTTCAGATCTCTCTGTCTCTGATAATCCCTGTGAGGACTTGGGCGTGGGTTTTTGAGGGCATTATTCTGCCTACCACACTGTTAAATGGCCTTGGTAATCTGCTGGTGGGTCTCAGCCATACTTTGCAGCCTTTATTCCATATGAAAAAGGAATTTAGAGCTGGGCGTGGTGGCACACACCTTTAATTTAATCCCAGCACTTGGGAGGCAGACGCAAGTGGGTCTCTGTAAATTCAAGGCCAGCCTGGTCTACAAACAAAACAAAACAAAACAAAAAAGAACTGAGCATTTTTGCTATTCCAGAGTTGGAGAATTTGTTCAATCTGAGTTTTGAAGAAGTTACCTGCTAACTTTCCAGGTCCTAACTCGCAGTGGGCCCCTGCCCTAGAATAGTCACTAAGAAGTTTATAAAATACTAAACCCATATTTACACCTTTGGATAGTTTAAAATAAATTAATATGATTCCAACACTTATTTTGATGGTGGTTGTTTACAAAATTTCCAAAACTGATGTCACACCTGCTGAGTCTAAATCCTTTTACCATGTGAACCCATGAATTCCACACTGATTTTTCAACACAACATTTATTGAGCTCTTCTCACTGTCAGGTACTGGGTGTGCTCAATAAAGCCCGGCCCTGACTCAGGAGGAATTTACAGTCTAGCTGGGGAACAAAACAGTATAGTGTTAATCTCATGGGGGGGGGGGCAAAGATTTACAGCAAAGACTCTGAAGTCAGTAAAATAAAGAGCTATAAAACCAGGAAAAGGGCATTAATCACAGTTGTAGAGTCATATGGGAGATTAGAATTTTGAAAGCATTATGAAATAAGCAATACTGAGTGTTGGACATTCAGGAGTGGGTCAGCATACTTCAAGGTCAAACCTTTAAAGAGGGGCCTCATGGGACTATGTATATAGCTCAATTAGTAGAGTAATAGCCTAGCATGCACCACATAAATCAGGGATGGTAGTACACAACTGTAATTCTAACACTCTGGAAGTGAGGCAGGAAGATCAGGAGTTCAGTGCCATTCTCAGCTGCATAGTGAGACTGAGACTAGCCTGGGCTTTATGAAACCCTGTCTCAAAAAAAGAAGGTACAGGCTAGAGAGATAGTTCAGTGGTTAATATATAAATTATAATAAATTTTTTAAAAGTAGGTATGTGTGTCCTCAGTGTTCTGAGGGAGATTCAACTTTCATGAGGGACTTTAAGTTGTCTGAATTTGACTTACAAAAGAAGATCCCGACATAAGAACTTAGATGCAGATTGTTTACAGGATGATCCCAGAAAACATGGAGAGAGGGGGGGAATACAAGACAGTGAAACAGAAAACAGCCTGTAAACAGTGCATGGATAATCATGTTGCTGGGGAGGGCCATGGGGAAGTGATGGCAAAGGGACCTGCCAAAGAACATTCGCCTTAGAATCATTCCATGAAAAGAATGGGAGACTGGAATATTATCTAATAACTTAACCTCGGATAAAAACTTTCCAGACTTCCAGATGTACTGGTAAATCTGGCCAAGTAACCTCCATGTCACAGGCAGGCTCTCTGGCAGTGGAGTGCTATCCCCTCCTGGAAACTGCAGCTGGACCAAGGAACTGTGGAACAGGCATTATCATTGGCCTCAGAAATGATTAGGTCACTCCCTAAATGGTCCAGCCAATAAGGATCTTTTACTTGAATGATGCTGAGTCTACCCTCAGTCAGAATTCCCTGGGGCCATGATCTTTACCAGCCTCCATTCTTGCTGTGGTCTGTGATGGTCTGATTTGCTTATGGAACTCGAATTCCAGACTTGCCACTTAAAATGGTTTTGTCCTTGGCCATGTTGGTTAACCTCTACGAACCTCACAGGCCAGCTCACAGTTTTGTTATATGAATTACAGGAAATGCCAAAGTTAGGATTTAACAGTGCTGGGAACGCATAAACAGTGAATGGGTATTTCTTGTGTGGATGATGACAATACTTGTTTCTCCTACCTTCAGTGCACACTTCCAACCAGGAGCAGAAGTTGAGGCATCATCTCAATCCCACCCCTTCTCTTCCAAAAAGAAAATAACAAAAATTATAAAAAGCATTAACAAATAAAATAAGGGGCTGGAGAGATGGCTCAGTGGTTAAGAGCACTGGCTGTTCTTGCAGAGGACCCAGGTTCAAATCCCAGCACCCATATGGCAGCTAACAACTATCTATAACTCTAGTTCCAGGGGACCCCACACCCTCTGCTGACTTCCTCAGGCATTGCATGACATGGGTGCACTTACACACAAAATTAATAAATAAAATAAAACATACGTATGGAATGGTGTCATCTTTGGCCCCCCTAGTTATACAAATACCTGAAAGGGTCTCTGACCTACTGCTTGTTTTTACTAGTTAAATTTTATTTCAGAAAAAATGACTAAATTATCACCTAAATTCATGCCATTAACATGGTAATATTGACATCATCCATAAGAACTTAGAGCCACTCAGTGAATAGACTAACTCTGTTATAAACTAGATGCATATGGAAACTATCGGAGATTATAATGTGATCCATTACTATATTGGCATACTAAATGGTCCAATGAAGATATGAGGCTCTGAATGTAATTTCTGAGGGTAAACTTATGTCTTAGCACAGGCTGCTGTTCCAGAATGCCATAGGCTGAAGGGCTCAGCCTTTGTATTCATGAATTCACTTGGCCATGGTTAACTACACAAGATTGGGCCCCTGAACATTTCATCAAGGATGAGGGAGGTGCCCATGAGGCCACACCCCCTCCAGAAGGGACTATTGTTAATTAATGCTTATTGGGGAAGGGATGCCACTTTCTTCAGTGGTATAGCCACAGATAAACTGCCCTTGTTCCATTAAATAACTTCCCACCCATGCTTGGGCAAGTATCTCTAATTAAACTCAGTGGGCCATACACAAAGAAACCATGAAAGCAGGCCAGGAACTCATTAAAAGTAAGAGTGTCAGGGGAGGGTGAGGAAGATGAGGGAGGAGAACAGAGGTATGTGAAAATGACTAAAATTCATTATATAAATATGTGACATGTCAAATAATTTTATTTCTCCTGGTTGTGGGGCTGAGAAGTCCAAGGCCAAAGCTACTGGGTTGAGGCAGGTCCTGGTGAGGACCCTCTTTCTGGCTTGTAGATGCCCAGATTCTCACTGTGCTCTTATGTGACACAGAGAATGAGTCTTCTTAAAAGGGCAGTAATCCCATTATGGTGCCCCAGCCTCATAATCTTATCAACCACAGATACCTCCCAAGACCCTAGCTCCCAATTCTATCCCACTGGAGGTTAGAACTTCAACAAAGAAATTTCTAGTGGACATGGACATCCAGTCCAAATACCCTTCTAACCATTCTTGAGTGTTTCCCTGTGGAAGGAACTGAGCATCTCATATATTAGTCTGGCCCTATATGGTTCTGGGACAGTGACAATAAAGGATTTTATCTATAAATTGTTATCTATATTTACTGGTTCCAATTTTTATAATATAAGCCCATTTTTAGAGCCTTTGAACTCTCAGGGGGCTTCAGTCCAGCATCCAGCCTTAGCATCTGTGTTCATGTTTATGTCATTTCCTCATATGTCAAAGGAAAACATCCTTTTGCTGGCTTTTGGACAATCTTAAGGGATACCAAAAAGCTGTAATGCTGTAATATATAAACTGCTCTTCAGTAAAATGAAATAGAGATTGCTTAGATTGTAAAGCAGCTAAAAGAGGAGATCAGAAGCTATGAAATAGAAGCTATTGGTTTATAAAATGTCAGCTGTCCTGCAAAGGAAGTGATTGTGAGACTGACATATTTATGCTGGAATCACAATGAGGTTTAAGGGCATTAAACTGAGAAAAATGGATAGGGCTTTGTTTAGGAATGGCCAATGAATAACTAGATGGTGTAATCACAGGCAAAGTCTGAATCTTTAGTTCACCAAACTGCAAACTTCTCAAACATACAGTGCTCTGAACTTTGTTTATGTGTGTATATCTTAAAACTTTTTGTTCCTTTGAAATAGAGTCTCACTATGTTGCTCAGGTTGGCCTTGGATTTGTAATTCTCCTGCCTTAGCCTTCTGAGTTCTGGGATTGTAGGTTTGTGCCATCAAGTTTAGCTTGCTTTGTAATTTATTTACAAGCATTTCCATGCATCTCTAAATATTTTGAAAGCATTAGTTTAACATTTGTACCATATTCCAAAGAAACTTTATGCCACAATTTATCCATTCTTCCATTGCTAAATATTTAAATTGTTCTAACGTTTCATTGTTATAAACATGCTACAAAGATGATTCTTGTCCAGGTGGCTCTGTTCATCTGATAATTGTATTAGGTTCATTACTGAGCCAACATTCATGTTTTAAAAATATTGGTAAAAATTGCCAATTTGCTAGGTAGAAAGGCACTACCAGCAGAGCTGGAGAAAATCTGTTTGCTCACAGATTTAGCTCAAGCTATTATCACTTCAGAACAGCCTCTGAAAACTGAGAAAAGGAAGAGAGGACAAAGGGAAGGAAGAAGCAAGGAAGGGGTCTGAGAAGTCTGTGATACATTTGCATATCTTTTAATGAGCTTCCCACCCCTTTGTTTACTGTTGATTAAGCTCTTCATCTTTTCTTATGTCATTTTCCAAACAGCATAAGGATTCCCCTATGTTTTCACTTGGTTTTGTTTTTGCTTTTTTGGGTTTTTTGAGACAGGATGTCAAATAGCTCTAGCTAGCCTTGAACTTACTAAGAGGCTGATTCCTGATCAATTCCTGATCCTCCTGCCTCCAACTCCATGAGCTGGGATTACAGGTGTGGACCACCACACTTGGCTTCATTTGTTTATTAATTCAGTTTGGGGGGGGGTTGTTGTATAAAATTCTTGCATCATCTGACTTACCCATTGTTTCCTTTTTATGCTTAGAAAAGCTCTCTCTTTTTTCCAATTTATTCAATATTCACTTTGGCAGCAAAATTATGAATTCATGGAATTTTGGTGTCTTGGAAAGTTAGAGAACTTTATGTTTAGCTCCTCCATTTTACACTGAAGAAAAGAGCCCAAAAAGAAGAGGACAAGGGCTATGCAACTTGCTTATGACAGCTCCAGAGTTATAAATTAAGGATTTCTAGCTTTAAGTTTTTTTTAAATCAATTTTCTATAATGCCAGTAATAAATGACTACCATCTCCTTAAAAATATTAAAACATGATTAATCACTTCTCCAATGGCTAGATTCTTCCTTCCTTCCCTAGAATTAATTGCTCCTTTCATTTGATATGTGCCATTGAAGCAGATAAGCAAGGTTAGCAGCCTGGGACCCCCCCCCCCCCGGCACTGAGTCCTACACACTGGTTCTGTTCAATGCAATAAGTTATTAGTTATTCCTCCCTGGCAATCCCTTAGAAACATACCCTGAAACTAAGGGAAATGGACTGATCTGACTTGAACTGGTTTTAGGCATATACACAGTAAGGCAAATTATGTCCTCTGAGTGAGTTTCTAGGGAAAACCCCTTATTTACCATCTTATGCCTATGTATGATTGGGTATGCATATGATTAAAATCAGATGCAACATGGGAAAGGACACACACAGTAAACAAAGGCTTACATAACCCAAGTCTATCAATCAAAACAGGAAACCACTCTCTCTTGCCTCACCCCTTAGTAACCAACCTCATCCCAGACCTGTAAAAGAAAACCCCAAACAGTAATCGGGTGCTCTTAAGAAAATCTCACTCAAGGCTGCTGCTCTCTTGCATGTATCTGGCCTGTACTTTCGCTTTGCTTCTGAATAAAACTCTTGCTTCTTTGCTTTTTGTATGAGCTTCTTCAATTCTTTGAACAATTGTCAGGAACCTTGGAAACACTTGGTCTAGGCATCAGGCCCCAGTAACACCCTTCCAGACTTAAAAATAAAATTTTATGTATGTATATATTATGTACCAATAACAAACTATTTTTCTTTATTAGTTTTGTTACTATACAAAGTAATGGGCTTTATTATGGCATTTTCACATATACATGTCAATATACTTTGTTGTTATTCATCCCCCTCATCTCTGCCCTCCCCTTCCCCTTTGCCCACCTCTTGCTGGTCTTCCTTCACCCAAAGAGTTCTCGTTTGTTTTCATTTCTTGTGTATTCCATTGCCTTCTGTTTTCCCCCCTTTCCTCTCTGCCTCTCCTCTCATGGTCTACCTAGTTTGATGACCTAGGTATACACACACACACACACACACACATGCACGCACGCATGCATGCATGCACACATGTATCAGTATATATTAATTAATATATGCATATGAAAGAAATGGTATTTGTTGCTCTGAGTCTGGCTTATTTTGCTTAACATTATGATTTCCAATCCCATCCATTTTCCTACAAATGTCATAATTTCATTTTTCTTTACAGTTGCATGAAATTCCATTATGTATATGTACCACATTTTCTTTATTCATTCATGTTTTGATGAACATTTAGGTTAGTTAAATTCCATAGCTAGTATGGATAGTGTAGCAATAAATATTCATGTATAAATATCTCTGTTGACTTAGAGTCCTTTGGGTCTATATCCAAAAGTGTTATACCTGGGTTACATGGTAGTTCTATTTTTAGTTTGGGGGGGGAGGGCAGCCATACTCATTTCCATAGTGGCTGTACCAGTTTACATTCCCACCAGAAGTGCAGAGGTTCCCCTTTCCTTACCTCCTCCCCAGGATTTGTTAGTGTGTACTATAATAGATTGGCTTTGGAATTTAAATTGTAACATGGTATATATTATTTTGCAATGTACCTTTCTCACTGTGTTAAGTTTTGAACTGTCCATTATTTGAAAAGGCTATAGTCTATTTACACATTTCTCTCAACATTGTCTCTCAGGTGTATTCAACCTGTGGTCCACACGTACGGCTGCATGCGGCTGAAGATAGCTATGAATGTAGCCAAGCACAAAATCATAATTTCACTTAAAACACTTTGAGGGTTTTTTTGTGCTTTATTATTTTTATTATAATTCAATTGCATAGTTCTCAAGCATAAACTTTGTAGATGATAATATTGTGTTACAATATCGAAAGGTTGGACACACCTGTCAAATTCCATAGACCTATATGGTACAGACTATGGGTGTATGTGAAAGCTTTTCTCAAGAGTAGATATTGAGAACTGAAACTGCCCCATCCTGGGTAACAGTTCTCTTATTTTTAAAACATATTGCCAAACTACACTCCTGTTGGCAATATATCCACTTCCACATAATCTCAACCTGATATCATTTTTTGAGTTTCTATGAAAGATTTATCTTGTACAATATGGGTGCACTTACACACATGCAGGAAATATGCTCATGCACATTAATAAAAATAATATTTTTTAAAAAATGAAAGATTCAGCCGGGTGTGGTCATCTTTGTTTTTACTTATGTGTATATGTGTGTCTCTGTGTATGACATGTGTGTGTTAATAACCATAGAGGCCAGAAAGGGCATCAGATCACTTGGAGCTAGAGTTATAGGCAATTGTGAGCTACCCATTGTGAGTGCTGAGAACTGAACTCAGGCCATCTGGAAGAGCAGCAAGAGCTTTTAACTGCTGAGCCATCTCTCCAGCCCCAGAATTTTCTAAATTTATTTTATCCAGTGGGTAAAAAAGTTATATATTTTAATTTTTAAAATTATTTATTTTTATTTTATGTGTATGAGTATATTGCTTGCACGTGGGTAAGTGTGCCTCTGTCATGCAATGCCCATGGAGGTCAGAAGAGGGCATTGGATTCCCCTGTAACTGGAATTACAGATGGTTGTTAGCCATCATTTGGGTGTTGGGACTCAAACCTGGGTCCTCTGCAAGAGCAGCCAATACTCTTAACCGCTGAGCTATCTATCCAGCCCCAAGATTTTATATTAAAGTTTGTATATTTCTAATTATTCATGAACCATAGCAACTTTTTTTTCTTATTGACCATTGGTCTCTTCTATGAAGTTCATATTTATCTTTTTAAAAAGTTCTTGGGGCTGGAGGGATGGCTCAGTGGTTAAGAGCATTTGCTGCTCTTCCAGAGGACCCAAATTCAGTTCCCAGCACCCACATGGCAGCTAACAACCATCCACAGCTCCAGTTCCAGGAGATTCAATGCTCTCTTCTGACCTCTGCAGGTACTGCATACACAAGTGCACTTACCTATAAAACCAAAAAACTCATAAAAATAAAAATAAATAAATCAAAAAATTAAAAATTCTTATTGTTCAGTGTCTGGCTGTTAAGTTGAAGTATTGGTGGGGGGGTGTTCTTCCCAGTACTGTGGATCGAACTCAGGGCCTGCACATGCTAGGCAAGAGCTCTACCACTGTGCTATATTCCCAGCCCTCTTTTTAGTGTTTGAGACAGGGTCTCACTAAGTTATACAGGCTAGACTTGAATTCACTCTGTAGTCCAGGCTAGCTTTGAATTCCTAATCCTGCTGCCTCTGCCTCCTGAGAGTGCTGGGATTATAATGTGTACACCACCATACCCAGCTTCCATTTTTATATATTTTGGAAATTAATTTTTAGTACAACTGGTTTCCAAATTTCTCCCAATGTGTAGCTTTCCTCTAATTTTGTTCATAAAACTTATATTTATGTTTTATATGCGAAATTGTAAATGGATATATTCAAAATTATCATTTTTTTACATCATTTAAAAAATTCATTGTTTAGTAAAAAGACTTTCTCTTAAAGTCATAAGAATAGTTTATTTTTTTCAAGGGGTTTATAGTTTTGTTTTACATTTAACCAAGAGGTCCATTAAGAGGTCCATTGGGAAGTATTGCTGTCTTCCTACATGATGCCTAGTCATCAACATTGAAGATACTGATTTTTCTCCTAAAAATCAGATTGGTTCATCTATTTATCTCCTGGGGGCTACTTGGACACTGTTTTGATTACCATAGCTTTATCATTTGTCTCAATACATGGTTATTTAATTGAATAATTTTTTGTTCCATCTTCACAGATGCAAGCTCATCTGCAGTCATAACAAAAAATTAAAAAAAAATGCCAATAAAATGTGTTTATGGCATCCAGCTCCAACCAAAGGCAGTGGTGAGAGATGTGTCACAGGGACAAAACCCCACCCCTTGCAACCCAGTGATCATCCCATCACCAGCCTTCCCTGCTGCCACCTAAATTCCTGTCACTCACTGTACTACGCCTCAAAATAAAACTCAGCTGCAAATGGCACACCTGTTCTGGATTAGTTACAATAAATCACAGTCTGTGTTTATTTCAGTTGCACCGACAGGTGAAGAAAAAGCTGTGTTTATAGCAAGCCAGATAGAAAGGGGAGAAAGTCAAGATCATGAGGGGTCTTATCCCTCCTAGGAAAAGGATTAAGCTTGACAAACCCTATACTTCCTG
>NW_008357638.1:514207-516008 GCF_000622305.1 Nannospalax galili | reverse complement strand
TTTTTTTTTTTTTTTTAACTAACATTTCAGGCTGCTGTAGCCCCTCTAGATCTGCCTAATTAAGCACTTGGCTTTTAAACCTCACTGTCAGTCAGGGAGCTTATTAAAAATGCAGATCTGGTAAGACACGGAGGCCTGCAACTCTTCAAATGACCCCGGTAGAAATGAGGCTTTCACTTTGCAAAACTGCACTGAGGATTCAAACCAAACTTGGACTATTTGAACAGAAGGAGGCTCTGGACCCTCAGAGCAGGTGCTGTGAGATCAACCTATAGTAGAATGATGTCAGCTGGTTCCTATGCAATTTTTACTAGACAGTGGGGTCCAGGACAGATGGAAAAATTAAAGAATTTCAAGCAGGATAGGGAGAAGCCTTTAACATAGCTTTTGTCATGATCGACTGGGCTTCTTTTAAGGTATATATTTCAACAAATTTTAAAATAGAACCTGCCCCTGGGAGTCCTGCTTGTAAGCAGTTAGTTTGGGTGTCTAAGGGCAGGTGTGCAGCCTCTCAGGCCTACCTCAACAGCTAAGTAAACTCAGAGATCCACTGCTGTTTCCACATCTCAGTACCCTCCTCTTGCTCTAACTAAAGGGTAGTCAGCATTTCCATTTAATGGTGTGTTTTCATTATCTGCTATGGCAGCTGCCAACCAACGTGAGCTCACCTCCCCAAGGGACAGCCTTAGCATATTGTCTGACTTTTGTGTTTCGCTGGTTTAAAAATGATCTATTCCCTAAACGGCCTGCAAGGAATTCACTTCTCCAAATGGCCTTAAAAGTAAAGGGTGGATCAGTTGTTCTCAGATAAACCATATCTAGAATGTATTTCTTGATCTGCTATGTTGTAGGAGTAATATGGTTCTCTCTGGTTTTCAAAACTAGCTAGGCATTGTTTATGTCTCACATTGTCTCACCCCTCCATCATGGTTTTCCCACTTAAGGTGCCCCCATTTTCCCCCTTTCTCCCTTACTAATACCCTTCTCCTATGGTCCTACCTCTCTTGAGCTCCATCTTTCCCTTTATCCCCTAGGTTCCTTGTATACCCTTCCCTCCCCCTTCCCTTAAACTAACCCAATTTTTATCCATATCTCCCTTATTAAGGCCTGTTTCCTACTGTTCTTCTCTTTCAGTTTATTTCTTTTCCTTTACCTAGCTGTTTCCTTTCCATTATCCTGGTTCCTATAGTTATGTCTGGTTGCATACTTATTTATCAGAGTCTGGTTCTAGGATCCACATATGAGGGAGAACATATGTCGATTTTTTTTCTGAGTCTGTGTTAATTCACTTAGTATAACAGTTTCTAGCTCCATCCATTTACCTGCATATTTTGTGATTTCATCTTTCTTTACTGATGAGTAGAACTCTATTGAGTAGATGTACCACATTTTCATTAACCACTTGTCAGTTGAGGGACATTTAGGTTGTTTCCATTTCTTAGCTGTTGTATAGAGAGCAGCAAGAAACAAGGATGTTCAGGTATCTCTCCAGTATGATGAGTCCTTTGGGTATGTGCCAAAAAGTGTTATCACTGGATCATATGGTAGGTTCATTTTTAATTTCTTGAGGGTTCTCCATACTGCTTTCCATAGTGGTTGCAGGAGTTTGCTTTCCCACCAACAGTGAATGAGTATTCCTCTCTCCACATCCTCTCCAGCATTTGCAATCATTTGTTCTCTTGATCTTTGCCAATCTGACTGGGGTAAGATGGAATCTTAAAGTGTTTTTTATCTGCATTTCTCTAATTACTAAGGATGTTGAGCACTTTTTATGGTAATTCTTAGCCATTTTTATTTCTTC
>NW_008357638.1:505396-513504 GCF_000622305.1 Nannospalax galili | reverse complement strand
ATGTGAAAAACATTATCATTGAAATCTACCTGATGACTTTTATCCATGCTCAGATGCCAAGGAGCTCAGAAAGTAACTGACTGGGACTAGTAATAATCAGGTATATAGAGATTAGAAACACATGTACATCGTAGTGTCAACTGTATTAAAAGTGAATTTTTCTGTATGAAACTGCATTTTAATAACGAAATGGAGATCTTTTTAAAGTTTAAAACCTCATTTAATTTTATGTCTTATAGGGGTTATATGGAGCACAATACTGTATAACTGTATCAATTCAACTGTAAACCTAAAAATTTACAGCCAATTTTGAAAGAGATGCATCTTAGCTCTGGAAATTATTATTGAATATGTCAATGCTGGTGTAATGAAATGCTTCTTCTAATTATATGGTTATTAAATAAATAATTTTTTAAAAAAGTAAAGGGTGGAGGTTTTTGCTGAATATGGGTACTAGGGCACTGTTTGAAGAATGCACATGTCCCTGTGAGGCAGAAATATCTTAGCCCCAGATGTGCTTGACCTTTTGAAACATTGCAGCATGACACTGTCATTAACAAAGTTCACATTCAAGAACTGTGCAATTGAACTTCAAAAAAATGCAAAAAAAATTCTCATAGTATTTTCAGTAATTTTATGATTTTATCTTGAGCATTATTCATAGCCATCCTGAGGTGTTCCTGTCCCACAGGCCACAGATTGAACTCACATAGGTGAACAATCCCATTGCCACTATTAGAAAAGTAGTGTTGAATAGTTCAGTGTTTTGTTCCTTGGCTAAAATTTTGGAAAGTCATGAGAAGGGTGTATCCTTTAGGTCTCCAAACCCCTGCTTTGCTGGGTCAAACTTGAAGCCTCCAAGATGGTCTTTGCAACCCACTCCACATGGGCTTCAAGACGCTCTGCCTAAGTTATATAACTCAAGTTACCTGAGATCATTGATACACAGCTTTCACAAGGGCACCCATGCCTAAGCCCTACTGGAACTACATGCTAACATCAGAATCTCTGGGGCAGGACTTGGACTTCGGTACATTTAAAAGGTACCACACAAGTTTCTGAAGCACAGCTAACCTTGGAGGTTAAAGAATCAACTAGGGGGGCAGGAGAGATGGCTCAGTGGTTAAGAGCACTGCCTGCTCTTGCAGAGGACTGGGTTCAATTCCCAGCACCACATGGCAGCTAATAATCATCCTAACTCCAGTACCGAAGGATCCGACACCCCCTCTTCTGACCTCCGTAGGCATTGCATGACACAGGTGCACTTACATGCATGCAGGCAAAACACTAATACACATTAAATAAATTAAAAAAAAAAAAAAGAATCAACGAGGAGCTTTAAGAACTTCCAGTGTTAAAGCAATACTACAGACCTGACCACATCAGGATCTCTGGTAGTAGAATTCAGGTAGCTCCCAGGTGATTTCATGTATATATTGAAGGACAAGAAAAACACCTTAAGATTTTTGTTTGTTTGTTCATTCATTCATTTTTATTGCAGTGCTGGGTATGGAACCAGGACCTTAAGCATGCTAGGCAAGTGCTTTACTACTAAGCTACATCCCATCCCCATTAGGATCTTTTCTAAGATCTTGTACTCTGTGGTTCAGTGCCCACAGGAATCTCTTAGGGGTGTGGTTTAAATACAAGTTCTGATTCAGTAGGACTGCCATAGGACTGGAAAGCTTGAATTTCTAACCAAATGACCCACAGGCCATAAGTTACACGGCTCTAAGTATTAAGTTTTATTTGATTGTACACTGAGTACAATGACGGCTGTGAGCCTGAACATATGGGATCTTGCCCATACAGGATGGTTAATGGTATTTGACAGAAGTGGCAGAGCAGGCTTTCTGATTAAAAACAAAACAAATGTTTGTGTTTCTCTCTGTCAGCCATGGAGTGGTGTTGATGAGAGGCTCAACTGCCACGTGCTGAGAGAGATGAGCCAGCATAGCCTCTGCCTTTCCTGTCACTGTCACCATAGAGAGCTGGTTTATCAGTCCTCTGGAGCCACTGTTTTAACAGTTGTTAATTGGAAGACATTATTTTCTCATGCAAAATATGAAATCTGCATTGCAAGAAGGTTTATTTTAGATGATCTGTTTTTCTTTTTTCCTGCCCCCTATTCCTGAATTATTTGCTAGAGATCTACAATGCACACTGCCTGTTACCGAGCACTCACATAGGTTTTTTTCAGCTGCAGTATCCTGTTCCTCCATTGCCTGCCAAGTACCTGATATGAACTTAGATGAACACAAAGTTTTATACCACCAAAAGTTCGGTTCTATGGAACACAGAAGAGATAAATTCCTGTATTACTTATAGTACAACTGGGAACCAGTGGATGAGGGTGGCGGTCAGCCACTTTAGGGGACATGAATCCATCACTTTGTAGGAACTGTTTCAAAGTCTTAGTCTCTATTACTCTCTGATCTTTTGTTTTGTTATGGTTTTTGGTTTGGGAGTTTGATTCATATTTTTTGAGAGGATTCTGGAGTGTTCAGGCTGTTCTTGACTTCACTATGTAGCTAGCCCAAGCTGATTTAGAATTTTCCATCCTCCTGCCTCAGCAACCCAGTGCTGAGATTACAGGCATGTACTACCATGCCAAGTTTACTTTGAGTTAAAAATCAGGCAGTCTTCAGATGATGAGTAAATCTTGGGATGGTAGAATATCTAGATTTGTCCTTTCATTACAAATAACACAAATGGCCCTATCTTTAACTAACTGCCTCTCAAACAAAAACTCTTGGCCATGAGGTTGATATTATCCCAGCCACAGCTGGAAATCTCTGGCAGGAAAGTGATTATCAGCTTTCAACTCACTGGGTGGCTGGCAATGTGCTGAGTACTCTTTTTAAAAAATAGTTTTAAAGCCTTATCCATAAATGGTGTTTGTAAAATTGGATATCCATAGGCCTTTCAAAAGAGAACCTCAATCTAAACTTTATACTACAAAAATCAAAATGAAGCCTAGATTTAAATGTAGAATATTAAGCTGTAAAACTTGAAGAAAAAAAAACAGGAGAAAACTTTAAGATGTAGGGCTAGCCATGGAGTACTTAGACTTCGCACCAAAGCACAAGGCTTAAAAGGGAAAACTGAGAAAATGTGCCTCATCAAAATCAAAGACTTGCTCTGGGAAAGCTCAAGAGAACAGGATGAAAAGACAGGCTACAGACAAGGAAAAAATAATTGTTACTAACACGGCTGTAGTATCTAGAAAATATACAGAACTCTCAAACTGAGCTACAAAAGAACAATTTAATTAGAGAATGAATTCAAGCAGCATTTAACCAAAGAGGATGTTATTATATAATTAGCAAAGAAGCACATGAAAAAAGGAAGATGTTTCATACCATTAGCAATTGGGAAATGCAAATTAAACCACGTTAAGATTTAATATATCACTACATACATCAGAATGGCTAACAAAACAAACACCAAAAAAAAAAAAAAATTTAATTAAAAAACCAACCGAAAACCAGGTCCTCCTCCATCTTTTGACTAAGACCAAGTATAGTATCTGCTCTTATCCATTTAAAAATAAGTGACAATACCACATCCTAGCCACGACATGGAGAAAGTAGGCGATTCATTCATTGCTAATGGGAATGTAAAATGGTACAATCACCCTGAAAATAGGTGTGCAATTAATTTTAAACATGTGATTTTCATATGACCCAGTGTGATGGTTAGCTTTGTCAACTTGACACAACCTTCAACCACCTGGGAATAGAAGGACTGTGAGTATGTCTGTGGAGTAACTAAGCTGACTGATTGATACAGAAAGACCCAGACCACTGTGGGTAGCACCATTCCCTAAACAGGGGATCCTGAACTGTGTGAAAGCAGAGAAACTGAGTTGAGCACACGCAAACAAGTAAACTTGAATGAATTCATTTCTCTCTTCTCTCGATGGTGGATGTGATGTGACTAGCTGCTTCAGGTTCCTACCACCTTGACTTCCCTGTAACCTGGAATTGTGAGCTAAAATAACCCCTTTCTCCCCTAAGTTGTTTTCTGTATGGGATTTTATCATAGCAACAGAAATGAAACCAGAACACCCAGCTGTTGCACTCCTTGCATTAGTCTCAGAGAAGTAAGAACTTAAATGTACACAAAATCAGTTCACAAATGTTTTATTCATGACAACAAAACACTGGAATCAACATAAACATTTTTTAGCCAGTGGCCCATCCAGCAAGCCTTAGAACACACAGACCATGTGAGACTACTTAGTAAGAAAAAGGCATGAACTTCTGATACATGCTTACACACCTTGGATGAATCCATGGGCAAAATTCCCCAAAAGTTACACACTTTCTAACCTCATTTCTATGACATTTTTGAAATGCTAAAATTTTAGGACTGGAGAACAGATTAGTGGCTACCAGGGAGTAGGAAGGAGAAGGCAAGGGAGAAATGGGTAGAGTAGTTCAAGGTAACACAAGAGATCTTTATGAAGGAGCTGTTCTTTCTGAATTATTTCTCATGTGAATATACAGTTGTCTCAGTAAGAACTTCAATAAATACCAGGTATGAAATGTGTAGCCATCCCTCAAGAAGTTTTTAATATGCAGAGAAAAGAAGTGTATTGTGGAAATAGGAAGGCTGAAGATGTAGTTCAGATTAGAGTACTTGCCTAGGGTATGCAAAGCCCTGGATTCAATCCCTGGCCCCACCCAAATCCAACAACAAAAACAAACGGAGGTAAATAATAACAATGATAATGCTAATACTTATTCACAGTGTTGACACTTTACATGTAAGGCTTGAATCCTTAAGATACTTTTTAAAAAAATATATTTTATTATTTTTATTTTATGTGTATGAGTGTATTGCCTGCATGTATGTGAGTGCACCCGTGTCGTGCAATGCCACAGAGGTCAGAAGAGGGCTTCGGATTCCCCTGGAACTGGAGTTAAGGATGGTTCGTACCCCCACGTGGGTGCTGGGAATCAAATCTGGGTCCTCTACAAGAGCAGCCAGTGCTCTTAACTGCTGAGCCATCTCTCCAGCCCCTAAGATACTTTTTAAAAAGTATTTATTTTTATTATTTAATGTGTATGGGCAACTACCTCCATGTATATATGTATGTATATCATGTGTGTGCCTAGTGTCCATGAAAATTAGAAGAGGGTGTCAGATCCCCTGGAACTAGAGTTAGAGGCAGTCATGAGCCACCTGATGGAGGTGCTAAGAGCCAAACCCAGGTCTTCTGCAAGAGCAGCAAGCCATCTCTCCAGCCCCCTTAAAATACTTTTTGAAGTAATATTATTATTGTTTCTGCTTTACAGGTGAGAAAACTGGGGCTGAGAGAGCATACGTTATTTTTCCCCAGTATTAAAAACTGATATGGCAGGAAATAAACATAGGGCTCAAGCCCCTATACTGTACTACAGCACCCCTTGTGTTCACAGGAAGCACATTCCAGGACCTCTGGATGCCTGAAGTTGTGCAGAGTGCCTTTTCTGTTAAAACCAAGCATATGCCATGCACTCTGGTTCTGATTTTGAAGTTTGAAGTGCAACAGTAAAATTGGCAAAAATTTTATATTCTTTCCTCACAAGTTCGCAGAAGATTTGCTTGCTATTATAGACCTATTTGCTATTACCATAGATCTTAGCAACCTCAGCATGCCATTTTCTTTTCTTGCCTTACTAAGCTTAAAACTTCTACCTTTCTACTTCAAAGAAACACTTTATGGCTTCTGTTTGACATGCCTGAAGTGCAGCAATTAGCTATTCTTATACTTTGGCAGCAATATTAAGTGAAATAAGGGTTACCTGAGCACAAGCACTGTGATAACCACCATAGCCAAACAGATAATTGAGACAGCTACTAAGTGACTAACAGGGTGAGAAGCCTATACAGAATGGATACAGTGGACAAAGAGATGGTTCATGAGCACCATGGGACAAAACTGGATGTCTCAATATTTCATCAGGCTGCTGAGGCATAAAATGTAAATTTATGAATTATTTCTTTCTGAAACCACAGAGAGCAACCTCAGATAAGAGGTGGAGAGCTGCTATACAAAGAATGAAGACCAGAATGCTGTGGGTTTCTTAGAAGGGAGAAATCAAAGTTAGGGATGGAGAAAGCAACCTGAGGCTCATTGGTGGACCTGGACCTTGAAAAGCCAGGGTGCTAAGCTTGTAACTAACAGGCTAGCAAAAGTCTTCCAGTCAAGAAGATGGACAAGCCAGATGTGGTGGTGCATGCCTTTAATCACAGCACTTGGGAGGCAAAGGCAGGTGGATCTCAGTGAGTCCAAGGCTAGCCTGGTCTCCATAATGAGTTTCAGGTCATAGTGAGACCATGTCTCCAAAAAGAGAGGGGGAGAGAAAGAGGAAGAAGAGGAGGAGGAGGAGGAGGAGGAGGAGGAGGAGGAGGAGGAGGAGGAGGAGGAGGAGGAGGAGGAGGAGGAGGAGGAGGAAGAGGGGAATATATCATGCATCTGCAAAAAAAATTTCATTTTCCAGATAAGGAAATGAGGGAAAATGGTGGAGTGTCTGGAGTGCTGGGTGATCATGGTAAGATCTACTTTTATTAATTAGCAAGCTGCAGGAGCTAATAAAGCACCAATAAAGCCAAAGTTCTATGTCAATCACAAGCATTCACAAGGAAACCCAAGTGCAAGGTGTGGATGCCTCAGAACAGAGCTTCTTAAACTATTTCCACGTTCAACACTGTTTTTTTTTTCAAGAAATTTTTATATGATTTCAGGTATGTATGTATATAAAGTAGGCATACAAATCAAACAATTACTGATAATAAACCATAAGGAAATTTATTTTAAATACTTTATCTATTACTTTCTTTTCATGTGTGTGAGTATTTTGCCTACATGTATGTAAGTGCACCTGTGTCATGCAACTCCCATGAAGTATAGAAGCAGGTGTTGGATCCCCAGGAACTGGAGTTAACAGATGGTTGCTAGCTACCATGTGGGTGTCTGGGAATCGAACCCGGGTCCTCTGCAAGAGCAGCCAGTGCTCTGAACAGCTGAGTCATCTCTCCAGCCCCAGGAAATTTATTTTAAATCAGTTCTTTAGTATACATATAATTTTACCACTTATTAAAGATAAAAGAAAATTTGTATACTCGTGAAATGGAGTGCCTATTTATCTTTGCATAAGGACTTAATCTTGGCTGAATATTTGATACTGGAGGATGTAGAACATCTTCAATCTTTTTTAGAATTGATTGACATTTTGATTTTATAATCGTCAATACTGAGAGCATCACTTCACATAAATACTTAGTGCAAGATTGAAAAAAAAACCAAAACATTTTTAGGGCCATTTCAAAAAACTGTGGAAAATTCAGTCTTAATCCCAAGCCAAAATTCATTTCATGATTTGTGTGAGAAAAAGACAGAGAGTGTGTTCATGTGGTCATGTGGAGGGGTTTGTGCGCACATGTGTGTACATATGTGTGGAGGCCAGAGGTTGATATCTCCTATCTTCATCAATCACTTTCCACCTTATTTTTTAAGATTTATTATTATTTTTAATTATGTGTACGTATGTGTCTGTATGTGAGTATGTGCATGTGAGTGTAAATGCCTGAGAAGCCAGAGGTGTCAGATTCCCTTGGAGTTGGAGTTATAGGTAGTTGTGAGCCACCCAATGTGGGTGTTGGGAATTCAACTCAGGTCTTCTGCAAGAGCAGTGCGTGCTCTTAAGTACTAAGCCATCTCTCTCTCCCTTTACCCTGTTTTTTTGAGAAAGAGTCTCTTACTGAGCCTGGAGTTCGCCCATTCAGCTAAACTGGCTTGCCCACAAGCCCCAAGGATTTTTCTGTCTCTGCCTCTCCAACACTAGAATTACAGGCACACTTGGCTTTTATATGAGTGGTGAGGATCTAAACTCAGGTCCTCATCCTTGTACAACAAGCACATTACTGACTGAACAATCTCCACAGCCCCTTAAACGACTTTTTTATTTAACTTTTTTGAGAATTTCACACATGAGCATGGTATTAACATTTCTTCCCCTCTAACTCCTCCCATGTCTCCCCTTCATTACTTCTCAAATTCATGACCTCTTCTTCTTTACTTATTATTGTTACACACACACACACACACACACACACAC
>NW_008357638.1:489189-505280 GCF_000622305.1 Nannospalax galili | reverse complement strand
CACACACACACACACACACACACACACACACACACACACACACACTCAACCCACTGAGTCCATTTACTGTTGTTCATATGTGTGTATGTTTAGGGCTGACCATTTAGGATTGGATAACCTATTCAGGGACTCTCCCTCTCTAAACAGCCACTAATTGCCTGTAGCTCTTCATCTAGAAGTGGGACCTTGTAAGATTTCCCACATCCACTTTGGCATGTTGACTAGTGTCGGCATTATGTAGGTCTTGTTTAGGCAACCATAGTGTTGAGATTTCATGAGTGCAATATCCCTGACATATCTAGAAGACACTATCTAGCAGCAGGCATCTTGGTCTTCTGGCTCATACAGTCTTTCTGCTCCTTCTTCCACAATGTTCTTGAGTCTTAGGTGTAGGGGTTACACTGTAGATGTACCAGTTGGAGCTGGGCACCCTATAGTCACTTATTCTCCGCATTTTGGCAAATTGTAGATCTCTATAAAAACCTGCATCTACTGTAAAAAGAAGCTTCTTTGCTGGGGATAACAGCTACACTTACCTGGCTGGGCTGGTGCATAGGCCCCCTCAATGATTTTTATGTAACTCATGTCAGTAACTCAAGCTGCAATTGAAATCAAACATTGTAACATAATACAATTCAAAGATATATTAATTTGATACTTAGACACTGTAGAATTAGAGAAGGAAAATATTGTCTTTGTTTTCCAAAATTATTCTATTATGCTTCTGTAAGAGCATAAAACTTTATATGCATAGTAAAAACATTGAAATTGACTTATAATAGCCTCAAATCTGAGCTGAGGTGATTGGGGCAGCATTTGCTGGTGGTACATGGTGTGATGGCATGCACAGTGTAAATTGCACATGTGTGTTTGGAACCAATGCAGCGAAATCCCAAAATGCAACATGGGTAAGTACAGCCAGAAACACCTCAGTTCATTATGTATTTGATTTTGAGTTGATTTTTGGTCATTGCATGTTCAGAAACCTTTTACTATTTCCAAATTTGTCCTGACCGCCACATTCAGTAGGGAGTCATAAACTATAGTTTACATAGCTAGGCTTTAGAATAAACCAACCCATTTCCAGGGCTAGAAGAGTGAATGGAAGTGCATCCTATTAGTGGATAGTTGGCAGAAGCATCTTTTATGTGAAGATAATGAAATAATTAGCTCAGGAAACAGAGGCTGTTAAATGATCAATGATCATCAGAGTCCTGCGTAACCAAGCAGCTCATTTCCTATTGTATGGCTACTTATTCACTCAATGATTGAGTGACTATCAGGTGACAGCCACTATTCTAGCACTTGGGACTTATCAGTAACAGCATAAGCCAAACAAATTCCACTCCACCAAGTTGGTCAGTTTCTATGATTAGTGTTAATTCCTGGTCTGGAAGATTCTTCACTCCCAGGACTTTAGAATACAACCCCATACTGTACACTCGTAGTCTCATGACCCCAAAAAGAAATGCAGCTATGCAGGAGTACAGACACAGCACTTCTGATTTTAAAGTGAAGATGATCTTACCCCAGGGTGGCTGGGGAAAGAAACTTAAGATGGGCAGATTGTCAGGTCTTGCCTGAGTTGGATTAAGAGCTTGAGCTCAAAACCAAGATGAAGAGTTGGCGGTGTGACCCCTTGACAAGGATTCAAGTTAGCCTGGGGTACCCTCTCTGTTTTCCACTCCCAAACGGGAAGGAACTTTGGAAACTTCCATAAATGTAGAGAAACTGGGGGATCTCCAATCCTAGCTTGGGTAAGGAACTATTTCAAGACAACTCCTAACAAGATGGCCTTGCATTGTGAAAGAGAGCAGGGAAGACAGGAAGTTAGGACACCTGAAGACATATGTATTAGAGATATTCTGCAAGATACCCTTGCATAATAGCATGGAAAATTAGAGGTATGGAATTTTTCTTAGAATGCTAAAAGCAATATACAGATGAAGATAAAATACTGAACAATAGGCTGCCAGTCACTTCGTACAAAGAGACAGCTCAAGGTAAGTGAATCAGGCAAGACTCAAGTATGGGCAAATTTATTAGTATTACTCCTAACCCAGGATTTTTAATCATTTAAAAATCTTTAAGCACCCAAAGCCTCAAGTGTCAGAGACTAAATATTTAAAATGTCTTTGGATTTAGATATGGAAAAAAAGACAATAATTTTTTTCTGAGCTACATTATTAAAAAATTTCATGTAATTGCCAATGACTTCCACATTTCTGTGTCAAATTTGCAATAACAGCCATTTGCTATCCATTGGCCATGTTTTATAATGTATAAGAAATACATGTGTGTATCCTATAATTAAATAGGAACTTCTTGCATGGCTAAAAGAATCTGAATTTTTTCATATGCTAGAGTCAAAATCTTTCTACTTTTGTCTAAGGAAAACAAATGTCTCAGGTACAAAGATTCCATTTTAACTTAAGCCTGTACAGAACTGTTCTCAAATGTCCAGTTCCCATTCAAGTATGTAGCTGTCCCTTGAGTGAGAGGTCAGCTCTGCTATTGACCACTGCAAAATAAGACACAGCCCTACTACCTGTAGAGAATGCAAATTGTTTCTGAACAAGGAAGTTCACAGTCCTCATTTAATTACCTCAATTACAGAACAGTGATCAAGGTGGGGTGGGTATGGACTCCTCAATGTAGTGTGTGTGGAAGGTAAGGAGTCCCCTACGAACCCTGACAGACTGCCCATGACAGACACGCTTGGTCCCTGAGACTATTGGTTTTATTTAGCTGCATTGCCAGCCAACAGGTGAATCTGTTGGCCACAAGTCTCTCGTCTCTGAATCTCATCTCAGGTGCAAGCCTGAACATATCAAGGCCCCTTCCTTCCTTTCAGTAGTTGAAGGAGGTGGAATTTGCCTCCCATAATGGTGACTCTAAAGCTAACATTGTCAACTGTCTCCTGCCTTTCTACTGACTCCCTTTGGGCCATGTTATCTTGCCCTTATCCCCTAATAACTAACAAAACAGCTCTAACTGTAAAAACAATTGTAAAAAGGCGGTTGGCTGACAAGGGTGGAACATTTTATGAATAGAAGAGGAAATGCCATATTTAATGACATGAAAAATTAACATGGACACTTTATATTAACATTAGCCAAACTTTCTTTATTTGTTTGCCTTAGGCACAGACTTGTGATCCGATATGTGAACTGATAAGTAAACCATTTAAAGAACTCAATACACCAGGCTGGTTTGCCTGGAGAAAGGAGGCACTTTGTCTGGCTGTTTTTTTTCCAGAAAAACAGCACAAATGGCTCGATCAAGAGCTACCTCAGATCTGGAGATTTGTAGATTGGATATTTTATAACAGGATCTTTAGAAATTCAGATTCTTGTTTTTTTATTATTTCCTCACAGAGAGTTCAATAATTTTGCATTAGGGAATATTTTATTTTCTTTGGTCTATCTGGTCTTTTATAAAAATAAGATTCTTGGTATAGATTCCCTAGTAGTTGGGAATATCACGTTCTCTACAAAACTTTAGGAGGAGAAATAACAAGAAAAAAAAAAAAAAAAAAAAAAAACTGTTTAATGCATTTGTTTTAAAAAATTTCCAAAAGTCAAATCTTGACCCTAGTACACCATCAATCCAAACTCCATTTGGAATCCTTTATAAAGATTTGTGGTTAAAAATACAAGTGGTATATCAAACATAATATCCTTTGTGCATTAGTTATTTCTATTAATGTAATTCTGTCTCCTTAAAATTGGCATTAAAACCGTACCCAAATCAGTATTAGGGGAAGATATAGCTTTTTCTTGGCCTCTTTTATACCTGTGGTCTAAGAAAAGCAAAATAAAGCAAACACCTAATTAAAAGCATCCCATAGCACAATCAACTTTGCTCTCTGCAGCACCACAAAGTAAACCCTGGAAGTCTTTCAGACATAATGAAATCTTTCCACTTGAACTATGAGTTCCCATTAAAGTCTACTATTTTCAAAATGCACCCTCAAAACAGTCAAAAAGAATGGGTTCCCCTACCCTTTAAAGATTACACCCAAAACATTTGCCTGAGAAACTTTGGAATAGTGAACATTGCCTAGTAAAACACATGCAGTAGACAAAATATCAGGTTTCTTTTTCCAGCTGTCCAGAATCCCATTAGTGCCTCTCACTTCTACCGCTCTTTTGCTATAATTAGGATGGCTTAGGGTTTATCTGGGCCTTTTTTCAAAACCAGATTTCCTTCCTAGCAGGAGCAGCAGCAGCTGTCATTCACAAGTACTCTGAGGGTGCTTGGAGACTTACTCTGATTTACATTATGGTACAAGATTATGACCGTGTAGAAAACACACACACACACACACACACACACACACACACGCACACCACCTTTCCTTTTGCAATTTTTAAAAACAGATCTTACCTGAAGATGGTCAGTCTGGTCTGGAACCTGACTTGTTTCAAATAAGTTATTAACCAGCATCCCTTCTCCCTCGAAGCTTGTGTCTCCTTCCTTGGAAAGCAAATCTTCTTGGGGTGGAAGGGTTTTGGAGTCTTGCTCTGCTGGGAGTGGAATATTTTGTTCTGCCTGCAAGTGAGAAGTCCAGGCTCCTGCCTTGATGTGTGGAGTCTCTCTTGGATGGCTCCTGGTTAACGGGTGCTTAGCCGGTTCCTTGGGAAGGGGGTCAAGGGTGCCTTCTGGGGCTCTCTCTTTAAGCAGCTGTTTCTTGACATCTTCCTTCATTCTGGGCCGCTTTGCTCTGTTGGGTCTCGCTGTACCCCTCCTGCTGCCTGGGCGCTTTTCCTCTGATCTTTCCCCAGTCACGCTCTCTGAACCCTGCATCACCTCTAACTTGTCTAACCCCTCAGACAAGGGTTTCACCTCTGCCTCTGTCACTGCCTTATCCATGGTTAGCAGATTGTCACTGGCAAATTCTTCTCCTGCTTCAGAGCAGTCTCTAATTTCTACTTGAATTCCTGAGCAATCATTTTCAGGAGCCTCAGAAACAGTGGGGAATGGACATCTCCCCTGTTCAGTCACCGTAGCTGTTCCATCCTGGTGAGGTCCCAGAGTAAGAGTCATCCTTGCATGCAGGGGTGAGGAAATGTGCCTGGAGGCACTGCTTCTCCTGACCCCCACTTCTTGGAGTTGTGAGTGATAACCAGAGAAGCCAGTGGTGGTATCCACAGGCCCTATGTCACCTGACACCCGAGGCCCACAACCCATTTCACTGAGGAAATGCTCACACCCACCGAGGCCACACTCATTGAATTCCACCTCTTCGTCATCGCTTTCTAATAAAAAAACTTGGTCAGTCCCCTGCAGGCTCCTTTGCCAAACCGCATTAGAGTAATCCGTCATAACATCGGAACATTCCAGATACTCCAGATCATCATCTGAAAACTCCTCCGTGTAGGTTAAGGTTATCTCTGGGCAAAGTTCATAGTCACTGTCAGAGTCTTCACTGAAAACCTGAGGGCCAGGCTGTGTGTTGACGGAATCGCAGTCACTTGGGTAAGCGCACACAGTTGCCGCAGACAGCGGAAGACTGAAGCTGATGTATTTCTGTGCTTTGGGATTTTGATGACTACCGGTAAAGCCCTTGTCATCAGAACCATCATTACCTAGGTCACCACTGCCGGTTAACCCCAGGCCAGTTGTATGCATTGTCCTGTGGTGCCATGCATCTTGTTTTTCTGTAGTGTTGCCTGAATTAAAGGATTTTTCTTGTGTATTATTTGAATCACAAGCCTCTGCCCTTTGCCTTGTTGCTTTAACATCCAGGGGATTTTCAGAATTGGAAACACTGGTGCCATGATTTGCCAATACCTGGGGTGAACATGAGAGGTTGAATTTGTTGGGGGAGGAATCAGCTGACCTGGGTGGCCTAGGGGCCATATTTTCTTCTTCCTTATAAGGGCGACCTTTCTCCTCAGTTTGATTTGCGCTTTCTTCCTCACACATCTTTGTTTCATGTTTTCCAGACATGCCCCTACCATCTCTGGGGTCAGAAGAGACCTGTGGGTTTTCTGGCAGACACTCGACCTCAATGGAAGCTGAGCAGCAAATCATCCCCTCACAGCTTCTCGCTGAGACTTGATAAACAGCGGCATCGCTCTGGGTACAGCTAGGAAGAAGATGGATAGGTAAGTGGAGACTTGAGCACCAACTTTTGCCACATCGTAGCATTTGAAAAATGGCCAACTGTACGGTGTCCCTAGAAAAGCGCTGTAGGCCCTTGACTGCCCCTTGAACATCAGCTACCCCAAGTGCCGAACTCTTGGGGAGCATAGACCTTTCCCCTTACAGCTTTCCACAATCCACCTCCAAAATGAAAATGCTGAAAACAGAGAAAATGTTGCAAAGAACATTATTTTTCTGTGTGAGGCATGGTATGGAAATAACTGACGCATTCTACCTCAAGGTAGCTCTTGTTTAAGGACATGCTAAGAAGGTCCATTTCTTGCCAGGAGACAATAAAAACAGCTCCACAATGGGGTTGAATGCATGAAGGCCAGTGTCATTTCCTCCTTAATGTAATGGGACAAAAAGATCGAAATCACAGCCATGAGCTCCACTAGCTGGAAACCTATGCCCATGTGTCTTCCTGACTAACATGAATCAAGCCAGGTGCCCCGCTTTGGCCCAGCAGGGAAGGAACAAAACTCTGGAACAACCTGAGCCTGCATTCTCTGTTCCAAGAGGGATGGCACTCCTGTAGCTCTTCCCTTTACTGACTGGAGCCACATGGAGCCTGGTACCTGGCATGCCTTATTGACTCATTTCCTGCTGGGATCCTTCCCCAAGCTCTGCAGTCCTAATAAAATCTTGATACAACTTGCATTAAGTGCACTCTAATTTACCCCGTTTGTCCTCCTTGTGATGTTGCTGATCTTGTACTTTGCCTTCTCCAGTTCAGAAGTCATAATGATTTTCAGAGGGCAAGAGCTGTGAGTCTTCTTCTTAGAAGAAATGCTTAGACCTTTATTAACTATTCTCTATAAAATATGTACAGTTATCTAACTCAGGAGGGGTGAGTGTTAGACTCAGGCAGTTCTGACACTGTAACTGTCCTTTCTCTCCTTCACTGGAGGGAATCCTTTACCTTCCCAAGCCTACACAGGCTCATAAGCCTTCAGTCATTGGGTGGTTGCTCACACAGTCCTCATTTCAAGAGTCAGAGGCTAATTCCAACTTCAAGGCTTCCTTGTTTAGACAGTAACCTGGCTTCTAGACAAGTCGACCTTGGCCATGACCTCCACCTAATCTAGGCTCTGCTTTGGCCAACATCATGGGGAAGCAAGTTCAAGGCAGCAGTCTGTCTATTTCACAAAAGCTTGATACAGTAAGAAAATAACTGTGAGGGGACTCCATGAAACAGAAACTGTTTGCTAGAAGTATTCTTCAAAAGAGCATGGGAGTATCAAGGTCATGTAGCCTTTGGTTCTCTAGAGGTGTGCAGAATACTGACAACTTGCCAGACATCTGTAATTCCAGCACTTGGGAAACTGAGATAGGGGGATGACATGAGTTTGAGGCCTGACTAGGTTATATAGTGAGATCCTGTTTCAAACAAAACAAAACAGAGAAAGATACAAAAAGAATCCTGAGAACTCTATTTTAAATTCCTAAATCAGAATCCCTAGATGGAGAAATTAAAATCTATTTCTAAAGATCAGAGCCATTCTAATGTGAACTGTCCTTGCTCTCCCATACCACATCCTCTTCTTCGTCATCATTAGTTAGGCTTGGGTCTCCCCAGTTAAAACTGAATTTTTACCTGAAGAAAAATTATTTTTGCAACAGTTTCATATTATACCCATCATTCCTGTCATGAATCCTTTCAATTAATTCTTGGAGATTTGACTTCAGTTAAGAGCTTACAGGGAGCATCAAAGAACGTTATGGACTACAGGAAAATCTCAGGTAATTCAGATGTTCTGACCTGCTCAGGCCATGAAACTCTGCCAGAAAAACCACCTCCCCTGAAGGTAGCAGGACTTGTGCGGAGAGAAGTGAAAAGAAAACAAGGCCAGGAGGCACAAGAGGCCACATAAGAAAGGAGATGAACAGCTCATTCTCAAGACACAAGGAGAACCAGGTGTGATGGCACATACCTGTAATCCTAGCATTTGGGAGGCTGAGACAGAGGATCACAAACTTGAGGCTACCCTGGGCTAAATAGCAAGGCTTTGTCTCCAAAAAACACCAAGGTATGAAAATAAATATAATTTTTAGTGAAGAAAATAACTATATTCATAATATTTTAGTAGCTAAATTAGATACATGACAGATTGTTATGATTTAGTGATAATTTTACGGCCCATATTTCAATTGATAAAAAATTTCTGATTCTACATCCACTGAGTGAAGGGGAAAGGGAACTGGACAAAGCAGCACCAACTTTTCACTGGTTAATAAATGCTTGTGAGTTTTGCTTTGTGGTTGACATGTCCTTGAAAATTATCTTTAAGCATCCTATAGAAGAGGCAAACTCCAATATCTGTTGAATGCTCCTATGTTAAAAAATCTAGTTATATCCCATGTGTAAAGCCTAGGCTTAGAGGAGCTAAGTAATTTCCCCCAAAATGATCAAGGCATGAAGTTGTAAAGCTGGATGAGCAGGTGGAGCCTTCCGAAGCCCAGCTCTGTGTATACTGTAAGAAAAGTGTCATTCAGAGAAAAGAAATGCTGGGAATCACTGTGTAAATAACAATGAGGCATTTTTGTTCTAAGTCTTCACCCTCATCTGTCACTTAGTAGACTTGTGGAGAGTATTCATTGATGCCTAGCACTCTGTTAAGAGCTGAAGAGAGCCAAGGAGACACAAGAGACAACATATCTGAATTTCTCAGAGAGCCTTGTAGATACACTCCATATAAGGCCGTAGCATGCACTCCAGAAGGGGAAAGGCTGATCACAGAAGAGACTTCAGTGGTAGCCAGCTAAAATGATGTGAGGCCAGTGGGGTTATAGAATCCTTGAAAGATGCTGGCAGACAGAACTGTGAGCTCCACAGTGATTTGACAGGAAAGCATCCAGAAGAGATTCCCTGAACAATGAATGTATCAGGCCTTCCTCACATGTCTCTCCTGTTGACTGAGAGGGGCAGTAGCATTCCTCCACCCTGTCGGAAAGTTTAACTTGAATTCTCTAGGCTCTTTCTAAATTAATAATTTCCTTACTGAAGTAAAAGAGGTCCAGTTATTATATCTACACAGGATTTCTGAGTTTGCACCCCTAGAATCATACTAAACTAGAGATGCTAAAAGCATTTGGATATCAAGACTTCTCCTCTTCAAAATAATTGGGGATGCCAGAGCACCTTTGTTAATGTGGCTTATATCTGATATGACATATGTATCATGTCAAAATTAAAAGAGCAAAATTCTAATATATTTACTAATTCACTTAAATTCATAATATATTAGTATAGATCACGTTTATGAAATCTAAGCATATTTTCCAAAACAAAGTAAAATTTCTGACAGGTATAATTTCACACTTTCCCAGATACCTTTAATATGAGGCTTAAGAGAAGACAGCTGGGGGTTTGGATCTGCTTCTGCTCCTAATTCTATGCAAGGCATTGTTCTGGTAGATGAAGAAAATCTGTCTTCACATAGATATATGTGAGAAGAATTTCAGAAGAAGGTGAAAGAGGGGAAGAGACGAGATAGGGAAGAGGCCAAAAGATACCTGAGGAAACTGGGAGTCCCTCATTCAGAGAAGGACTAGATGATAGTTGGAGAGTTTGCATCTTATCACCTGTAGCAGGTACTTTCAGTTTTCCTTGGGGTGTCAGGTTTACTTTTTCCATTTTTTCTGAGAAAATATCTGTAAAATACCCAATGCTGAAAAGCCATCATTTGTCCCTTGCTCTTTCTAATTTCTGTTTCCCATCTGTATGTGTGTGAGAGAGATAGAGTGCAGACATGTACAATGCATGTGTGGAGGTCAGAGGACAACCTTAGCTGTTGGTCTTTGTCTTCCATCTTGTGTGAGACAGGCTCTCCCGTTTTTCCCCACTGCATAAGCCAGGCCAGTTGGCCCGAGAGCTTCTGGCAGTGGGGGATTCTCCTGTTGCAGCCTCTCATCTTGCGTAGCAACACTGAGATTAGAAATATGCACTACCAAGTCTAGTTTTATGTGGGTTCTAGGGATCTGTAGTCAGGTCCTCACAGCTATACAGCAAGTGCTTTACCCACTGATCAATCCATCTCTCTAGCTCCTGTCCATTGTTCTTTCAAATAGAAATTATACTTGTGAAAAAAGTGGCTAGTTCAGCTTTAAGTAAGACAGTAAGTAACAGAGGGTTTTGGTCACTTCAGGAAAGTCAGCCGTGATTTCTTGTGTGTATGTATTCTGTCTGATAACATGGGTATTGAAAGCTTTTCCTGAGTTATCAAGATTTAATAAAGTTAGCCAATTTTTACTTGTGCCTGAAAGTCAGTATTATGTAATACTCTGCCCTTTTAACTATAGTTATATGGCAGTGAAGGATTCTACAACAGCTAAGATAGCTTGGAACTGCTGCCTTGACACTAGTAAATTGGTATGAACCAATTTACCATCTCTGTGTGTGTGTGTGTGTGTGTGTGTGTGTGTTTATTATCAGTGCATAGATCAACACAGTGAAGAAGGCAAATAATGTTTGTGTATTTTTAAAAAATATTTTATTATTTTTATTTTATGCATACAAGTACATTGCTTGCATGTATGTAAGTGCATCCATGTCATGCAGTACCCTCAGAGATCCAAAGAAGGCACTGGATCCCCTGGAACAGGAGTTACAGATAGTTGTTAGTTACCATGTAGGTGCTGGGAATCAAACCTAGGTCTTCTATAAAAGTAGCTGGTGGTCTCAAGTGATGAGCCTCTTTCCAGCCTCGTGTTTGTGTATTTTTATAAAAATTTTGACCTTACCCACTCCCCCAAAGAGTTTTAAGGAACCACCAGAACTCCATAGGACACACTGGAGAATTGTTGACTTGGAGAATTGTAACCTAGTCTCTAAGGGAGGCTGTAACACATAGTAGCTTTCATAGCATAACTGGCTCTTGGGCCCTGGAAGAAAGATCCTTCTTTACCTGGTGAGCTAGCAGTTTTGATTGGTCTGATCATTTATGCGCCCTCTCAGGCAGAGGACTTAATCTCTGGTTCTCTTAACTTGCAAAAGGGAAAGCAGACCTATGCGTAGGTTCTGCCCTTAGACGCTCTGATTCTGTGCCTCTGTGGTTGAATTTGGGGCAGGAGGAGGCTGCTTGCATCAACTGGAAGTTCCTTAGGGCTCACCAACTTGGCAGGGTTTTGTGCTTTGAGAACAGTGGGTAAAATGTAAGAACTAAAAGAGACAAGAATCTGCCGGGACTAGTAGCCCTATTGAAACAGAAACATGAAAACAAGGGGGTGGGAAAAAGAATATAATAAGTGTAAAAGGTAGACAGAGAGTAGTGATTATTTTCAGTTACCAGCACAGGGCACTCGTCCAAACTCATTGAATTTTTTTACTTATTTGTGTGTGTGTGTGTGTGCGTGTGTGTGTGTGTGGTGTGTTTGTGTGTATGTGTGTGTGTGTGTGTGTGTGTGTGAGTGTGTGTGTGTGTGTGTGTGTGTGTGTGTGTGTGTGTGTGTAGGATGTGTGTAGGATGTGTGTGAGTGTGGGTGCATTCCATGGCATGCATGTAGAGGTCAGAGGGAAATTTTCAGGAGTCTGCTCTCCCCCTCCACTGCGGGTTCCAGGGATCAAACTCAGGTGATCAGACTTTACAGCAAGTACTTTTCTCTGATGATCTCTCTCATTGACTCCAAACAGAGGTGCTTTTAAATTCCTACATTTCATCTTCAACCACTGTCATCTCCAGCAGCAGTATCATACCCCCAGGGAGTTGTGCTTTCACATGCATTATTCATATAACTACTGTCCATGAAGATGGATTACTCTATCAGCACAAATACAGATAAAGTCAGGACAGGGAGCAGGAATGGTTATACATGTCTGTAATTCCAGAACTTCAGAGATAGAGGCAGAAGGATCAGAAGTTCAAGGTCATCCTCAATGACATAGCAAGTTTGAGACCAGCCTGAACTATATGAGATCCTGTCTCAAACAAACAAATCAGGCTAGGGATTCCCATGGAGATTGAAAAGTGGATTATCCCAGCCACAGCTGCTGCTCTCCTGCCTTACTGTCTGCTCTGAGGCCACTTCTCTGAGGCCAAGCTATCCTCCCCATAATATAACATTGCTAAAAATCAAACTGTGCCTCCTGACCAAGCACGCTGAAAACAGGGCACACAGGACAAGCTGAGACTCCTGACTAGAAGTAAGATTTGGAGTCCCCCTAGATCTTAGGTGTTAGCCACCATCCCATACCATAGCCATTCCACTTTACCATACATCTGCTTTCCAGTAGAAGAAAGCAAGACCTGGGAAGGAAATGTCTGTAGGGTCTTCACCCTCCAGCCAGGCTGTACATTGCCTGAACTTTGCCTAGGCATGAAACAGGGAGGGTAGAGAGGACATGGACACAGCTCAATAAATAACTACATGATGACATCTGTATCCTTGTCTTGTTCACAACACCAGGTTAAGGTCACTATATTTTCTTAGGCCGAGTGTGTGTATTTTAATACCTACTTCCCTGCTGCTGTCAGTGATCTAGCTCACAAAAAGAGGAAAGACTGGTGACTTTTTTCTTCTTTTTTCGTTTTGTTTTATGCTGGAGAGTAAGCCCTGGGCTTTGTGCATGTTAAGCACAGCTATCCTATTGAGCTATATCCTCAGTCCAAGGCTGAATTTTCCTAAACCTCTGTTTTCTACAAGCAACTGTGAACATTCCAAAGTGAGTGAGGAGACTGTACCAATCCATTTGGTAATTTGTCCAACCTTTGGGTTGAACCACACATCTGAAAAGCTAGAAGGAACTTCAGAGCTGTAACTGGGCTCATTTACCCCTCACCCACTTCTGTCCTTCCACTGTTCCTTGAGGCTGGGACTCCCTGGATCCTATACAGCTGACTTCCTGCTGTATCCAACAAAAGACAGACAGGAGATTAGAAGGTGGGGACAAAGGGAGAAGCCAGCCTCTGTGATGTCCCAGAGGTGGCTGTATGTCTCTTGCATCTCCAGGTACCTCAGAACACCCACCAGGAGCCCTGCCTTCCACCTGTGATGAACCACTAGTCCTATTTTCCCTTTGCCTCTGCCCAAGAGATGGTGGCTTCTCTGATGGTGGGTGACCTCAGGGCTCCCTGCTTGGCTCCATCTCTGTGTAATCCTGCACTAAATGTTTGAAAATGATGTTTTGTCTTCCTAGTTAGACCCTCATGGATGCAGAAATAGCATATTTTACAGATGCTGGATCTGAGACCCAGACATGTGACTTGTGTCATTTCCCAGATAAAAAACAGGAAATGTCTATTGTACGTACAGTATGTTAGCCAATGAATAGAAAAGATGTGCAATTCCTAGGCCTTTTCTATATCATCTTCCCATCAAATGATAGAAATGAAATACAAATAGATACAATACAAGAATATAACACAAGTCAATGTCTGCTAAGTACCATTAAAAATTATGCTAATTACATGGATTCTCGATGCACCACAAGAGAGAGAGGGGGATGTTTTCCTGGGGAACTTAGCAGCAAATGCAGGCCTGGGAAATGCATGATATGATTTTGAGAGTAAAGATGGCATTTGCCTGGGGCCAACAGAGGGGACTGAACACTCCAGACAGAAGGAAGAGCCAAGCAGTAAGGCAAGGTAGGAAACATCCAGGCCTTCACAGGAAACAATCGGTCATCCTTTAGTTGAAGTAAGAGAGAGACCAGTGGACACGTAGGGAAATTCCACTATTTACTATTTATTTAATCAGGACACTTTAATTATTGTTTATGTGCACGTGCGTTCATGTGTGTGCAGGTGCATGTGTGTGGGTACACATGCACATGTGTGAAAGAGCTTAACCTCAGGTATCATTCCTCAGGCATGTTCACTTTGGTTTTTGAGGTAGGATCTCTCACTGGCCAGGAGATCAGCAATTAGGCTGGACGGGGCTGGCTAATGTGCTCCATGAGCCACCTGTCTTCACCTCTCCAATGCTGAAATTACAAGCTTCTGCCACCACAATCAACTTTTTAAAACAATTGTTATTTTTTTATTTTATGTTATGATGTATTGCCTACCTGTATGTAAGTGCACCTGTGTCATGCAATGGCTGCAGGGGTCAGAAGAGGGTGTCAGATCTCCTGGAATTGGTGTTACAGATGGTTGGTAGTCACCATGTGGGTGCTGCAAACACAACCAGTGCTCTTAACCACTGAGCCATTTCTCTATCGCGCCCCCCCCCTCAGGTCCTCATGGTTGCATGGCATGCCCTTACTGATTAAGCTAGCTCCCATTTCTTAAACAGAAAATTGTACAGGGTGAAAAGGGATATTCTTAATACCCTCCAAACAACAGCAGAGATGGAAGCCATGTGGGGAAACAGGCTGACCTGGATGAATCAGGATAGTCACCTGCTGAGAAGAAGCAGACCCCAAATGGAAATGCTTTCCATCCCATATTGAGAGGTTTAGATCTCAGTTTCCAATTCACTGGAAAGCAGATTGAATAGCCATTCAGGTAAGAACAGAAAATAATTATAGAAGATGCTCACTGCATTATGCACCACTGACTGGGGTGGAAAAGGAAGGCCCTTGCTCCCTGATGTGCCCTGTGGCCCTGATTGAGCAGGAGCAACGTATTCTCCTGTACGACCAATTTTATACACCTGGCACATGGTGCAGGACTTGAGAAGGGAAATAAGAAATGAGCATAAGACTTAGTTCCTCCCCTAGTGGAGCTGAGCTACTGCTTCAGGAATGAAATGAGGTAGTACATGATTTACAAACTTGAGTGTCATCAAACTCCAAAGGTATATTGAGGTAGAGCATGCCTGGTTGTTTGGAGGGGAGAGGCCAGGGTGGCCTGGATCTTAAGGGACTGAAGCCAGCACTTGGGAACTTGAACCCAGCAGGGAAAGATTAAACTTTGGCTGAGTGGGAAAGAAGGGAGGGCATTCTGGGAAAATGTACTGAAGTGGAATGAGCAGGTCATAAATGAGGGTCAGCAAAGCAATGCGCTGAGGTGGCAGTCCCAGAAGACAGGGGCTGCATGGACCTACTGCACAGAAGGCACAGAGAAATCAGTGCTATGTATGAGCACACTGCAAGGCAGGTTTGCTTTTGCTCCTCATCCAAGTGCACCCAAGAGCAGATTGTGAAGGCAGTGTAGCTCTATGGTTAAGGGACAGTAGCAAATGTGCCTGAGATCACATGCCAATCCGTGTGCCGTATGACACTGGATAAGATACTGGACAGTAATGACATCTGCACCACTGGAAGGGACACAGGATTAAGAGAGTTAATTGTTATAAAGTGCTTAAAGCAAGGCCTGCCATACAGTAAGCATGAACTCAGTAGTTGTTAACTTTGGATCAGCATTAGAATCACGTGGAGTGAGTGCCTTTTACAATTAATTTTTATGTGTATACATGTATATACATGCTCCTGTGGGGGCATATGTGCACACGTGTGTGTGCATGTGGAGGCAACAGGTTTCCCAGGTACCATGGATAGCCATGAGAGGGGTAATCCTCAGCACATGGGCCTCTCGTGCTTAACCATGCACACAAATCCCTTGAGGTCTTATTGACTTGCTGCTCAATTTGGACTAAGTTCCTGGCCAGTGTCTGTAAGCTGCTGCCATGTACCAGAGTCAATGTAACTTTAAAGAACAAGCAAACAAAACAATGACGCTAACTCCAGGACTCAGGGATAAGGAAAGCTAGAGCAGAGGACTCTTCCATCTCAAAAGCTGGTATATCTAGTACATGCAGGGCCAAGTTCCATTCCCAGAACCGATGATGATGATTAAGTTCCTGGCCAGTGTCTGTAAGCTGCTGCCATGTACCAGAGTCAATGTAACTTTAAAGAACAAGCAAACAAAACAATGACGCTAACTCCAGGACTCAGGGATAAGGAAAGCTAGAGCAGAGGACTCTTCCATCTCAAAAGCTGGTATATCTAGTACATGCAGGGCCAAGTTCCATTCCCAGAACCGATGATGATGATGAAGAAG
>NW_008357638.1:456976-489104 GCF_000622305.1 Nannospalax galili | reverse complement strand
AGAAGGAGAAGGAGAAGGAGAAGGAGAAGGAGAAGGAGAAGGAGAAGGAGAAGGAGAAGGAGAAGGAGAAGGAGAAGGAGAAGAAGAAGAAGGAGAAAACAAGAACATAAAAGGCAGCAGGGCATGGTGGTACACGCCTTTACTCCCAGCACTCAGGAGACAGAGGCTGGCAGATCTCAAAGAAATCGAGGCCAGCCTGGTCTATATAGTGAGTGAGTTTCAGGCCAACTAGGGCTATAGGGAGCCTCTATCTCAAAAAAAAAAAAAGAGAGAATATCAAAAACTGACTCAGAAGACCTATCCTGTAGACATGGAGAAAATCTATCACAATTTAACTGCTTCTTCTCTTTGCCTGCTGCTCTGTCAACAGGGCCTTGGTGCCTCCTCATGACCAGTTTTCTCTTCCTAATCAAGTGTCTCATTATGGGTCAGCCTTGCTGTCCTCTCTGGTGCCCACTAGGCAAATAAGGGCAAAGCAGCAACTGGTACGCAAAGAGAGAAGCAAGAGGATAGCATGGTACCTGGCAGGAGCAGCCCCACTCTACAGAAGGCTGGTTGTCGGATACCCTAGCCAGCAGCTCTAAGTGAAGGAAAAACTTCCACCTGCTGAGGCAGCAGCCCAGGGGATCAGGGATGACAAAGACAGAAAGGGGTAGCCACAAAATGGTCAGTAGCTTGATACCCTGCAGCTCAAATGACAAAAGCAGCTAACAGTCATGGTCTCCTTTAGTTACAGAAAGACACTTTTAAAAACAATTCTGTCTTTACAGTTGAACAGCAGTCTCTCTAAAATACTGATAGCCAACCACCAAGAGGCCACTATAATTCAAATCATATTCCCAGACTCAGGTAGTTGAATATGGTATAGCTCTTACCCTTCCTGTGGGCAAGGTTCTGAAGAACAGAAAAACCACTGGATGCACCTGTAACCAACCCACAAATCCCTATTGATCGCCAAGAGACAGCTACTGTACTTGGTGCTAGAATGGTTGGGGCAAGTCTCAGCTCCTGTGGCACTTCCATTTCATGTGAGTCCCATGACAGCAGGAGGAGACTCACAATAAGCAAAGTTGCAGATAAATATGCATATGACTGGTAATGACCCAAATGTCCATCAGCAAGTGAAAAGAATAATAAATTATAGGAGATCCAACACTAAAATATGGAATCACAGAAAAAAATTATCAACACACCAAACAACAGGAATATACTCAAAATGATTATGGGGAGGGAAATAAATCAAATATGAATGAATATGCCCTATGATCTCATTTACAGAAAATTCTAGAAAATGTAAATGAATCTATGTGGACAGAAAGCACACGGGTTGTTTTTAAAGGTGGAGAGGGGGAGAAAGGTGGGATTGTAAAGGGGAAGAAGACACCTCTTGTGGATTTCAGATGTGTCCAGAATCTTGATCATGGTCACAATTCCATTGGCTGTAAGCATATGTTAATGCTTATCAAACTGAATACCTTAAATATTGTATATTTATGTTATATGTCAATACATACACATGCATAAACACAGTGTATATATAGACAGTACATCACAGTATATATACAGGCACAATACACATACAGCATGTCACGTACTACATGAAAAACAAAGCAAGCTTTGGGAGCATGAGAGCATGCTGGGAACAGACAGTGCTGTTTTAAGTGGCTAGTCAGAGAAGGACTTTGTGATTACATAATTTTATGAAGAAATTGAGGGAAGTGAAAGAGTTATGAGGTTATGTGGGAGAGAACATTCCAGGCAGGAGGCATAGCATGGGCAGAGGCTGTGAGGTGGGAGCATGAGTGAATTCTCTAAGATTTGGGCTATGCAGTGCCCCAAGCTCTACCTGCTGCCTTGCTTGTGTCTTACCCAGGTAGACTCTACATTCCTGGCCCAAGCCCAGTTTCCTAGCACCCACAGAAGGAACAGTCACTCTTCTCCAGCTGTATATTCTACCTCAGGATTCTTGTCAAACATTCAGAGGTGTGTTTTGATCCCATCTTCTGTGAAGTGCTTTGGACAGGGATCCTAGTTCCACTTCACATCCTCATGACCAAGAGTGACAGAGTGTGTCTAATTGCACACAGAACACTGCAGAAAAGAGTTACCATTTCCTCCGCATTTGCTAAGTGCTAGGCACTGTTCAAAAGCTTTTATTGTGTGTTACCTTATTTAACCTTTAAGCCAACTCTTCAAGATAGGTACTACTGATATATCTACTTCAAAGTTATTGAAACTGAAGCAGACAACGGTTAAACAACCTTCCCTAGTAAAAGATGGAGCAAAGACTTGAACCTGGGCTGTCTGATCCAGAGTGCCCTCAAAGATCTTCACATAAGGACTCACAGGGTGTTCAAATCTCCACTTCTGAACCAGTGGGCCCCTGTTCATCCCTTACTAGCCTAATCCTAGCCTGTCCCTGAATATGGCCAAGATATTTTTCATATTTGGCACAGTGACACAGACTGATTTGTGTACAGCAACTCAAATTCATGTTGAAGCTCTAATTCAAAATATAATAGTATTTAGCGAATGGAGCTTTTGTAAGTGACTGGTTTAAATTAGTTCAAGAGGGTGGGGTGCTTGTGAAATTATTAGTGCCCTTACAAGAAGAGACAGCAGTGAACTTGCTCTCTATCTCTACCAGTGAGAAGGTGGCCTTCTGCAATCCAGGAAGAAGGCATGCTAATCTTGGACTTCCCAACCTCCAGAATGGTAGGGAACACATTTCTGTGTTTAAGCCACTCCATCTATGGCATTCCAAGCATATTGAGACACACAGAATCAGAATGAAACCATCCCATGCCCAAAACCCATCTTATAGGCCACACCATCACTAGGTTTATGTATAGTATATCTGGACAGAGTTCTGAGAGGGGCCATATCTTTGGCTCTCCCACTGAGCAGAAGTGCAGCTGAAGCCTTGCCTAATGTCTCAAGGTAGGAAATTCTGGAATGATCCAACATTGTAGGACTCAGAGACAAGGGAGCCAGAGCGCTTGTTTAGGACATGGTAAAGCAGGAAATCAAGGTGATAGAGCCTGGAAACAGGCCAAGAAGAGATGCAAGGCCAGAATAATTCAAACAGAATTCTACTATAGAGTGAGAAGTACAATGTGAAGGATTGGGGGTGTTGTTGAGATGCCTTCAGATATATGCATGATGGGGAGAAAATATGGCTGGGCTGGTCAGCACAAAGACACATGCTGCCAAGCAAATCGTGTTCTCAGTCCTATCCCCATCCCTACCATCGTGCCAACCCACATGCCTGAATTGGTTCCATCTCTGCCCCAAGCACACCACCTGCCCTTACTAAGTGCCTTGGAGTGTGTCAGCCAAATGCTCTTGAGTGCTGAAATGCTGTGGTTTCTACCTCAGCGAAATTCCGCATCTTCATAATCATCAGAAGCATCTGACTATGACTGATTACAGAGGGTCAAGGATGTCCCAGATACTCCTAATCTGCTCTCAATCCTCAGGAAGTGTTGATGGAGCCCCTCTGAAAGTCTAGTGATGAGTAAGCCTCTCCGTGATTGTCCCAAGCTCTTCAGAGGGGCTTTTGGATTAATCTGTCACCTTCCCCCAGACTAGCATGCTTTGCCCCAGTGGGCCAACATTGTCATGGAAACCAAATGCCCGTCCTCAGAAAAAGGTGAATAAGTGTTCCAAGGTCTGGACTGTGACTATTCTCTGAGATACTCACCTACTGAAGTCCCAACCAGGAGGTGATGATGGACAGTAAATTCTCAGAAGGGATCTCTCACCCTCTTATTCCAGGGACTTAAATGGGAGAGTCTCGTCAGACCCTCGGAACCCATTCAAGTAGGGCTCTGGGCATGGTGTGAATAAATGGATATGAGGCACACCTTCTGAACTCATTCAGGAAGAACACCACAGAAGCCTGCCTCAGCCCTGTGCTGGGAAGACAGAGAACTTCCAGATGCCGGAAAGTTCTACCAGTCATCCTTAAGACTTGCTGCACCTACTTAAGCTCATAGAACACAGAGTTCACCAAATGCTTTCCAGCCTTGGATGAAAAGTACTGCTGCTTAGCCAAGACATAATGAGATTCAGTCATTTTTATTTCTATGCAGTGAGTCCTTGACCAAGCATGTTAATGATATTTTACCTCCAAGAAGGAAAGAGTAGAGAAGAAAAATGCCATCAGCCTAAGCTAGCTTTCTTATCTCCAAATTATCCTATTTTAATCTGTTCCAAAAGTGTAGTTCTTGGTAGGGAACGTGTTTGAAGTGCATGAAATAGCTATCATTTGTTGAGTAGTCTAAACTCTTTGCGTGTGTTGATCTAGTCTCCACAACAACCCTATAAAGCAGGCAGTATTAATGTATGAGGAAACTCAGATACAGAAGGTTATGAGATGATATAGCTTTGAGAATCTGAGATTTAAATTCAAATAATCTGGCCTCCGCTTCTCTCAAAGAGGGAAATAGTGTCCTGTCCTAAGTAAAGTCAATGGTGACAATTCTATATTAACACGATCTATGTTTTGAGATGTTTCCTTGAGGAATGGGGTTTGTACCCTCACCCACCAGCCTTGTTCACAGTTAACAACTCAGGGTTCTCAGGTACCTAAGGATGGTGTAGATGTCTTTGAGTGATTATGTATAGAAAGAGACTGATTGTTCTGCCAGGGACTGGACAAAGCCTTAGGCACAGAACACACACTGGCATCTGTCCTAGTTTGTTCTTCATTGCTATGACAAAATACTCTGACCAATACCAACTTGGGGAGGAAAGAGTTTATTTGTCTTACATCTCCCAGGTCGCAGTTCATCAGGGAGCCCAAGGTAGGAACTCAGGGCAGGAACCTGGAGGCAGGAGCTGGAGCACAGGCCATGGAGGAATGCTACTTACTGGCTTGCTCCCCTGGCCCCTGCTCAGCCTGCTTTCTCATGTAACACAGGCCCACCTGCCCAGGGGTGGCACCACCCACAGTAGGCTGGGCTGGGCCCTCCCACACCATGCGTCAAGAAGATGCCCTTCAGACTTGGCCACAGGCCAGTCCAATAGAGGTAATTCCCCAATTGAGGCTCCCTCAACCCAGGTGTGTCAAATTGACACTAAAGCTATCCAGCACAGCATCCAACTCTCAGACCAGAGTAGCTTAAGGAATATAATACATATTTCAAGGTTCTTGGGATCTATCTGCTCAGCCAGAAGTAAAGAACAACCTAGGAGTCTTGGAAGATCACTCGGTCAGTAAAGTACTTGCTACACAAACATGGAGACCGGAGTTAAGATCCCCAGCACCCATCTAAAAAGCTGGACATGATGGCATGTATTTGTACCCCCAGCACTGGGGAGATAGAGACAGGAGGATTCCTGAGGCTTGTTGGTCAACCAGTCAAGTAGAATCAGTGAACTCCAGGTTCAGTGAGAGACCTGCCCCCCAAAACAAAAATAAGTGCACACATAGGAACAAGTACACAAGTATGTGTACATATAAACACACACATATACATAAAGGATAATGATCAAGTTGGATATTATCAAAGTCATAGATTTCACCACTAAAAACCATTTAAATACAGCTATGAATATAGACATGTAATAAAACCAACCTAAACCTTGTATCAGGGTTATAACACTTATAATAAATATCCACTTCTTTTTATGTATCTGTTTCCTCCACAGGACTGTGATACCACACAGGTTCTGTACCCCCTTACTTGGTTCTGTGACTAAAACATGTTAAGCCAGGTGTGGTGGTGCACGCCTTTAATCCAAGCATTTGGGAGGCAGAGGCAGGCAGATCTCTGTGAGTTCAAGGCCAGCCTGGTCTACATAGTGAGTTCCAGGACAGCTGGGGCTACAGGGAGACCCTGTTTCAAAAAAACCAAAAAAAAAAAAAAAAAAAAAAAAGTTAAGTACTTCCCTTCTCTTTGAATAAATGAATGAATGAAGAAAAAATCTTCTACAGACAAGGGGTAGTTATATGTAGTGGAGGTTTTGTTTGTTTATATTCTGTTTTAAGTTAAGACAAAGACATTTACAGATCAAAGATGCAGTAAGTGTTCCATGGATGCAAGATGTAACAGCTTATAAAATTTGGCCACGAATTCCTTCCATTCTTCAAGAAGTGGAGTCTGTGCTCCTGCCTCTCCAGTCTGAGCTGTCCATGTGGCTCTCTTTGGCCCAGAGAATGTGGTAGGATTAGTGTTTGGGTGAGCTCAAGAGGCCCTGGGGCTCCATTATCTGACTATCCTGAAAGGAAGTGAGCTCCCACTTCCTAGAGGATCAGAGTTCAAGCAGAGGAGACACCTGGCAGTTCAGCTGCCAGACCCATTAGTAAAGAAATGTTGGACATTTCAGCACAGCCAACTCTCAAGTTGACTCGGGTGGCATGAATGAGCATGAAGGAACAACCGGGAGGTCCTGGAAGCTTTGAGAGGTGGGACATGGGGGCGACCTTTAGGTCATGAGGGACTAGAGGATTATAGGCTTTCAGATGGCTCCTCTCTCCTTTGTGCTCTTTGGCCATGGAGTGAATACTTTTTTGCTCCATGTGTTCCAGATGCTCCACCATAACTGCTGCCTCGCCACAGGCCCCAGACCAAAGGGGAAACTAATCATGGAACAGAAGCTCCCAGACTGTGAGCCAAAGGAACTTTCTGTCTTTACAAACTGGCTGTCTCAGGTTTTTTGTTTTTTGTTTTTTGTTTTTTTTAAAGTGACAGAAAGGGGACTAACACAATGTCCAGCTGGGGATACAGCTGGAAAACATTCTTTGCCCTCTGTCCTGCAGATGGCTTCCAGGTGGCCTGGTCAAATTTAGTGGGTGTGCTGGAAGCCAACTCTCTGTTACCAGATGCTGCTGCCTGTGTCAAGACAGACAAAAGATAGCACCTTTTCTCACTACAGTGTTCAGATACACCATGTGTGTGTTTTCCAGGACTACTGGAACAAATTACCACAGACTGGCTGGCATAAACAATAGAAGTTTATTCTTTCATGCTTCTGGAGACTAGAAGTCCAAAGTCAAGGTGTCGTCAAAGCCAGGCTCCCTCTGAAGGCTCTAGGGAAGAATCTTTCCTTACTCTTGACTTTCTGGAAGTCCTGGGCAATTCTTGGCTTATGGCTGTTTCACCCCACTCTGCATCCATCCCCTCTGACTGTTTTTCTACATGTCTCTATTTTCCCTTTCTCTAAGGATATCAGTCATTGGATTAGGGCTTACTCTAATCCTATATGAGTTCAATTTTAATTATCCCTAGAAAGACACTATTTCCTAATGAGGTCATATTTCAAGGTTCTAGGTTAGGGGGATACTATTTAACCCTGTATAGTCCATGAGTACATGGTTTATAGTGTTTAAGAGAAAATTTTCCTGCAACCTTCAGGCCTGCCCCAGCCCAACCAATGCCAGAGTTGAGTTGTTGGATGTGTCAGAGGGGCTACTTTCCTCTGCTCTGACCAGCTGCTGGTTAGACTTGGTCACTCACACCTCAGTGTAACATGTGCTCTCTCAGCACAGCAGGATGTGACCATGGCCTTCAAAAAAGCCTCCTTGTGGCAAAGAGGAATCTATATTTCTAGGTGTTGGTTCTTGGACAGATTTTTATCTTTAAATTATATTCATAGAATACCACACAGTTCCCCATTAGTGCACACACTGGTGCTGCTTGCTTTCAGTATGAGGCAGAAAGCATACCTTACAGTTTTCTTCCACTCCTTCCAACTCCCATGTCTTTTGAGTGAAAAACAGTTCTCTTCCAATCCATAGAAGGTACTGATGAATTGCGTACTTCATGGGCTATCCATCTTTCCTCCTTGCCATGCATGCTTGGCTTATGGCCATGTAAGCACTGATGCATCCCTTTCAATAAGAGTGTTTGAGGGAGGACAGGAAAGGAGTACCACTCGGTATGGAAAACAGGGAAAAATCAAATATCAATAAATACATCAGCAGTGTTGGGGCTCTTTTATGGTTGAATCTGAAAAGTGCCCCCTCCCTTGCCAGGCTCATGTGTTTCAACATGTGGCAGCATGGGCTGGTGGAAGTAAGTCACTGGGAGCTGGCCTTTGAAGGTCTTAGGCCAGCCCTGCTTCTAGTCCTGTTCTTTGCTTCATGGTCCAGTCCTGTTTCTGGTCCTATACTTTGCTTCCTGGTCCATAAAGATGAGAGAGGTGGCAGCCACAAACTCCCATGGCCTCAGACCATGCTGCTCCATCATGCCTTCCCCTTCATGATGAACTGTATCTTCTGAAACCAGGAGCCAATGTAAATCCTTCCTCCCTTAAGTTGTTTCTGTCAGGTATTTTGTCACAGTCATGAGAAAAGTAACTAATACAGTCTCAAAGCAGAACTGGAGATTGGATTTGTTAAATCCCCCAAAGCCCCCAAGAAACAGAGAAACAGGAGTTTTCAAAGATCTCAGAGCTCACATTTAATGACCTAAGGTCCAAACTCAGGTAAATAAAGAAAAGCACTTTTCTTTGGGCTGCAAGCCAATTCTGTGGTTTATAGTGCATTAATAATGGAAAGCTAATTTGAGGTTAATAGTAGCACAACTACTTGTAATATTTGACAAAACACCGTCATTTTCCCAAGCAGCATCTAATATACTGGTATATAAATCAATTTATTTTGCAGATGAATGTTTGGGAGGCAAAAGCATTCTTCATCTTCAGCCAGGTACTGGAATTACTGGGGTTCAGATTATTGGTCAAGATGAAATCCCCAAATTAGTGGAATTAAAAGTTTTCAAATTTCTGGGCATGGTGATGCATGCCTTTAATCCCAACACTTGGGAGGCAGAGTAAGATCTCTATGAGACTGAAGCCAGCCTGATCTACATAGTGAGTTCCAGGACAGCTAGGGCTACAGGGAGATCCTGTCTCAAAAAGACCTCCCCCCAAAAAGTTCTGCAGTTAGTGCCAGTGGGCCACCCCTGTTCAAAACAACTGGTATAAATATCAGAACATTTTGATCATTCATAACTGACACATTTACTACTAAGCAGAAAAGTGTGACGGCCACACCTACAATTCCAGCAATCAGAAGGTGGAAGCACGAAGATCAGAAGTTCAAGGTGATTCTCAACTATAAAAAGGAGTTTAAGGCCAGTCTGTCTCAAAAAAGAAAAAAAGTCTAGTGTGGGAAACAGATAAAAGTGTGTAGATCCTCAAGTCTGATCCCTTATCTGTGCTTCTTAAATGAAGTTTTATTGCAACAATGTTATGATCCTTTTGCTTTTTAAGATGTATTGTCTATGGATTCTCTTGCACTAGTGGCAGAGTTAAATTATTGTAGCCTATTTTTGCATCTAATATGCAAAGCATGAAATATTTATTCTCTGGCCCTTTATAGAAAGAGTTAGCCAACACTGATCTAGATAAACAAACCACAAAGATATATCTTTTTTTGTTTTGGGTTTTTTTTTGGGGGGGTTGTTTTGTTTTGTTTTTTGGTCTTTTTGAGACAGGGTCTCCCTGTAGCCCCAGTTGGCCTGGAACTCACTATGTAGATCAGGATGGCCTCTGTCTCTGGAGTGACAGAGGGGGCGTGAGCCCCCATGCCCAACCTAAAGATATGTATTTTAACAAACGTTTATGTTGTAGAAATTATATCAGACCTTAGGGATGCATTTGTGTGAAACAAAGTGAGTTACTGGCCCCTCTGAGGCCCATGGTCTATTAAACAACCCACCTATCCTGATGGTGCAGTGAACAAGCTTCCAAAGGGAGGTCTTCAACCAGAGTAGATCACATTTTGAGAGAGAGAAAGAGAGAGAGAGAGAGAGAGAGAGAGAGAGAGAGAGAGAGACTCAAGTAGCTAGGCTGACCTCAAATTCCCTATATAGATAGTTAAGTCTGCCTTAAATTCCTGATCCTCCTGCCTCTGTTTCCTAAAATAAAGCCTAAAGGTTGATTTCTACTTTAATCCCATCACTCACTTGCTGTGAGTTCAATCACTTCGCCTTCCTTAAACCAACATGGAAAGTTAGATAACAGTGCTGAAACCCTTTTTTAACTTTCCAGAGAGAACAAGATTAGACAAAAAGCTCATCTAATGAAGAAAAATACTGAGAATTCTAGATAAAAGTTTAACTTTGCCAATGGAAAACTAGAGGCTAAATAGTTACTAAGTTCAACAAATACAGTCATCCTTCAATATCCTAGGGAGATCTTAGTCCCAGGACATGCTTACTTGAGGATGTGCACGTCTCTTGCATAACATGACACAGTATTTGTATATAACCTATGCTTATCTATTTTAATATCTTATTTATTATTTTTATTTTATGTGTATGAGTGTATTGACTGCATGTATGTGAGTGCACTCATATTGTGCAATGCCGCAGAGGTCAGAAGAGGGCTTCAGATTCCCCTGGAACTGGAGTTAAGGACAGTTTGTAGCTGCCATGTAGGTGCTGGGAATCAAACCCAGGTCCTCTGCAAGAGCAGTCAGTGTTCTTAACTGCTAAGCCATCTCTCCAGCCCCACATATCTTTTAAATATATCATCTCTATATTACCTCAAACATCTAAAACAGTGTACATTATGAGTAAATGACTGCTGGAATATATTGTCTGGGGAATGAAGACAAACATGTCTGTGCGTGTCTTATTATCATAAAAATGAAAATCCTTTATGAATATTTTCAATCCATGGTTAACTGATTCGAAGATAATCTTTTCATACAGAGGGAACACTGTAGTCACTGCTGGATGCTTTAGCTGTTGCCTCCCAGTTGCATCTAAGATCAGGACATCTGAAGCAAACATGAACATCTTTTGATCTTGTTTCATAGTAACCAGCACAGCACAGAAGACAGAATGTAAGTGAACAGTCCACAGAGCAAAGCCACTTACCATGGGAGATACAGCAAATGAATATATTGGTGCTCAAAGAACTCATAACTGGAAGCAAGGCCATCCTTGTCTATGGCTTGACCATTCTTATACCAAGTCACATCTGGCTTGGGCTGACCTGATGATTAAAAGAAGAATATTTAAGTATTTTTAGAAAAACGTCGCAAAGCTAAGAATGAGAATGGGCAAGAAGCCATGAGGATGAGCACAATGGGTTATGTCAGCGAAATGCAAAATGGAAAATGCCAGTCACAATAAACTATCTTCAAATGACCCAAAATGAAATCATTCTTTAAAAATATGATCAACAATTAGTGAGATGGCTCAGTGGATAAAGGCACTTGCTGCCAAAGTCTGATGAGGTGAGTTCAATTCCAGGACCATATGTTGGAAGGAGAGAACTGACTCCCATGTCCTCTGTCCTTTAAACATAAGTTGTGACAATGCATGTGCCTCCTATACATAAAATAAATAAAAAAATTAAAAATATAATCAGTAGAGAAGAGCAAATTTTTTGAAGTACCAAATAGGCAAAGATATGGATAGCATCTTATTTTCAGTGTCATGGGATCAAAGACTCATCCAAGAGCCTTGACTTTGGGGAATGTACTTTGTTTCACTCAGTTGTTAAGACTCATTATAATTCTTAGATTCAGAGAATTTATATGTCATCTTGTAGGTTTTATTCAACAGAGATGTAAATATCTAATAGAAAAGATAACAACATCAGTTTTTTGCTGCCCTGCAGGACATTAAAAGTGTTACAAACGAACCCATCAACTTTCTCCTAATATTGTTAAATGCCTATAAATATGTAGCTCCTCAAGCTTTAATATTCTCTAGTTCTTCCATTCATAATGAGTTGAATATTAATTTCATATTTTCATAGAAATCACTTTACTTTTTGAAAATTACACTTTGTGTGTATGGTGCTGGGGACTGCACATGCTAGGTATATCTTAGCTATACCTAAAGCCCATTGACTGTAACAGTGCTCAAAGTTGAGCCTGTATTATAGCACAAAGAATAAGGAGCAGAGTGGATTAAAGGACCAAAAATATATCTATGGGGAATGACAAGATGGCATTTGGCACTGAGCCTGATGACCTGTTTCTATCCCCAAAATCTACATGGTGGAAGGAGAGATACAACTCCCACAAGTTGTCCTCTGATCTCATATGTGAGCTGTGGCATGCAAATACATGTGTGACACACACTCAAAATCAAATGTAATTTAAAATTTTTGTTGTTTTATTGTTGTTGTTTTGTTTTATTTTTGAGACAGTGTCTCACTATATAACCCCAATTGGCCTGAAACTTTCTATGTAGATCAGGCTGGTCTTGAATCCACAGAGATCTGCATGCACCACCACACATAAAAACATTTTTGTGTTCATGACTATACTACCCTGAACATATCCCATCACATCTGATCTCAGAAGCTAAGTAGTGTGGCACCTGATTAGATCTTGGGTGGGACAAGAACAAAAACAGCATTTTCTTTCTAAAGAGGAAAGAGTCTGAAGCACAGATTTTCCAAGCTGGTCCTATGGATGTGACTGCTGTCACAGAAATTGAACCATACCCTTTCCCTCAGAAAGGCTCACCCCTCCCTGGTGATTATTAACTGGGTATGATGCTAATGGGCCAATGGGCAAAAGCTTGAGGAAGCTAAGCCATGCTTTGGGAATATTTCCCCTCCTGTTACTAGGGAAGAAAGTTTCTAGTGTATATCAAAGACCTTTTTCACTTCACTTCATGTCTCTGAGGTTATCAAATGTGCTGTCTATACAGGAAGGAAAGTCCATTATTTGGAAACAACACACTACTCTGAATCCATAACAAGAATGTTCTTGTTCTTTTGCTTCTTTATTGTATAATTTTTGGCAAGCAACCTCAGAGAGTCCTAAAATAAGAAGTCCCTATTCTTCTAAGGTCATATAAAGGGTCAAGAACTGAAAGAGGTCAGGAAGGTAAGGAGGAAATGTCAGAGAGGCCTGTACACAGAAGGACCTGAGAATGCTCAGCGCCAGTCTCCTTATATATGTGCTAAGGGCCCGCGTGGACTTTTTGGGTAACTGTGGGTTCTTTCTGCCTCCTCCTCCTCCAGGTTGATGTCTGAGAATCTTTCCCAGAGGCCAGGTGCAGAGAAACCACAAACAAGGACATATTCTACCCCAGCAGCTGCTTGCCTCAACTTCCTACAGGCAGATGACTAATCCATTCAAGATGAGCTTCCCTGAAAACCACTAGACGTTGCTGGTCAGAATTCATTTCTGCTGTTCTTCTCAGTCTTCTGTACCCCATTCAGTAGCTTAATTAGGTCCCTGTTTAGGAAGCATCAAACTGATCCTTTTATATGTGTGTATAACTTTCCTGGAGAAAGTATATAAAGTATATATAAACTGGGCTGGGAACATTTTGACCTCCAGTTACTCATTTGGAATGATCAGGGATGGTTGCTCTCCTCTAGTTTCCCAATGGTTGCCAGGGTTTACCCCTGTGTACACTATAGACCTGAACCATCAGCCAGAAATAAGACATGCATAGGGAAGTGGTGTCTTGTATCTTGTGGAGGGTTCTCTTTTCTCTTTCTGGAAACCTCACTTAAAACTTCTCCTCTCTCTATTTTGCAATGCTAGGGATAGAACTCAGGTCTTGTTCATGCTAGGCAAGCACTCTACCATTGAGCCATACTCACCCCCACCAGCCTTCTTCCCCTTGTTTTTGAACCTCTCTGTGAATCACAGAGAGATACTGCCTGAAAGGTTCAGAATGATCTATCTAATATGTGTGAGGACCCACAGCCAAGTTTAGGTCTGTCTAAACATATGGTGACTCTCTTGGAAAACGGAAAGTTAGCCTGGGTTTATCCTTCTGTCCGAATGATCATCAAAGAGTACTGAGCAAGGCAGGTGTGGACTTGGAGAGGCAAGAGTGGATGGACAACCCAGCCTCGAAACCCAAGGCAAGGTTTTGACTTCTGCTAGCGAAAGACAGCCATTTCTAGGACTGCCACTCTTCCTCCTTTAGTTAGGAAGAAAGGAAGAGGAGATATTCAATTTCTGTCTGTGCTAAGGAAACCCCACTGATGCCTTCATGCTTTCAAGCATAGAGATATAATCTAAGAAAGAAGAACACTTATAGATAAGGTACCACTTCCCTATCCAATTACTGTTTTTTATTTTTTTTCTTTGTGTGTGTTGTGTGTGTGTGTGTGTTTGTGTGTGTGTGTGCACCTGTATGTGCCATGGTGAGTTTGTAGAAGTCAGAGGACTACTTTCAGAAGTTAGTGCTCTCCTTCCACTGCAGGATCTGGGGATCAAACTCAGATTGTCAAATTTATGCTGAAAATGCCTTTATCCTCCAAGCCATCTTTCTGACACCTTACTTTCTTTTAATGGAACCGTTTTGCTACTGGGGCACTAATACCTGATCAACTCTGAGTTGTCTATTCTCCAATCCAGGGGGAGTTTCAGTCTTTGGTCTTGCCTCCACTGGGCATCTTTTGCTTTGTTCTTAAAGGACAGTAAGCAAGGAAACAAATTTAGCCAATCTGGGCACAGTGGTTAAAAGATAGCCAGAGCTCAACCAGTTTTATGAAGTGAAGTTATTCGTGCCATTTCTGGGTGGCACAGCAAGTACTGAGTAGATTATCTGAAAATCAACCAGTGTGAGAGTTGTCTAACCAAGAGCCATGAGTGAGAAAGATCACTCAACAGTTTCCAGGAAGTCACTTGAAAAAACCATAGAGGATCTAGTTGCTCAATTGATTACTAAGAATAAACTTCCAGGGTAATTTTTCCCAAATGATGTTTTCATTATTTTATTGTGAGCCAAGAACCTTGCTCTACAAGGAAGCACTGGAGGGCAAATAGTAAGTTTAGGGTAAGCAGCTAGTCTAGAGATCATTACCAGCTATCATGCAGCGAAGCACAGCATCAGACTTCTCTGGAACCTTCTGGGAAAGTAACGTTGATAAAAAACACAGTGTGTGCCTCTGTGGGCCACCTGGGTCTGTCATCCTTCATGCCACGTGATCTGAAACATAAACATAGCTGCCATCACCATGTCTTCTGGATTGGTCTGGTCTCTTTTGGAATTCCAGAAGCCAATCACCTGCACTTGAACCAGTAGGCAGGTGGAAGGTTCTCAGCAGCCTTCCTGGAAGAGTGTATCAAGGGGATGCTCTGTACATCACAGACAGTTTACAGCATCCACCCCCTGGATGCCAGTAGCACTCTATCTTTCCATGGGAATGCCAGGTGTCCCTTGGGATGGAGTTGAGATAGCCCTACTTGAGAGTCACAAATCCCATAGTCCTGGGAATGTTCCAGAGCTGCCAGAGCTCAAGCTGAGAGGGAATAAACTCATAAGTCTGGGGTTCCAGCTCTCTTCTTGCTATTCTCTTTTCTCAAAAAAAAAAAAAAAAAAGAGTGGGTATGCAGGCAGATGTAGTTCAGTTGGTAGAGTGCTTCCTAACATGCACAAAGCTCTGGGTTCCATTCCCAATACCATAAAAAAATGGGTGCAATGGTTCAGGCTGGAAATCCCAGCACTCTGGAGGTGAAGACAGGGAGGATCAGGAGTTCAAGATCATAACATGCACAGCAGGCCTAAGGCCAGCCTAGGCTATCTTGTCTTTTTAAAAAATGAGTTTGTATATTTTCCTCCCCAAATAGGAGTTCACTACATCCAATGAATATTTAGGTGTGAGAGATGTTGAAATCGGGAAACTACTGATCCTTTTGAGTACCAGATACTTGCCCCAGGGCAGAGATGGGTTTGCATTTTTGAGCAAGCATGCCTGCATTGATAGAAACAGACACCAAGCACTTGATTAGTCACCAGACAGTGTCATTCCACTTAAAGTGTCTTTTTAAAAAGTTTTATTATTTTTATTTTATGTTTATGAGTGTATTGCCTGTATGTAAGTGCACCTGTGTTATGCAATGCCCACAGAAGTCAGAAGAGGATATCAGATCCCCTGAAACTGGAGTTATGGACAGTTTTTAGCCGCCATGTAGGTGTTGGGAATCAAACTCGAGTCCTCTGTGAGAGCAGCCAGTGCTGTTAACCGCTGAGTCCCTTTAAGGGTCTACAGTCCCTTAACGTGTCTTAAATTACCTGAAGGGTGTTGCCAATACCTCCTCCATTTTATGCATGAGGAATATGAGGTTCAGAGAGGTTCATTACCTTGCTGATGATGTCACAGCAAGTAGTTGCTATCTTTGAGGCTGCCTGACTTCAGGGTTGTGCAGGCTGATACTGCAGCTCCACGAATCACAGCTTGCACAGATAGGAGGGGCAGCCCTGAGAATGCAGGTGGGTCCAAATCCGGAGTTGTCTTTTCCACTCTACCTACAGACATGTGTCAGCACCTCTCACCCAAAGCTTCTTTAATGGCGCCTTGAGTTTAGAAATCACAACTAACTCTATTCAAACACTCATAGGATCCCACTTCCCCTTTTAATGCTCAAACACCACTGAGCTCAGAAAAAAGGGCAAGAACCACACTGGTGTGGTGAGCAAGAACAGAAGAGGCCATTTGAAATAGCTCATGATGGGAGAGGCTGATCTAAAGGGCACACCAGTTCCTGCAGAAGGATTTCCATTCCATGTGGCCTTGGTGACAGTCTCTTCACTGTTCACACCCAGTTCCCCCTCCTTTCTTTTAGTTTTCCAGGCTGTCTGATACCCAGAGAGATGGTTGCTAGAGAAGATTGCCTAGCGTTAGTCAAAGGTCTTGCCAACATCTCTATAGTCTTCGATGAGCAGGAGTAAGAAGGGAGAACAAGCCCAGAGGAAGGGGACAATGTCTGGGGACCTTTGCTTCATTCATTTGCAGGAGAGGGTCTCCCTGTTCAAGTAGGACTAGAGCTTTAGAGTGGTGATAGCAGAATATCAAACTAAAGCAAGGCCTTTTAAATTTCTGCATGAAGACCCAGACCTGGGCCTCTGGGTGGCCCTGCCTAGTAGACATCATCACTGTTGGAACATTCTGGTCCTAAGTGCATTCCACTACTCACAAATGCCTACCAGTGTCCTAAGGCCTTCCCAACTGTTTTTGAGGTTTGTAATGTTGCCTTCATTTCAAGATGTTCTGTTTAGAATATGGGGAGTCCATGGCATCAGAAAGCATTCCCAAACTGCCTCCGCATGGAACACCCACACTTTTTGAACATCTGGGTGAAGACCTTGATTTAGGAGAATGTTCTGCCTGCCTTCCTATCCTCCATGTGCTGCATGGAGGTTCCAATGATTCATGTAGTGGATAGAAAATGCTGCAAAGTTGAAGAAGTTCCAGGTTAGCATCAAAAAGCATGAAAAGTATGACCATCAGGGCCACTGAGACCCGTCAAGAGAGGTGGAAGAGTTTTTAAGACACATTGCTTTCAAGGGTTGGAGAGATGGCTCAGTGGTCAAGAGCACTGCCTGCCCTTGCAGAGGACCTGGGTTAGATTCCCAGTACCCACACGGTGGCTAACAACCAGTATGGCTAATAAATACAGTTCCAGGGAATCCATAGCCCTCTTCTGACCTCCTTGAGCATCGTGTGACATGGGCACACTTAAATACATGAAGGCAATACAATCATCTACATAAAATAAAAAATTTTTAAATTAAAAAGACATGTTGCTTTCTGATTGTGACCCCGGATCCTTCTGAGATTTGGTAAGGAAAACTTAATTGCATTTTGATAAATATACCTATGGGAAGCCTGAACCATACTGGGTCCCTGAGTAACCCATTATATTGAACTCTTATATTTAAGAGTCAGGTAAGCCTATCGCACTATGGATATACAAATTAGGTGCACAGAACAGGAAAAGAATTCCTCTAAAATGTGGTAAATAGGTAACTCCATTCCTGACCAGTATATACATTTCATGGCTGAGGAATTGACACTTATTGCCATACAGTCCAGATTTCAGTCATATTCTTACAGTCTTCCCTCAATATCCTCAGATACCAAGGTCTAAGGCTGCTTAAGTCCTTTATGTAAAATAACACAGTATTTGCATTTAACCTATGCATATTATCATATATTTGAAACCACCTCTAGAGTACGTATAACATTCAGTACAATACAGATGCTATATAAATAGTAGTTAGAAAGCCTTGTTTAGGGATAACAGAAAAGAAGTCCATTTGTTCAGCACATAAGTAATTTATTACCAAACACTGATCTAAAGGTGGTTCAGTCCACAGATGTAAAACTAATGATATTTCATCTGGGAAGTGGGTATATACATGAATAAGGTTGTTTGGGATGTTCTGTGTGATATACACACAAAAAAATCAATAAATTTTAAAAAATGAGTTATATTTGAGGAGGAAGCATAAAAATTTATGTCATGTTAATTAGTAGTCATCTACCTGATGACTTTATATCCATACACAGGTGCCAAGGATCTGAGTGCAACCGACTATGACTAGTAATAATCAGATAGATACAGATTAGAGACGCATGTGCCAACATCTAAGTGTTATTAGCAAAAACAATGAGTCTTTCTGTAAAAACAATATATTTTAAAATGAAATGGAGCTCTTTTTTAAAAGTTAAAAACTCATTCAATTTTATGTCTTACAGGGTTTATACTGAGTTCTATATTGTATAACTGTATTAATTCAACTGTGAACCTAAAAATTTTATAGTCTCTTTTGAAAGAGATGTATCTTTGCTCTGGAAATTGTTATTGAGTATGTTAGAGCTATAATGAAATGCTTCTAAAAATTTTAAAAATTTTCAAAAAAACTAATGATATTTCTTATAAGTCATAGTAAGGTATAATGGAAAATTTATCCCAACTCCATAGAAAGAAATGGCTTTAAAGTTTTTGGTTTTTTTGAATTTTGACAACTTATAATCCCCATCTTTTCTGAAAATGAAAATGTTTACAGAAAACTTAGGGAAGGCTGAAGTAAACCTCAATGGTACAGCACTTGCCTATACTGTGAGAGACACTGGGAAATAATGAATATTCCAGAATGAGTACAGGACCACTAACAGTGAGGGGGAGCACACTGCCCTCACACTACTAAGTAAAGGTGACTCACCCTTCAAAACAGGTAGAAGGAACAGCTTTCCACCCACAGCAGTGCACTTGGTTGTTTCTCATTAGAGGTTCAGGCTGGTAATGGAAGCCAGAGCTATAGGTTTAGTTTGAGACAATATTTTTTAATTTAAAAGTGGATTTAAGATTTTAAAGTTTATGTTACCCAGTATTAGTGAGAAAATAATTTCAGGGCTAAATGCAAGCACATGGCATAAAGAACAAAACCTAAGTCACTTCTATTTTCTCATTGCATATTTCATTTCATAGTGCTAAAGATCAAATCAAGCCCAGGGCTTTGTACATATTAGGCAAATACTTTACCACTGAGCTCCACCTCCAGATCCCAATTTTAATTTTTATGGTATTTTACAACTAGTGTAGCAGATTACAAGCACATGTTCATTTGCTGTCTCTGACACAGCACAAGGAAGGAGCAAGGATTGGCAAACATGAAAGTGTGACTTCAAGTTGGAAATGCCAGCTCCTATGGCTTACTGACCCAAGGCGATGTGTGAACACATCTGTAATGAGACAATTCATGCACCACACACTTCATCCATTTAAAATTTACAATTCAGTGGGTTTCATTATAATTGGCTTGTGGAACCATCATCACAACCAATTTCAGAATGTCCTCCTTACCCCAAAAAGAAGCCCCTTATCTCCCCATTTCACCCTTTTCACACCCAGTCCCAATCCACAAAGCCGTAGGTAATCACTAGCCTACTTTCTGCCTGTGTGGATTTGCCTCTTCTGGATACTTCATAAAACCAGAATCTCTCACTTAGCATAATGTCAAGTTCACCCATGTTCTAAGGTATGTACTGATGAATGAGTTATCTTTTTAGGTTAGTCTGCAATACTTCTTGGGAGCCACTGTGGAGAAGAAAGATGACTATCCTGACTGTCCACATTCCTACAGGCTTACTCAACAATATAGGGGAACCTCGTGGCTAGAAAATGCTCTCCTGAGCAGGAGACATCCTAGGCCTCTGGACCAAACCCAGGCTGCCAGGGACAAATCTACATGTAACTCTGCCACTTACTTGGGCCAGGCGCTGAGTCTATTTCCTCATTTATTAGCAGGGTAATGATAACATGCTGAAGGATAGAAGACTATTACATAATTGTTTTGCATAATAGTAATCAGGAGAGTCTCAGGTAAGACTTTGCTTTTTTTTGTTTCCTTTCTTGCTGTGGGTTACCACAGTGCGTTTTGCATAATAGTAATCAGGAGAGTCTCAGGTAAGACTTTGCTTTTTTTTTGTTTCCTTTCTTGCTGTGGGTTACCATTGTGGGTTACCACAGTGCTGTGTGTGTGTGTGTGTGTGTGTGTGTGTGTTTAGTGATATACCAATTGATAGGTAAACATGTGTCCTGGAATCGTACCCACCAGGAGAGTAACTTAGAGGGCACGTTTCCGCCCACTCCCATTCCCAGGACCACTGCTGTGGGTGGAATGGAAAGAAAAGCCCACAAGGCTGTCAGGGGCTGGGCTGGTGGTAAGGACCCTGTGCGTCAGTTGCAATTCCTCCCTGAGTGACCACTTCCTGACAGTGTCGTCCCACATGTAAAAACATTGACACACTGCGTTTGACTCACACGGTTGGGTTAGTGACCGTGAAGCTCAGTCACCGGCACTGTCTGTTCTCTGAAGGAAAAGCACAGTTAAGTCAGGCTGTGGTTCATGTTTCGTGGCTTCTCTGAAGGTGAAAATGCTTGAGGACACATTTATCGTTCTGTGCAGTCAATAATGAATGTACTGGAGGTGACAAATCAGTACTGAATTATTGGTAATAGCAGAGAGGGCCACAGTTGGGCTTCACAATCTTAAAGAAAAGACATGTTAGCCAAAAAGAATACCAGATTTGACTTTCTTTGCCTTTTTTCTTTTTTCCTTTCCATTCCTGCCCCATCCCTTTTTCTTTCTCTCCTTTTCCTATATGGAAAAGTCTCTTACTTAAAAAAAATATGCCTTTAATTATACAGATCCTAAATATATACATTTATGCTCCTAAAATACATATGATGCCCCCCCAAGTACCATCCCTACATCTAAATACATTCCCAAGAAGGAAAGATTTAGTAACTTTCGATGTATATTTCTGTCCATTGCTTATACATAATATTGTACATATAGCATTAAATTGTACACACTTTTCCTTGCAACTGCCTTCTTGTGTAGTATGTTTTGAAATCTTACAATGTCAACCCAATCCCTGAGGTACTCCATCCATTTGAAAAGCAAGGTAGGTGTTAGCCTCTCACAGGATGGCAGTCCCATGCTATATCTGCCTACTCTTATGATGATGACACCATTTGGTTGAGTTTTTCAGGCTTACAATACGTCCCAGTGAACATCCAAGCATATGCCTCCTTAGACATGAAAGTAGCTCTGTAGACAAGATACCAAGAAGTAAATGTTGTCAGGTGGAAGATACTCACCTACTACATTTACTAGGTGCTCCAGAAGGGAGAAGGTCTTCTGCAGAACAGTAGAGTGCGGTAGTGATGAACAGCACAGGTTCCTATACTGTAAAACTTGGGTTCAAATTTAGCTCTGTCACTTACTAGCTTAACTTCTCCCTGCCTCAGTTTCTTCATCTCTACAACTAAGAAAATAATAGTATTTACTTGATTTGACTGCTATGAAATTAAGTGAGTCTGTTTATTATCAAACTCTTCTGAATAGCAAAATACGCATTGTGTAAATGTTAGCTGATGTCTATGGCTTTGGATTTAATATCTGCAAAATTAAAAAGAATAATCTATTTCAAATTAGTAGAGAGAAAGTATCAGTTTATAGGCAAGTTCTTCAGCCATTTCAAACATTTGAATGAAGTCAAGTTTTATTTTGGCTCAGCTGCCCCACACAGCTAGCTGGTAATGTGGCTGCTTGTCAGCAGGATTGGGGAAGAGGTCACAACCTACATGCAGAGCACAAGAATGGTTCTTCTGGAGCTGGCAGGAGAGCCAGTTGTCAGAGTGTATTCTCACTGGGGACAGGCAGGATTTGTTCTGATTACTAGTCTAATCCAATGGCAATTGCAGTCCTGAATTTGCCATCTGAGTTACTGTACATTTGGATACCACATCCACTGTCACTTAATACTCAGTCCCATCTTAGGGTCCCAAAATGGTTCTGGACATTTCAATAAGGGGGTGGGTGTGTTCAAGACAGACTGCATAGGGAAAGATAATTAAGATTTTTTTTTTAAGCTGGGCATGGTGGTGCATGTCTGTGATCCTACCACTTGGGAGGCTACAAGATCATGAAATTGAGGTAAGCCTGGGCTACAATGAAAGATCCTGTCCTCATGCTCCCCCCAAAAGATGTTTTGGTGCCTACAATGTGTAGCCCCAAGGTTGGGCACTTTTTAGATATGACCACATTCAATCTTCACAGTGAGACTCCTACATGCATATTTTTTCCTACTTCATAGATAATGATTTGGAAGCATAAGTAACCTATTTTGATTTTGTTTGTTGCTTGTTTATTATGAGGGAGAGTCTTATTATGTAGCTCAGGCTGACCTCAAAATAAAGATTCTCCAGCCTTTGGCTCCTAAGTGCCACCATACCCAGATTATGTAACTTTAAAGCAGTGATGTAATAACATGCCTAATTTCTTGTATCTCCCAAGTGATATAAGAGTTGAGATAAGCCCAGATTTGAGGGTACCCAAATGCCATGTTTTCTCTTGGGTATGATATTAAGTTGTATGTGTGAGAAATGAAGGCAGAAAAAAAAAGACATAAAAAGATGCTCATTAGGGAGATGCAAATCAAAACCACAGTAAGATGCCACTATACACCGACTTAGGAAGGCCCAATGACAGTGAGCTTGTGGAAAAGAACAGCAAGCAACCCCTGTAGCTCACAGGTGGGAATGTAAAAATAGTACAGATATTTTGCAAAACAGTTTAGAGGTTTCTTTAAAACTTAAGGGACTGGACAGATGGTTGAGTGGTTAAGAACATGTACTGCTCCTGCAGAGGACCCAAGTTCAGTTCCCAGCACCCATGTCGGGCAGCTCACAACCATGGGCATGTGCACTCCTGTTCACAGAACACAGACAGACATACAGACAGATAGGCAGACACACACATGCACAAACACAATTTGAAAATAAAATTTAGACATAAATTTACCAAACGACTCAGCCAATTACATACCTAGGTACCCTTGCCAAGAGAAATGAACACATCCATCTCCACAAAACCTTTATACAAACATCCTTTGCAGGATCATTCAAAGTAGCCAAAACACCAGAATGTTCAACTGGTGAATGAATAGGGAAAATGTGGCATAGTTATGCAGCCAATTAATAAAACAAATATGCACATGGAGTGACACAGACGAACCTCAAAGACACTCATTATACTCAGTGAAGGAAGCCAGACCCAAGTGACTCTATATTGCACACTCCATTTGTATGAAATGTCCAGAAGAAGCAATAGGGACACAAAGTTGATTAGTGATTGCCAGTGGTAAAGAGAATGAGAAGAAGACTATTGACAATGTAAGTATGATATATGTTAATATATCTATGACATGAAAGTAAAAGGGGGACTATTATGGAAGAAGCAGGGAACCAGCAGGACTGGGGAGAGGGGATAAGAGAAAGTGATAGGGAGTTAACACAAGCAAAGTGCATAATATACATGGATTCAATATGCCATATTGAAGCCCATCTTTTTGTACAAATGAATATATACTGATAATATTTTTAGACAACAAATGTACCTAAGAGATCTTTTGTGACAAAAATGTTTTAAAGTGGTATCTGTAATGATGGTTATACATTTGGTGAGTTTGCTAAAGTGAAATCACTGCTTTGAAAACTTGGAAAGAGTGAATTACATGATATGCAAAATATGACATAATGAGGTAAATGTTAAAAATAGAGAAGACAAACGCGTAAGGAGGACCTAGTTTTCATTGCAGCACTGCTTGTCATAACAAAAGACTGTGTGCTGGATAACTTTAGTTGTCAACTTGACACACATGGGTAGAGGAAGCCTCAATTGGAGAATTACCTCCATTGCATTGACCTGTGTCCATGTCTGAAGGACGGTTTCTTGATTGTTGAGTGATGTCCTAGGGCCTAGCCCACTGTGGGTGGTACCACCCCTGGGAAGGTTGTTCTGTATTACATTAGAAAGCAGGGCCAGGGGAGCAAGTCAGTAGACAGTTTTCCTCCATGTCCTGTGCTCCAGCTCCTGCCTCCAGGTTCCTGCCCTGAGTTCCTACCCTGAGTTCCTATCTTTGGCTCCCTGATGAGCTATGACCCAGGAGATGGGAGATGGAAACCAAATAAACCCTTTCCTTCCTAAGTTGGTATTGGTCACAGTGTTTGTCACAGCAACTGAAGATAAGCTAAAACAGAAATTTGTACCAGAAGTGGGGTATTGCTGTGACAGACCTGACCTTAGTGTTTTGGGGAGGATTATGGGAACATTTGAAATGTTGAGCTGGAAAAGCCATTGAGCACTTAGAGTTTGTTGCTGTGGGGCTTGGGACAGTTATGCTGAAAGAGTTAGGGATGATGGAGGCCTGGCTTGTGAAACTTCAAAGGGAAGTGGAGACTATCAGGGCTGTTTATGTGATATCTTGAATTAAGAATCTGTGGGTTCTGGTCAGCTGGGGCTGAAGAATCAGCTATGATTAAGAAGAGACCAGAACCACTGAAATGAAACCTTTGTTTTATTGAAACAATTGATGCTGGTTAGCTGGGGCTGAAAAATCAGCTGTTAGTAACAAGAGAGCAGCATCACTGTGGTAAAATCTTCTAGAAAGTATTTCCTCAGGGTCAGCACACAGAGGGGACCTGAGCTTCCATCTCTAGCTGGAAGCAGGACTTGGTAATATGTAAGCATCTCCCGCATGGTTCTGGTGTTGAAAGCGTGAAGGGGTCACAGACAGCAGCTGAGGATTGGCACCCTGAGAGGCCAGGAAAGGTCATTCTTGAAGGTACAGCCTCAGTTGCAGTGAAAACCCCCAGGATTTAAGGGGTCATGGAGAGAATCTGAGGCTTTTCACCCCACAAGGCCAGAAGAGATCATTGGTGAAGGTGTAGCCTCAGTTTCAGTGGAGACCCCAGTTTTGGGAGATGCCAGGACCATGGGACAACCACCACGGGCAGCAGCAGGTGTGGAATGGAGCTGAGTTGGGTCTGTGAGATGAGCTGTGTGTGCTATGGACAGGAGAGTCAGAGAAGTAGAGCTGCTAAAACCCTTTGGAGCCAGAAGATCGTGAGTGAATCCTAGATGTCCAGCCTTTGGCTACTTTGCTGGACTTAGGTTTTGCTTAGGTGAGCCCATTTCTTCCCTTTTGAAGTAAGACACTACTTGTTTTTGATTCTACAGGAGCCCACAGTTAAGAGACTTTTAAAAGAGACTGTAGATTATTGCTTGGATTTTTAAAGGATTGTGGGATTTTTAAGGTTGTACTTTCTTATGTTGTGATATTGTTAACGTCATATCTTAGGAACAAGAAATAGAAATGTTATGGTTTAATAGTGATGTGTTTGTGTGTCAGGTTGACAAGGGGTCAATTGTACTGGATAGCTTTAGTTGTCAACTTGACACACCTGGGTAGACGGAGCCTCAATTGGGGAATTTCCTCCATTGGACTGATCTGTAGGGCATTTTCTTGATTGCTGAGTGATGTGGGAGGGCCCAGCCCACTGTGAGTAGTGCCCCCTGGGCAGGTTTTTCTGTATTGTATAAGAAAGCCGGCTGAGCATGGGCCAGGGGAGCAAGCCAGTCAGTAGCATTTCTCCATGGCCTGTGCTCCAGCTCTTGCCTCCAGGTTCCTGCCCTGAGTTCCTACCTTGGGCTCCCTGAAGAACTGTGACCCAGGAGATGGGAGATGTAAGCCAAATAAGCCCTTTCCTCCCCAAGTTGGTATTGATCACAGTGTTTTGTCACAGCAATTGAAGGAAAACTAGAACAGACTGGAAGCAACCTAAACATCCATTAGTAGAAATCAGGTTACAGCATAATTAAATGATGGGATCTTCTCCTGGTTCTTGGTTTGTTGTTTGTTTCTTGTTGTTGAAACAGTCTCATGTAACTCAGGCTGCCCTCAACTCCCTATGTAGCTGAGAATGACCTTGAACTCCGATCCTCCTACCTCCACTTCCCAAGTACTAAGGGGTTGAACACAGGACTTCATGAATGCTAGACAAGCACTGCACCAACAGAACTACATCTCCATCCCTTGATGGAATCTTTTATCAGCAATGGACATTAAAAGGGACTAAGGAAGTTCTATATGACAGATACAAAATAACCTCCAAAAGACATTGCTAAGTTAAATAAACTATAGAAGTGCTGAGTATACTTTCCCTTGTATTTAAAAAGAATATCCTGGGACTGGAGACATGACTCAGTGGTTACGAGCACTGGCTGTTCTTGCAGAGGACTAGAGTTCTGTTCTCAGCACCCACAACATAGTTAACAATCATCTGTAACTCCAGTTCCAGGGTATTTGATACCTTCTTTTGGCCTCTGTGTACTTGCACAACACAAGTACACTTACATACAGAGGCAAAACACTCATACACATAAAATAAAAATAAAAATAAAATTGTAGAAATTAATGCTTAAAAAAAGGATATCCTGCTGGGTGTGGTGGCGCACACCTTTAATCCCAGCACTTGGGAGGCAAAGGCAGGTGGATCTCTGTGAGTTCGAGGCCAGCCTGGTCTACATAGTGAGTTCCAGGCCAGCTGGGGCTACAGGGAAACCCTGTCTCAAAAAGACCACGAAAAAAAAAAAAAAAAAAAAGAAGATCATATGCGCCCGGGGAAAAAATGGAAAAAAAAAAAAAAAAAAAAAAAAAAAAAAAAAAGGATATCCTATGCCTCAGTGGATAAATGTGCTTGGTAGCAGTGAGCACCTCCACCAGCCCAGTAGTGTTTGGGTACATACTGTCACTGAAGAGTGAATGCCAGGCTTAAAGTTGTTGCTTTCTCTACTTTTGAACTGTCTTTTAAAAAAGGATTTTTTAGGGGGACTAGTCTTCTTACCAATTCTCCTCTCCTCTGCTATTTAAAACCCATTTCCCATTCTTTATGAGAGGGAATTTAAAAATAGTTCAAGATTAAATGTGTGAGAGTTTAGTACAGTCCTTATTCATAATTGAAAATGTACCTGAAGCACAGACATGTTAAGTGTCTTTCCCAAGGTTATATGGCTTGCTAATGGCAGAGTCTAGGTGTCTTGACTGAGATTGTTGATATATTGTATTCAAATGACACAAGCACCTGTCTATCTTATCCTGTCCTCTCTCAAAGTGAAGACAAGGAAGAGAAGAGGTTTTGTGATCCAATGAATGCACAGAGAAAACCCAACATGTTGGTACAAGCCTATAATTCCAGCTACTTGGGAGCCTCAGGCAAGAAGACGAAAAGTTCAAGGTGAGCCTGAGCTACAGAATGAGATGCAGTTTCAAAGTAAAAAGAAGGCTAGGAATATAGCTCAGTCACAGAGCATTTGCCTAGCATACAGAAGGCCTACACACGCACACACGCACACACACATGCACAGGTGGAGCATGGTCCTGTTTTAATGAGATCAACGTTGGTGAGTTCATTGGTTTTGTTACTTTGGTTTAAAGTTGAATGTCACAGATTGAATGTTGTGTACAATCTTGGAATATGCCTGAAAAACCCTTCAGGAAGGAAAATGTAACTAACACTCCCTCTGACTCCCCTTGTCCTCCACATTCACCCAGGCTCCACCAGCCCTTCCACTCCACTCCTCTGTAACAACCCCCTCAAGAGTTAGTCCTCTTTGGAAAATGTTTATTTAATCTGGACCAAGAAGGAAAATGCTGTAGAATTTCAGGCTGTTGGGTAATTTCAGGGAGAACCTGAGGCACTCTCAGACACATACGTAAAAGAACAGGACTAGTTGGTTCTGGGTGGAATGAATTGAGCCTGAATTTATTATACAAACCTAATCACCTCTTGATACACAGATTCAAAACACATCAGCAATGAGGGGGCAGGGCAAGTGAAGTGGAGAGGGGGTGGCCCCTCAGCTTATCTGTTACCCTCCCTCCACCTAGCCAAAGTATTCTAAGACAAAGCATTTCATAAACTGTCTCTACTTGCCTTATTTTCTGGGGATCTTATTCATTTATTTTACTATGTATATCTGTAATTATGCAGCCCAGGCTGACTTTGAACTCACCAGCCCCTGCCTCAGCCTCCCAAGCTTTGGGATTGTAGGTATAGTATAGACCATAAAGATTTTTGTGTTTTCAATTATTCTTTAAGTAATACTGTCATAGTATATAAGATGTCTCTTGGGGAAAGGGGTTGTTTCAGGACACAGTGCTTCATCTAAGGGCTCATTCCACTGACAAGTAAGGTTATTCTGTGGAAAAATATTTTTATTTGTCTGAGCTATACTTTAAAACAGGCTCATCCTAAACCTTTAAAGAAGGAATGATGCTTAGAACTTTAGGCCAAATTGAATGATGGGATGACTTCAGAAACTTCCCTCCAAAAATATTATTTCAATGCCCTCTTCACTGTTGTTTCCTGTTTCATCCATCATTCGGCTGCTTAGGGATTGGGCTTGGTCAAACCTGCCTTTTCTGCTTTGTGGGCTCTAATTGGTCTAAATTGATCGTAGTCTCTATGATGCTGACTAGTTTGTTACCTAAAATCTAAGCCACTCACATAGGGCACTCTCCAGAAACTAGTTCAGGAACTGATCCTGTCAATGTAATGCTTAGGTCTTTCACTCTCTCCTCAACAGGAAAAAGAAAGCAGGGGGATGCCAGGGTGGCCTTCTTGAAAGAAAGCTAGCTGTCTTGAGACTGTGAGAAAGCTGGCTTGAGGTTGAAACCAAAACAGAAAGAAGCTGAGCCTCATAGATGCAAAGAAACAGAGCATGAGTCCTGATCTACCTCCTAGACTTTTCTTCCACCGTATGAGCAATAAATTCCCATTTTGTTTAGCTAGCGTGTGGGTGGATTTTTCTTTTACTTCTCAAAGACATAATGAAGCATCTATACCCTCTCTTCTTCTACCATTCATTCCTGAAATTCCTACTATTGATTCTAGACTTCAAATCTCTGCACTGGATGCCTAATTACAATCAAGTTACAGGTAGAAGCAATAGACTTGAGCTTGCCAAATTAAAGACAAAATAACAGATTTAAGATTAGATGGCTTACTCAAAGAACGCCTCCCTAACACAGAGCTCAGGGAAGAACTGTGGAAAGTACAGCCCAGTCAAACCCATGTCCCATTTGTATACTCATTCCCTCTCTGCCCTCCATGGCTGGGTTTAGCTTTTCTCACTTCCTTTGCACATCTTCCATCTCCACCTGTTCAAATCCCACCAATTTTCTTTTTAAAATATTTTTATTATTTTTATTTTATGTGTATAAGTGTATTGCCTGCATGTATATAGGTGCACCCATGTCATGCAATGCCCACAGACATCAGAAGAGGGCATCAGATCCCTGGAACTGGAGTTACAGATGGTTGTTAGCCACCATGTGGGTGCTGGGAACCAAACTGGGGTCCTGTGCAAGAGTAGCCAGTGCTCTTACCCGCTGAGCCACCTATCACTCCAGCCCCAAATCTCATCAATTTTCAATCACTAAACACAAGTGCTTCCCTGATATCCTCAGCTAGAAAAAAAAAAAAAAAAGCCTCTTCTTGATGATGCACTGCTTATCTGAGTGTATGATCTCCATGTTCAGCATCTCCCTGACACAACTAAACTTTGAACTATTTGTGTACAGGGACCTACTTAGATTATCTTTTGTGGTTTCCATAGCAACAACTCACCATGTCCATAATTTTGGCATCTCTAAGAAGGTAAGTTCAGTGATTGAAAACCACAAGAATTAAAAAACAAAGAAAAGGCCAAAGCAGTACTTCTAGGAAAGTCCCTGCATTACAACCATCAGCATCAACTGAGAATATGGAAGAAATACAGATTTGTGGTACCTTCAGAACTTGAGGCTCTTGGGATGATGTCCAGTCACAGGCATTTAACAAGCTCTCTAGAATCTAGAAGTTTAAGAACTAGACTCACAGGGCATGGTGGTGCACACCTTTAATCCCAGCACTCGGGAGGCAGAGGCAGGCGGATCTCTGTGAGTTCAAGGCCAGCCTGGTCTACGTAGTGAGTTCCAGGACAGCTGGGGCTACAGGGAGACCCTGTCTCAAAAAGACCAAAAGAAAAAAAAAAAAAGAAAGAAAGAACAACTAGACTCAAAAAAGTAAACAAGGCTGCTTATCTCCACTTTTTTGAGTCTAGTTGTTGATCAAGTTGAAGATCAAGTGAAGATCAAGGAATGTTGTGCTTCCCTAGACAGAGTGAAACAGCCATGGAGGATCTGCTCTGGAATGGTGAGTGCAGGGTGTCCAGACCTGAGCTATCCAGAGCTGACCATCCCTTCAGAGGGCATCCGATGGTGTCTGGAACCTGGCCCTTTGACTTCATGTCCAGTGTCCTGATCACCTGTGTTAATTTAGCCTGTGCCAAGAAGGTGTACACCTACAGAAACCCCAAGAAAGGTTCTAAACATTCTTTGTGTATGTGTATCTGTGTCTTTATATATGTATGGGTGTCTGTACATGTTCATGTGTGTGTAGTGCACTTGTATGGGGGGGTACACATGCATGTGTGTGCAGAAGCCATAGGATAACCTCAACTGCTGTTCCTCAGATGACATCCACCTTGTTTTGAAACTTTTGTTGTTGTTTCACAGTTATTTATTTGTTTGTTTGTTTTCATATGTGTGGTAGGTATGAAAATACTGCAGCATGCATATGGAGGTAAGAGAACAACTTGTAGGAATCAGTTCTCTCCTTCTATCATGTGGGTCCCAAGGAAGAGCTCAGTCGCCAGGGTTGGTGGCAGACAACTACCCACTAAGCCATCTCGTCAGCTCTGTTTTTCAAGTTTTTTGTTTGTTCATTTGTTTTTAAGACAGGATCTCTCACTGGCCTGTAACTCATCAAGTAGGCTGGGGTGGCTAACCTGGGAGCTCCAGGTATCTACCTGGCTCCATCTCTCCAGCACTGAAATTACAAGCACATGCTACCTAATGCCTGACCTTTTCTGGGGACTGAATTTAGTTCCTTATATTCATAAGGCAAGTACTTTACCAACTGAGTTATCACCCCAGCCCTAAACATTCTTTAGTGTACTTTTCTTTCATGTATGTTGGGTGTTTATTCCTTCATTATTGCCAGACCAAGATGCTGCTATCACTTCTTCCTAAGTTTCTTTGACATGTCTGCATTTCCAATTTTCCTTTTGAGCAGAATTAAGCTGAGACCCATATGTTTGCATGTGACCTTCCAGTAACCCAAGCAAAGCATTCATCAACATACTCTGATGCATCCAGGGGAAACCAGGAGATATCTCAAAAGAGGAGACAAGAAAGATGTCTTCTATAATTCTTTGGAGATATCTGATGAGCCCCGCTCAGGATTCTTGTCTCTCTATTCCTGTGCCTTACTAGCTACCACAAATAGCTCAGCACCAGCCCAGTGTGGTCCTTAGACTAGAAACTGTCCTGCTCTTAAGGTGACCCATTCATGTGCTGGTTCTGTTCAGCTCTATATCAGCCTCTTCAGAGAAGTCCCTCCTCCCCTTCTACACTCCAGTCTCCTCAGAGAATTCCCACCTCCCCTTCTATACTCCACACTGTTTAATCAATGCATGGCTAAACATAATCTTTGAGGAAATGCTAGGCTCCTGCCTTCCTTTGCATAGTTTTCATAATAACCATAGACATTGGCTTGTAGACATATATTTACCCTACCTGACACTCCTATGGCTCCCCCAATACTCTAATGTCTAATGTGGTATTGATAGATATCAAAAAAGTATTCTGAGGGGCTGGAGAGATGGTTCAGTGGTTAAGAGCACTGGCTGCTCTTGCAGAGGGTCCGGGTTCAATTTCCAGCACCTACATGGCAGCTAACAACTGTCTGTAACTCCACTTCCAGGGGATCCTCCACCCTCTTATGACCTCCACAGGAGGCAAAGCACTAATACACATAAAATAAAACTTTTTTAAAAAAGTATTCTGTATGTGAGATATACACACACACAAAAAAATCAACACATTTTTAAAAAATGTATTATATTTTAGGAGGAAGCATGGAAATTAACGTCATGCTAATTAGTAAAGGTGATAAACAATACCATTGAAATCTGCCCGATGACTTTATAGACATAAACAG
>NW_008357638.1:404646-456836 GCF_000622305.1 Nannospalax galili | reverse complement strand
TAGCTTATACTGAGTTCAATAATATATAACTATATTACTTCAAGTGTGAACCTAGAAACTTGCACCCACTTGTGAAAGAGATGTACTGTTGCTCTGGACTGTGTTACTGAATATGTTAAAGCTATAGTGAAAGCTTCTAATCATGTAGTTATTAAAAATTTTTTAAAGTACAATGATTTTTTAAAAAAGTATTTTTACTGCACTCTTCAGCAGCAATAAGAACCTGAGAAGTCTACAGATTTCAGAATATAAGCTAGAGGACACTGGTGTAAAGCTGTCCTGTGACGCTGTGAAACATCCCAGCTGCCACTCAGAGAATCCTGGGTTGGAAGCCTGTGAGCTAACTGCTGCCTGCTCTGAGGACCTAGTTTCTTCTTTTACCCACATTAAATCCCTGTGGGGAGTCAAGCTGTTGGAAAACACCTTGGACCACAGTAGGATGATTGTGCTGAGTGACACCCTGAAACAGCCAAAATGTAACCTGCAAATGACTGACTTTGATGAGGAAACCCAAGCATTTCTGATCACTGAAGAAGAGAGAAATTCCTACTTGACAGTTCTAAGCAGTGTGTAAGAGAAACAGAAAACAAGTGTGAAAATTCCATTCTAAGAAACCTGGGTGATTTCTGACCCAAAACTCACAAAGGAAAGGAAGTAGGCCTTTATTTTCTAAGAATTATAGATCACTGGCATTCTAATGAGATACGATTTCTCTGGCACCCCGTTCAGATGTGTTGTATAAGATGGATGGGGTTTTTCATTTGCTAATGGAGGATATGAAATCAGGGGTGTTGGGGGGAGGTAGGGATTAGGAGGCTGGGGGATGTTAAGGTGAGGGTAGAGATGGGGGAGGGGGTCTGAATATGATCAAAATACATTGCATGACATTCTTGAATCAAAAAAGTATTCTAAAATGATGTTGATAAATCTCCACCTCTCTTTTCAAATAATATACCACAATTATCAGTGCAAAATAAATTTTCTCTTATCATTGATATGTTTTAAAGTAGAACCCTATTTTTAAAATTTTGCTTTCAAGCATACTGTTTCTAAGTACTGAATTTTCCTCAACAAATCTAATTTTTCATTGTACAAATGTTAATGAGAAGATATAGCTTCTATTATTTTGTATACTTACTATGATCATATCTTGAAATCTTGGGGAGGGGAAAGACTTCTTATTGACAAAGTAAAAAACCTACATTTGTTGAGAAACTGACATCACAGATACTTTAAGTATTTTGCTCACCTAATCCTCTATCAATCCTGTTAAAGTAGGTATTATCTTTCTTTTCAGATAAGAAAACTGGGCTGGAGCTAGAAGTGGATTCTAAATTTGGCTTCAAATCCTGGGCTTTCTTCTTGAAGGCCACTCTGCCTCCCTCAGCTCTGTCTAGATTAGGAAATTTACAGGTGTGTTATCCCCGCTTAGGCTGGTATCTATTTGTAAGTGTATATGGTGCTGTCAAAAATGAATGCAGTTGGGACTTTTCAGGTGATGTAAATAGGAATTCTACCCAAGGTCAGTGTACTTTGGTAGCTAACATATATTTAGGTTCTAATTTCCAATATCTATACCTGTTTATTGGCCATCAGCACTCTTCAATATAGGATGTGTTTAGTTATTGATTCAGAAGGCAGCTCACAACATCCTTGATATCAGTTCAGAACGCTTAGCACAAGCAAGCTAGCCCCATTAGCCCCTCGCTGGCATGCTGGCACACTGGACTACACGCCTTCAGAGCAGTCAGCTCGCCATTCCTCGTTAATTGACCTTAACCATTCCTGGTTAAACGGGGGCTACCTTTGCACAAGGAAAAGGCTGTGAGGAGGAAATAATTGGAGCAGAAGCAGCTGAAACGCTGTTCTTGCTTTAATCTATTTTTAAATGGTTGTCAGATGTCTGTAACTGACACCCTTAATTGGTAGTTCTAAAGTTTAGATATGTTCATTAAAAATCATTAAAATGTGACATGAGGGTAAAATCATTTTATTTACTAGCTCCTTTATTTGGCTGACTTTTTACCGTAAAATTTTTAAAATCTATTTAGTGACTGAGTTAATACTTATATAAGCCATTGTGGAATATCTGTTGGCTTTCCAGCAACTTGCTCTATTACCACACAAAACACTGCTGTCTACTCAGAAAGTTAAGATTTTCCATAGTTCTAATAATACAAAGGAAAAAAGAACAATGTTTAACTAAAATATCCAAATACCTAGGGCTGGTGACGCTGAAGAGCTGCCTTCACCCTTGCAGTAGATATTTTCTTCATTTTACAAATCAGTCCTCTGGGTTATTTTTTGTTTGTTTTCTACTTGTAAAGACAGACACAATGTGACAGGAACAATTTAATTACTAACAAGCCAAAATAAACAATTTCAAATAATCACAATTTTCAAAGGGGTCAGAGTAGATGTGAACTAGACTTTGAGCATTTGTCCATGTTAAGCCCCTAGACACACCAGTATCCCATCCAGCCTCTGCCTACTTCATAAGGAAACAGTCCACTTGTTCTTTGTTGTATGTGAACTATGTATACTTAAAGCACAGCCATTCCTTATTAAAAACCAAAAGTCTCCATACTTACTTTCAGTACTGTTTGTCCGAGAGGTGTTATTGGACGGCTGGCTTGGAGTTGGGTCTCCCTGGCTGTATGTGAGGCATTGATTGGGTGTCCTTGTCCCCAGGACAGGGGCTCAAATTCAGTCTTTTTCACAAACAAGTCAAAGCACAGTTGGGTCTGTTTTCAGGAAAGCTCATACCTTCCTAAAGGGGAAAAGTCCGTGCCCAGGGCAAGTTCTGGAAGAAGAGCATTTTTTGCCTGCCCTTGAGTGAACTAGGTCACTGCTGAAGCTGGAGAATATTTTTTAGCATCACTGTGATGAAACTTGAGGGCCGATTCTGCAGTAGGTGCAACACTTGTTGACGCTGCCGGAGAGGCTCTGGCAAAGGGACCTGATGAAACACAGTCCCAGCAAGCTGATTAAACCAGAGGAGCTGTGACTGACTGCTGCTGGAGAGACAGGACAGCTCTTTGCAAAGTCCATGCAGAACTTTGATTTGCTTGCTCTCCTCTTAAGAAAGTAATAACACTGAGGGGATTAGGCATTTGAAGTCCTCCTAAGAAACCGCCAGGGAGGTTGGAGATGTGAAAACAAGAGTGCATGTGTTGATCATTTAGAATGGCCCTGAGTCACCGTCTGCAGTTTTCTGAGCAGAAGTCACAGAAGAAAGGCAGACCCCTGCCACCCTCCCCCACAACCCACACAAGAACTCTGTCCACATGCACACTCTTCCTATTTTGACTACAGTACTAAGAAATAAAAGAGAAAAGCCAGGTGTGACAGTACATGCCTGGAATCTCAGCACTCTGGAGGCTGATGTGGGAGATTACCAGGAGTTCAAAAGCAGCCTAGGTAACATAGGGAGATCCTGTCTCAAAAAAAGAAAGAAAAAGAAAAAGAAAAACAAACAAAAATCCACACACAAACAAACATGGGTATGGTAGTACATGCCTTAAATCCCAGCACTTGGGAGATAGAGGCAGAAGGTTTAGGAGTTCAAGGCCACCCTCAGCTATATAGTTTAAGGCCAACCTGGGCTACGGGAGACCTTGTTTTAAATAAAGTAAAAAACAAATAATAAATATATAAGAATGAACAAAGAAAGCCAGGCATGGTGGTGCACACCTTTAGTTCCAGCATTCAGGAGGCAGAGGCAGGAGGATCTCTGTGAGTTTGAGGCCAGCCTGGTCTACATAATGAGTTCTGGGCCAGCTGGGGCTACAGGGAGACCCTGTCTCAAAAAAAGACTAAATAAATAAATAAATATGAACAAAGATCAGAAGAAATCCATAGAAGAAATACCACAGGCACTACTTCAAATTATCAGCAATTGTTCCTGATGGCAAAGTAGATGTGGGCATATCTTTTAATTTTGGCCAAAGAAAGGACACGGAAAATTCAAAGGTATCCATTTGTAAGTCCTTTACCTCACTACAAAAACATTTTAATGCATAATACGTGGAAACTGTCAGCTTAGAAGGAAACCTCTTGTGAGACACAGAGATGGCTAAAATTAGCAGCTCCAAGTGGGTGACTTTGAAAGGAACATAACAAACTTCACTCTGTGGCAAGCACTTTAGTCCTCAAAAGCAAAGTATTTTTTCATATTGCAATGTATGCCTCATAAACCTCAAAGAATGAGATTTTTCACATGACAAAAACCCCACTATCTGAAGTTATTAAATATCAAGAAGTAAAGTGTACAGTTGATGGGTTTGGTTTTTCGGTTTTATCTACATATGAGAAGAAAGATAGTGAAAAGCAAGAGGTTCTAAAGTAACACCTATTCTTTGTGAACACATCCATGAAATGCAACTGAACATAGAAATAACTAAGTCTTTGTGACTGTGAGTATCCATTGGTTTTATGTAAAATTGGGGGGGTCTTCTCAGCTTACTGTCTTTTCCAGAGAAGAAGAGAAAACTTGAAGATGGGAATGAAGAGATGTGATGATAAAGAAAAAAGAAACTGGACTGCTGAGATTCAGCAGGTAAAGGCACTCACCACCAAGCCTGAGCCCCAAGTTCCATTCCTTAAACCCACAAGGTGGAAGAAGAAAGCCAACTTCTGAAGGTTGTTCTCTGACCTCCATGCATGCTATAGTATTCCTATGGTTGCATACACACAGTAAATAAATAAATGTCATAAAAATGTTTAAAGAGACGGTGTCGTGGCACACGCTTTTGATCCCAGCACTTGGGAGGCAGAAACAGGTGGATCTCTGTGAGTTCAAGGCTGGTCTGGTCTACATAATGAGTTCCAGGCCAGCTGGGGCTACAGGGAGCCTGTCTCAAAAAGACAAAAAACAATGTTTAAAGAATAAATAAATGTCACACATACACAGCAGGAGAGAATAAAACCAAAAGCGAATAAATACCCCAAAGCAATAGATCAATATGATGTGGTTATGAAAGACTTGCCTGGCATTATGTGGGGCAGCTGAAACTCATTCTGATACTTACCTTTTTTTAAAAGATAAACTCCTTCAATTCCTGCATTTGTCTAATAAATGTAATTATAGAGATGCCTGATCACCCAAGTTTATTGCAGCATTATTTACAATAGCTTCATTATGGAATCAGCCTAGATGCTCAACAGATTAATGGATAAAGAAAATATGGTAAACAACACGGAGTATTTATTCAGCCATTTAAAAAAGAGAGTATGTCATCTGCAGGAAAATAGATGGAACTGGAGATTGTCATGTTAAGTAAAATAAGTCTCACAAAGACAAGTCTGACGGTTAATCATTACCAACTTAACCAGACTTAGAAATCACAACTGAAACACACCTCTGAGTGTGGGTAAGAGTGTTTCCAGAAAAGTTTAAATAATGATGGAAGACCCACCTTGAATCTGGGCAGCATCATTCCATGAGCTAGAGTCCTGGAGTGAATAAAGAGAAGGCTAGCTGAGCAGCATATTCATCTCTCTCTGCTTCCTGACTGTAGATACGTGACCAGCTGCCTCACACACCTGCCACCATGCCTTCCCTGTCCCAGTGGGCTGTATTTCCCTCAAACTGCAAGCCCCCCAAAACCCTTCCTTTCTTAGGCTGCTTCTTATCTGATTTTTGGTCACAGCAATGAGAAAGAAACCAATACAACAATATCATATTTTCTGTCATATGTGGAATCTGGTGGGTGTGGACATGAAAGTCAAAGGGGGACTATTAGGGATGTGGAAGGAGAAAAGGGGAGGACAAGAACCTGTAATAGACGATGTGAATAGGTCAAAGTACACTATATGCATGTGTGGAAATGTTACAATGAAGCTGAAAGCTTTGTATAATTAATATACTAATGAAAGTAAAATAAATGTAAGGAGCAGAAGAATATGCATATTTATTAGATCTTACTATGCTTACTTTGTTATTCATCACATTAGTCTACTGATAATAGAATTTTTGTTTCAATCATGGCTCTTGAAGAGCAAGGATAGACAAATATTGAAAACAGAAACTGTGGAATTAGGTTGTCTTTGGTCGAATTTTCAGTGATTATTCAAAGGAAGGATGGAAGACGTCAGATGTTGAAAAGAAAAAGGAAGGCCTATGCCAGTATGCCTTTATTATATTAAAAATACAAGAGTTTGTAATTATAAGTAAAGAGATAATAAAATGCTTACCAACATTCCAAGTAAAGCAGTATAAAATAAGAAAAAATATTTAAATTCTCTGTTTTTCTGAGGCTATAGGAGAAAGAAAAATACTTAATTTGTAGGGAGAGTTTCCATCTGAGGAGTACAGTTGGAAATGTGTTTTTATATCATATTTTTTAAATGTCTTCCATGAAATGCCTTTTGGGCTTCTGAGAATTCCATTTGTTATTTTCTTAGCTTTGCAAATAACTGCATGCCCCTGTGGTCATCAGACACCCTAGATTTTCTGGGGACGGGAAATCTAGTCAGTTGCTAACTAATCTGAATATTTAAAGCAAATTCATTAGGTTGTACATTGCTCTTTGCTTCCATAACTTGGGTTAGGACTAATATGTGAGGAGTTTATCTGCTCATTTTAGTCTTCCTGGCATGGAAGATCTGTGAATACTGGTGTAGAATGGCAGAAGTGATGTCATGCCCTCCCTGGCTGAGCACATTCTTGGCTGAGGCTTAATACCAATCACATGTCTGATCAGAGGTTCTGCCAGGGTCCTTGGGCCAAGCTGGATCTAAGCAGATCACTCCTGCTGTAAGGAGCTGTCAACCTTTGAGGAGGGACCCCTGCCTGATAGCATTCACTCTCTCTCACTCTCTCAACAGTTCTTCCCTACCCAGAGTCTCCAGGTTCTCCTCAGTGGATGCAACCTGACATAATCATTTGCAACCTTCTTTCGGTTCATCTGTTTAAGTAACATGGCTGCCAATAATTCAGGTAGGTCCACTCAGCAGGTGTTTTCCTTCTTCACAAAGTGGTGAAAACATAAATATCCTGCTGCACTCATGATTATTTTTGTTTGTTTTTTTAATACTAGGTGGTTTCTCTAAACTTCTCCATGAGAAAATAACATTTACAAATATTTGCAAAAAACAGTATTTTTATAATAACATTTTTAATGCGACTGTATCAGAATTGGTATATTGGAGAGAAGCCTTCCCATACATATGAATGTTTGGAGCTTGCAATTTATTTTCCTCAGAGTATCACAATTATTAATGACTGTTAGGGTCACAGGACACAGACATATTTGATCTATCATGTTCCTTCAGGACTGTGTTTCAGCTGCCAAAACCAAAATATCAAAACCAGGTGAAAAGTCACTTAAAATATGAGAGTCTAACTAGCTGGGAAAAAAAGCACACAGACTTTTAAAATAATATTCTGTCATGTTTTGATCCAGTGCCTCAATTTTAGTGTGTGTGTGTGTGTGTGTGTGTGTGTGTGTGTGTGTGTGTGTGTGTGTGTGTGTGTGTTTTGGTTTTTGTTTGGTTGTTTGGTTTTTTATTTTATGAAACAGGGTATCCCTGTAACCTCAAAAGGCCTGAAATTTGCTATGCAGACCAGACTGGCTTGATCCCTGCCTCTGTCTCCCAACTGCTGTGACTAAAGGCAGGTATACACCATAACACCCCGCCCTTCAGTTTCATTTTTTAATAGCTATAAAAGAGCATTGCAACTCTTAGGACAGAGATTTCAATCTTTATAAACGTGTATATTAAATTGTAGCCCTGCTTTCATAAACACCAAAAAAAAATTAACTAGTTGGCTAATATATGGAAATTTAAAATTTGGAAGAAATGTGTTATAGATACTAAATGTTTTCATCAGTTTACTTTTGGAAGACTTTTCCTCTGGTTATAAAAGCAATATATACTAATTGCTGAAATTCTTCAATATTTTCATCAAAAAATCTGAATCCCTTATCATCTAGAGATAGCTATTTATTAACATTTCAGCACGTTTCCTTTTGCTTTTTTTATTTTCCCTCTGTGCATGCTTATACACATACAAGCTGACATTTTGCATCATGGCCATGTGCAGGTTTTGAGTTTTCATCTTTGTTCTTTTCTTCATGGAAAACCAGCACATTATTCTGTCACATGAATGCATTGTACTTCATTTAATGACTATTCTAGATTGTTTACACATTTTTGTTTTTATAAGAAATAACATTATAAGCATACTTATATATAAATTTTTAAAATTTTTAAATTATATTTATTTATTCCTTTGTGTATATGGGAGTGGGGGTGCAGAGGTCAGGTGACAACTTGTGGGAGTCCATTCTCTCCCTCCACCATGTGGTTTCCGAGGGATCAAACTCAGATCATGAGACTTAGCTGCAAGCACTTTTACCCACTGAGCCATCTCAACGGTCCATGCTTCTGTATAAATCTTTCAGTGCCTCACTCTTGTCTAAGGAAAGGATCTTAAAAGTGGCATTAGTGAAAGAAATGTTAACGTACTTAAGGTTCTGAAACCTATTGCCAAGCAAAACTCTAGTAGTAATGCCAGGGGTGATGACACACACCTTTAATCCCAGTACTGGGGTGGCAGAATCAGGTGGATCTCAGTGAGACAGAGGCCAGTCTGGTCTACATAGCAAGTTCCAGGCCAGCTGGAGCTACAAAGAACAACTAACCTCTAGCAATGGCATTGCATTGTGCCTCCATCAGCAAGCAGAAGATGGAAAGAGTGAACTCTTGGCACTGAGTTCTAGCCTTTAAAATGCTTTTGCCTGACAAGAGTTTCTGTTTCAAAAATAGGGGCTGGAGAGATGGCTCAGTGGTTAAGAACACTGGCTGTTCTTGCAGAAAACCCAGGTTCAAATCCTAGCACCCACATGGCAGGTAACAACTGTCCATAACTTCAGTTCCAAGGGATCCAATAACCTCTGTCCTCTGCGGGCATTGCAGGACACGAGTGCACTTACTTACATGCAGACAATACATACATACATGTAAAATAAAAATAACAAATAAAATAAAAATCTCGTTTGATTTTTTAAAAAAAGATATTTAAAAAATAGCATAAAATAATGTGTTGGCCAGTTGAGTTAGTATCTAATTTTAATGTATATTTTATTGCTAGTAAGGTTATGAATTCATTGGTCCTTATTCCAGTTTACTTCTCTATTGTTGTGAAAAAACATTGACCATAAGCAACTAGGGGAAGAAAAGGTTTATTTCAGCTTACAGGTTTCTATCCATCATCAAGGGAAGCCAGGTTAGGAGCTCAAGCAGGAGCCTGGAGGTAGGAACTGAAGCAGAGACCATAGAGAATGAGCTTCACTAGCTTGCTTCTCTGGCCTGTGTTCAGCCTGCTTTCTTATTCAACTTAAGCCCACCTGCCCAGGGATAGTACCACCCACAGTGGACTGGGCACCCCCATATCGCTCAATAATCAAGAAAATGCCCCCACAGAATGTCCACAGGCCAATCTGATGGAGGAAGATGTTAGTTGAGGTTCTGTCTTCCCAGGTGTCTAGTTTGTGTTAAGCTGACAAAAACCAACCAACACAACCTTTTTTAAGGGACTGTCTTTTTTATGTTTTTGGTCAACTGGGCTGAGTGTTACTGTGGTTTGGATATAGTTTGTATATACCAAAGGACCATGTAGTAGAGGTTTGGTTCTCAAGGTGGTGTGATTAGGAGGTGATAAAACATTCCAGAGGTGGGGCCCTAATAAGAGGTTCTTCGGTCACTGGAGTTTTGTTCTTGGAAAGTAGTTTTCTGGCAAAGCCTTGAGTTCTTGCAAGAGGATTGTTATAAAAGGATCAGGAACAATCCCTCCAGTTCTTCCTGCTTCCTGACTCAGTTGCAATTAGCTCCCCACTTGTTGCTGCCGTTGCTATCAGAAATGAGGTGCGCAGCCAAGGGGGACACATGACACAGAACCTCTGTTATGCCATTTAGAATCCCTGCCTCCACAACTGTGAGCTAAATAAATCTTTTTACACAAGTAGATTGATTGTACCAGATATTTTGTTATAGTAATGAAAGCTAACACATTCATATAAAAGCATTTAATATAGACTTTATTGCAATTAGGCTTCCAAATTTTAGTTGCAAGTTTTAATATACAAAATGTGTAATGGTTAATCATGGTTGTCAATTTGACAGAATTCAGAATCACGTAGGAGAGAGACCTCTAGGTAAGTTTATGTGGGTGTTTCCAGATACATTTAACAGAAGTGGGATGGCTGATCTAAATGTGGGTAGCACTGCTCCATGGCCTGGGATCCCAGACTGAACAAAAAGGAGAAAGTTATTCAGGTGTTGTGGGGCACACTTTTAATTCCAGTACTTGAGAGGCAGCTCTCTTGTGAGATTGAGACCAACCTGGTCTACATAGCCAGTTCCAGGCCATCTGGGACTTCAGGGAGGCTCTGTCTCAAAAAAAAAAAAAAAAAAAAAAAAAAAACCAGAGAGGCCTCTCTCCGACCTACAGGCCTCTCTCGGAGTAAGTCAATCACGCCCTCCCTGCCTTGAATCCCCAAGCCTCATTCACCCTCCCATCTTCCCTGCCAGCCTTTCCTCCTAGCCTGGGTCCTGTCCCATTCCTTGTCTTGGCACCCCAGGCACCAGGGGAAACACCACTGCTTCCTGATCCTTTTTTTTTTTTTTTATCTTATATAATTTATTGAGTAACTGGATCCAAAAAAACACTGGTAACACACTACACTGCAGAGTATCATTTATTTACCTTCATGACTATGGCTGGCTGGGAGCTGTGGCTCACTGCTGCTACCCAGCATCCCAACAGAGAATCAGACTGCATACCAATAACCCAAGAAATACAAAAATTCAAAATACTAATTTTACTGAGTATCACTTTTGTACCATGGTAAAGTCTTAAAATAGAAGCCAAACTATCACAGATTGAAAACTGTCTACACTGTCCTTTCTAACATTATTCAAAGATACACTTTTTTTTTAATTAATTAATTTATTTTTACACCCACTTCCCAGATAGCACCCTCCCATAGCCTCCCTCCCCCCACTAGAGCCCTTATTCTCTGATATCCCTGCTACTGTCTGCTGTGTTGTCGGGACCCCAGCCATTCCACACTACTTGCCCTTCTGGTGAATCTAGTCAGCCTGTCTAGAGGTCTTTGTTTTAGGAGGGTCAGCTGTTCCTCATCTAGCGGTAATCAGTTGTCAATATTCTTTTGTATAAGATTGGGGTTTGCTGTTCATTTTCTCAGTTCTATGCTGGGTTACTATCTGGGTATCCCTTTGGCCACCCTGGCAACTCCAGAGAAAATATCGCCTGTCTGGCTGGCATTGTTGCTTGTTATGTAGCCTTTAGCTATGCATATGGACTATTAAGAAATTATATTGGCCACTTTAATCTTTGGTTATACTTTCCTTTTGGGTGTTTAAGGCCATACAGTTGATCCAGATAAACCGATTTATTTTTACTCTCAAATTCGTTTGAGGATCTGTTCCACAGAGGTCACATGGGCTTGGGAGGAGCCCCTGGCTCCTTTCTTTTACCAGTTTCACCTATGTGAAGATAAGTCAAAGGTCCTGCTCGCTCAGGGTTGGCTTTGATTGGAAGCATGGAGGAAATGATTCCTCTGTGTTGACCTTCCTCTTTGTAGACTAGACACTGGTTCCAGTCCACCTGGTGGGGTCTACTCAGCCTTCTTGATCAAGAGGACAGGTGACCCACAACCATTATAGGACATTTTGAGAGATGCTCATAGTCCCCTGGAACTAGTTGTTGACCTAGGAGAGCAAGGACAAAAAAGTGTCCTTCATGTCCCTCTGACCAAATTATTATAGTCCTCAAAGTATGTCTGTTAAACATCCAAGAATGTTAGTTCCACCAGTCTGGTACTTTTAATTACTGTGTGTCATGTAGATAAATCTTGGTCATTGTTCAAAGACCAATTGTTCTCAGATAAACCTTACTGAGACATATATTTCTTGATCTGGTATGTATAATTTGTCAGTTGGTTGTAGGAATAATATGGTTCCCTCTGGTTTTCAAAACTAGCTGGGCATTGTTTATCTCTGGCATTGTCTCACCCCTCCATCATGGTTTTCCCACTCAAGATGCCCCATTTCCCCTCTTTCTCCCTTACTAATACCCTTCTCCTATGGTCGTGCCTCTCTTGAGCTCCTTCTTTCCCTTTATACCCTGGGTTCCTTGTATACCCTTCCCTCCCCACTCCCTTAAAATAACCCAATTTTTATCCATATCTCCCTTATTAAGGCCTGTTTCCTACTGTTCTTCTCTTTCAGGTTCTTTCTTTTCCTTTACTTCCCTGTTTCCTTTCCATTATCCTGGTTCCTGTAGTTGTGTCTGGTTGCATACTTATTTATCAGAGTCTGGTTCTAGGATCCACATATGAGGGAGAAAATTCGACAATTTTTTTTTCTGAGTCTGTGTTACTTCACTTAGTATAACAGTTTCTAGCTCCATCCATTTACCTGCAAATTTCATGATTTCATCTTTCTTCATTGCTGAGTAAAACTCCATCGTATAAAGGAAGCACGTTTTCATTATCAACTCATCAATTGAGGGGCACTTAGGTTGCTTCCATCTCTTACCTATTGTGAAAAGAGCAGCAACAAACATGGATGTACAAGTGTCTCTGCAATAGGATGAGTTCTTTGGGTATATGCCAAAGAGTGGTATAACTGGGTCAATTGGGAAGTTCATTTGTAGTTTTTTAAGAGTTCTCCACACTGCTTTCCATAGGGTTAGGGTTATAGTAGTGGCACTTTTATCTTGGGAGTAATCAACATTTACCTAACTAGACTTAAAGCCCACTCAATGAGAGGGAACTCATGTGTGGTACTGTACACATAGCCAAATACACATAGCTGGAAAGGTCGCAGATCTTAGAGAAAACCCTAAGGCTGTCACATCCCTAGAAAAATATACTTTCTTAATATATGCTAAATATGGATCCTCATATTTACAGACAAGTATTTCTGTCACCACTCATCAAAAAAAATCTTATTTTGCAACAGATGAAGACTATTAGAGAGTTCTTCAACTGGTCACACACAAAGAATAAGTGTCTGTGAGATGTCCAACCCTAAGTGACACATCTACAATGGAACTTCTATACCTGAGGCTCACGGAACGTTGTGGAACAAGGGGTAGAAAGAATACTAATGCATCTCTCAACTCCCATCAACAAAGCTCCCTCATCAATGGAGGGCAATGAATACAAAAGGCCACAAATGGCCAAAGCATAGAAAATAAGATTCTGCAGAGTGTAGGTCCTTTGATAGGACTCCTATACTAAACTTCACCCACCCAGGGCTCAGGGAATATTGTGGAAGAGGAGACAGAAAGATTGTAAGAGCCAGGGGAAGAGGTACATAACCATATGGAAGGCTCCTGAGATCTTGCTCATATGGATCTATAGCAATGGTAACAGTATTCCCAAGACCCATGCAAACTCAAGCAGACATAAACTCAGCACTGGGGGGAGGGGGGCAGGCACCAACAGTGCCTGCAGTCAACGCCTCCATCTTGTGGGAGCAAAACCAACTCCTGGCTCCAAACAGCAGCCACTGAAGTCTCTAGCCAGTATCGCTTCCACCTACCCACAAGCATAGAGAATATCTCTGCAAACCTCTTCAAAAGCCTTTTTGGCAGAAAAGAAATGGGCATTCTCATGGTGGACCCGGATGCTGCAGGGAAGACAAAAATTCTATACAAACTGAAACTGGGTGAAATCTAGATCACCATTCCCACCATTGGTTCAATGTGGAGATAGTCGAGTACAAGAACATTAGCTTCACTGGGATGTAGGTTGCCAGGACAAGAGCCAACATCTCTGGTGCCACTACTTCCAGAATATGCAAGGGTAGATGTTCCTAGCAGTCAGCAATGAGAGAGAGGTATGAACGCGGCCCATGAGGAGCTCATGAGAATGTTGGCTGAGGATGAGCTCCCGGATGCTGTTCTCCTGGTGTTTGCCAACAAGCAGGACCTTCCCAATGTCATGAATGCAGCCCAAATCACAGACAAGCTGGGGCTGCACTCTCTACATACATTCAGGCCACTTGTGCCACCCATGAGGACTGACTCTATGAAGGACTAGACTGACTGTCCAATCACCTCAGGAATCAGAAGTGAACCAGACCCCTCCCTCCCCCACTTCCTCTTCTCAGCTGTCCGCTTTCCTCTCATGTGGCAAACAGTGCGACTCTGTGGTCCTGTGTACCAGAAGCTGTCTCCATGGGTTGGTCACAGTGTGCATCACACAGTGCTGTACATTTGCAGATGTGCAACCTGCAGCCAAGTTTTTTCTTAATGTAAATAGTTTCTATTTCCACCATCCGGGTCATGGTCCCAGCAGAGCCCGTGACTTGCCTGTCTTTGGGTCACGTGCATTCCACAACGTTGTGCTTGTACCTGTGCTCACATGGTCACCTAGGGGCGGGCTGGGGGACCATTGTGGGGTGCAGGACCAGGGCCTTGTCTTTGGTTGCTGTGTGGCTGGCCAGATGGCAGTTCACATTCTCGGCTTGCTCCTGGGCCCACTTGCTGGCAGGAAGCCTGGGTATCACTAGCAGCAGTGCATGCAAACTGGGAGGGTCAGTATACTCCAGACCCACATCCCAGAGCACCCCCATCTCCTTGTGTGAAGTAGCTTCCTCCCTCAGCCTGCAAGGGTTCATTTGCCATTGACAACTTTTACTTTTTCTTTTGTATTTTAATAAACACTGAAGAAGTTGGAGCTGTTAAATTTATCTTGGAGAAACCTCAAAACTGGTTTATTTGGTGTCGTGGAACCTCTTACTGCTTTCAATACACAATTAGTAATTTTAAGAAAACCAACCAACCAGCATAGAACTGGGGATACAGGCTGCAGGGTCAACCTTAGCCTAAGAACTACTGGCTGCTGATTTCTGCTGGGTGAAGGACAGTTGATCTTCTTTAAGGGAGAGACTCTAAATAGGCTGACTAGACCCCAGTGGATGAACTTGCACTGAGGGACATCTGGGTACATTAACTTGACTTGATAGGCCTTAACATATATGAAAGAATGCATAAAATCCAGTGGGCCAGACTATGGGGGGTTCCAGATTGGGGGGAGGGGGTATAAAAATGATTAAGATGTTTTGTATAAAATACACAAAAATTTATTTTATTTTTGAGATGGAGTTTCACCATGCTAGCCAGGAGATTCTCAAACTCCTGAGCTCAAGTGATCCTGCCATCTCAGCCTCCTGCATAGCTGTAACTATAAGTTCATGCCCAGCATCAGCTCAAGGAGAATAGATTTTATACCAGCATTAAGCTGGATTGCCAGAGGGCTCATCCCCAGGACCACAATCCTGTGACCTGGGTACAGAATTGCTTTCGCTGAGCTCTGCTCCTCCCGTATAGGCACTCGTTTTAACCAGGTCCCTCTGCCTTTGTCACCAAATACTCTACATCAGTAATCTCTGTACCATTCCCTCTACCTCCTTCATGGTTCAGTTTCAGAGGCCTCTTTCTGGGCAGCTCCTGTCTAGTATGGCTTCTCATCTAGCTCTCATTTGCTTTGGCACTTTGAGATCCCTATTTTTTTTTTTTTTAAGTAATGGGAATCAAACCCAGGGCCACAAATAGATTGTTTCCTCTCCCAGAATCCTCCTTGGCCAAGGGGAGGAGATTAAGGCAGCTTCATCCAACTTCCCCTGGCTACTTAATGACAACACGTGGGTTGTTCAACTTTCTCAACCACACATAAAAGTCTAGAGGGCTAGAGGCCTGTCTTTTCTTCAGTTCTCTTGCACAGGCGAGTACAATGCCATGCCTGTAAAAGGTGTTCCGGCAGATTTTTGGTTCCATCTGTCTGGTCTTATCAAGATGTATCTTGGACTTTTTACATCCCATTTCCATTTCCAGGTTAAAGGGAAGGGAGGAGAGCTCTCTTCTGAAAGAACAACTTCAACGGCCCTTCATGATTATGTAATCTAATTTCCTCATTTTGTGCATCTGACAAATGCAGACAGGCCAAGAGTCAGACACAGTCCAAGACTCAATGGTAAGAGAGAGGAGAATAGTTTTCTATATTCTGAAAACCATAGCTTTAAAAGAGATAAATCCTTGATGATCTAAGAGTCATGTATACTGCTGAGGAAATCACGGCTTGTACCACAGCGCTTCACTATGCTTTGTTTGGCTCTTTCACTGAAAAAAAAAAAATTAAACACTGGGGGCTGGAAGAGATGGCTCAGTGGCTACAAAACTGAACCCTGTAAGCACTTTTGATTCCCCATTTCTTTTCTCCATACAGTAAAGCTAAATTACAAAAACAAAAAGGGTTTTTTCAGACAAGGTTTTCCTGTGTAGCCTAGTTTGTTCTAGAACTCATAATCCTCCTGCCTTAGCCTCCTCAGTGCTGGGATTACAGGTGTGTGCCACAACACCTGACTTTAGACTTACTTTTTTTTCAATAATATAGTTCCTTTACAGCATCAAGTTTTGAAAACAAGTATCATGCTTCCTGTCTCCTGACTGGCACTGGCCCAAATCACAGTCCTTGAGTGAATTAATGGGGGGATCCTGGACACAGTCCTCGCAGAACAGTGCATCACTCATTTACTGACAAAGACTAGTCTAACTAAATGGCAGTGATTTAAGGTGAACATTAAAGAATATGGAGTTTTTCTAAGAAGTCTTAGTAGGCACAGCACCAGCCCTGAGGAAGACTGAATTGTTGAGGTGGTATAAGTCATCTCTTCCAATTCTCTGTGTGTTGGGGGTGGTGGGGTAGGTGGAGACAGGGTCTCCCTATAGCCCTGGCTGGCCAGCTGGCTTGGAACTAGCTATGCAGACCAGGGTGGGCTTGATCTTACAGAGATCCATATGCCTCTACCTCTTCCTCTGCCTCCCAAGTGCTGGGATTAAAAAGCATGAATCACCATGTATGTATCCTTATATTTACAGGTAAGTATACCTCTCACCACTCATCAAAGAAGCTTCTTTTTGCAACAGATGGAGACTATTACAGAGTTCCACAACTGGTCAAATGCAGAGAATGAGTGTCTGTGAGATGCTTAAGGCCTAAGTGACACATCTACAGTGGAACCTTTACATCTAAGGCTCATGAAACATAGTGGAACAGTGAACAGAAAGAATATTAATGCATCTCTTAATTCTCACCAGTGAAGCTTCATCACGCAACAGCAGGTGATTAACACAGAAAGCCACAACTAATCCAAATGTAGAGAATAAGAGACTGCAAAGTGTATGTCCCCGGATAGGACTCCTATATTAAACCTCACCACAGGGGTGACTGACGAAGAGGGAAAGACTATAAGAGCCAGGGGTGGTAGATGACTACAAGGAAACAGAGTTTTCCAAGTGACTAGGAACTTGCTCATATGAACTTAGAGCAAGGGTAACAACAGTAACAGCATGTACAAGACCCATGCAAACTCAAACAAGACAAAAACTCAGCATAGAAGTATGGAAATGAGTGGGAAGCCCCAACCTTGGCTGAAGAATTATTGGCAACTGATCACTGCTGAGTGAGGTAGAGTCAGTTTTCTTTAAGGAGGTGACATTAGATAGATTGACCAGGCTCCAATGGACAAACTCATACCAAAAGACATCTGGGGACACAAATTTGACTTAATAAGTATTAACATATATAAAAGAATGCATGAAATCTGATGGGGGGATGGGGTTATAGATAGGGGAGAAAGTCTAAATTCAACCAGAAATCAGTTGGTCATCCCCATAACAGATTTGGCACTATTGCACAAATGGGCACATCTTGCTTGGCAGGTTGGTAGTCTATCACATATGGCACAAAGCTGAGTAAGACTATTGATGACAATTCTCCCTCCAACCCCCACAGGCTCATAACCCAGTCTACCTTCTGGCTCTATGAGAGCTAGCTAGCGGGGAGGAAGCTTCTAGCTTAGTTCACCTTGATTTTTATAGTTCTTCAACCAAAATGTATGGTGTCTTCAACAATAGGGTCTTACAGTCTAGTTCTGGTGGGCAAGCAACAGCAGTGGCAATTGCTTATACTGTTTTAGGAGCTTCAAGGAGCTTTCTGACCAACAACTCAGGGAAAATCCCCAGATGGTGTAGGCAAGAGTAAAAGTCTGTGATAAACCGTATGTGATAGCACATATCTATAATCCCTGCATTTAGGAGACTAAGGCAGAAGGATCATGAATCTGCAGCTTAGATTACATAGTAAGACTGTTTCCTAGGAGGAGGAGGGAGAAGAAGGAAGAGGGAGGGGAGGAAGAGGAGGAAGTGGAGAGGGAGAAGAAGAAGTTGGTACTAAACTCAGTCACTCTGGTGTTAGGAACTTAATGCCTTCACTTTGGTGAATATTTTCATTTTTTAAAACCCCCAAAGTTGCTGGGCATGGTGGCGCACGCCTTTAATCCCAGCACTTGGGAGGCAGAGGCAGGCGGATCTTTGTGAGTTCAAGGCCATCCTGGTCTACATAGTGAGTTTCAGGACAGCAGGGGCTACAGGGAGACCCTGTCTCAAAAAGACCAAAAAAAAAAAAAAAAAAAAAACTTCCCCAAAGTAACATAAATATTTTTACAAACATTTTTTAAGGGCTAGAGAAATGGCTCAGCAGTTAAGATCACTGACTACTCTCGCAGATGACCTAGGTTTGGTTCCAAGCACTACATGGCATCTAACAACCATCTATAACTCCAGTTCCAGGGGATCCAACACCCTCTTCTGACCTCAGTGAGCATTGTACAACATAGGTGTGTACTTATATACACACAGGAAATACACTCATACACATAAAATAAATATAATAGGGTTTTTTTGTTCTTTTTTTTATTTTTTTGTTTTTGAGACAGGGTCTCTCTGTAGCCCCAGCTGTGGGCTGGAAAGATGGCTCAGTGGTTGAGAACACTTGCTGCTCTTACAGAAAACTCAGGTTCAGTTCTCAGCACCCACAATGGGGAGTTCATAACCACCTGTAACACCAGCTCCAGGAGATCTTGGTGTATATATATATATATATAAATCAGGGCTAGAAAGATGACTCAGTGGTTAAGAGTACTTGCTGGTTTTCTAGAGGACCAGAGTTTGGTTACCAACACTGATATTAGGCAACTTACAACTACCTGTAACTCCAGTTCCAAAAAAACCTGACACCCTCTGGTCTCTGTGGACACCTGCATACATGTGTACACACACACACACACACACACACACACACACACACACACAAATTTTAAAAAATAAACATTTTAAAGTGTTATTGCAGGCTTACAAGGAGCTGGGGATAACCTGGACCAGGACAGAGTAAGTGAAGCTGAAGGAAAGTGTGTAGAGATAAAATGGGTCAGGTTTGGATGGATGTGACTTGGCAGCTTAGGAAGAAGTAATACTGTTTTATCTTCCCTGGAGCATCTCTAAGATATGGTCAAGTTTTGTAAAAGCCCTAGTCTATTTCAGTCCAAGGATACAGCATTAACTATGAAATTGTTCTAAAACCTAGAGCCTTTCTGAATGGCTTGGAGCTCTTCATGGATCCAGAAAAGATAGCCCAAACTGAACTGCCTCTTTATACCATACATACTCTGTGTCATGGTAGGGGAAAGGGGAATTATATCCATGAACCTAAGCATCACAGTTTTAAATAGTGTTTTCTAAGACATTTTATTACATCGCATTTGGGGAACTGAGAATCAGCTTGTGGTTAATGAAGATAAACTACGATACATAAAAAAAAAATTTCCTTTCTTTAGTTTCTCAAAGAATTCAAACAGAATCACCAAACTTTCCAACAATGCACAATACTACTGCTGGGCATATGCCCCCAAAAATTGAAAGCAGGGACTCAGGGAACTCAGATACACCATGTTAATGCAGCATTGTTCACTATAGCGAGAAGGTAAAAACAACTTACGTGTTCATCAGCAAATAAATGAATAAATGAAGTGCAGTGCACAAACAAGCAGACACAGACACAGGCACAGGCACACACACACACACACACACAGACACAGACACACACACAGACACACACACACACACACACACACACTATTCAGTCTTAAAAGAAATGATTTTTTTGAGACAGAGTGTCATCATGTAGCCCAGGCAGGCCTCAAACTCATGGTAATCCTCCTGCCTTAGCTTCCTGAATACTAGGATTACAAGCATGTGTCATCATGCCTATCTTTAAAAAAGTATTTTTTTAAAGACAGGTTGTCAATGTGTAGCCCAGGCTGGCCTGGAACTTGCAATCCTCCTGACTCTACCTCCCTAGTCCTGGGATTACAGGCACTTGCCACCATGCCTGGCAGGAATACCATTCTGATACATGCTGTGGCACAGATGAACCTTAGTTCATCATGTGCATGCTTAGTGAATACATCACACATAAAGGCAAATATTATCTGGCCTTACAAGAAGGACCTAGAGTAGTCAAGTACATAGAAACAGAAAACAGAATGATGGCAACTGGAGGGTGATGAAGAATTGCTGATAGATGGGAACAGTTTCTATCTGGAATAATGGAAAAGTTCTGGAAATGGATAGTTCTGGTAATGATTAGCCAGCATTGTGAACTTAATGCCACTAAATTACACACTTCAAATGGGGCAATGAGTGGCAAATCTTACATTATTTATAATTTACCACATTTCTTTGTGTGTGGGTGTATACGTGTGTGCACATATGCGTGTGCATGTGTGCGTGCGTGCGTGCGTGTGTGTGTGTGTGTGTGTGTGTGTGTGTGTGTGTTTCCTCGTTATTTTGAAACAGGGTCTCCCTGTGGCTTCAATTGGTCTGGAATTCACTACATAGACCAGGCTGGCCTTGATCTCACAGAGACCCACCTGCTGCCTCCCAAGTGCTAGGGTTAAAGACAGGCACCATGACACCTGGCACCGCATATGTTCTCGATAGAGATGCTCTCCCTCATAACTGTGACAAATTACAATCATCTATGTTTATACAGCATATTAGCCTTCTAAAACCTAGGCATCACAGAGTAGGTGATATACTCTCTCACCCAAAACAACGCAAAATATTTTGGGAAACAAACTGAAGAGTGTGCATCTCCGGAAATCCCCTCCCAAGCAGTTAACCACAAAGGGAGGAAACACAACAGGGGTGAAACCAAAAGTTTGCAGCCAAAGCTGTGCTACTGTAGTCTGTACAGATTAACAGAGTGCAAACACACATTCAAGAATGTCAGGATGGGGGCACCTAAGCTCTCTTTGCTTTAGTCTGTGCTCTCTATTCTAGGGGTAGTCTTGTCCCCAAGTACCTTTTGAGGCAAACAGTTTTGAAGAATTTGATTAAATACAAGCCCTTTAAAACTCAATGTTAAATCACCAGAACTAAGCAATATACAATGAAGAGCTCAGAAGACAGGATGAAATTGAGTTACTATTGGTCAAGCTGATGTTACAAGTGACCATGAGCCAGAAGGCTACTGAATAACCAATACTGTTTCCATTAAATAGCAAATAAATAAATAAATAAATAAATTTTTAAAATTAAAAAAGTTTTGCCCTGGGGCTGGAGAAATGACTCAGGATTTAAGAGCACTTGCTGTTCTTGCAGAGAACCCAGCTTCAGTTCCCAGCACCCATACGATGGCTCACAACTGTCTATAATTCTGGTTCCAGGAGCTCTGATACCTTCTTCTGGCCTCTATTGGTATTGCATAACACTATTGTACTTACAAACATGCAGGTAAAACACTCATACATAAAAAATAAAAATAAATTTTAAAAAACTAAAAATGAGTTGGGCGTGGTGGCACACGCCTTTAATCCCAGCACTTGGGAGGCAGAGGCAGATGGATCTCTGTTAGTTCGAGGGCAGCCTGGTCTACATAATGAGTTCCAGGCCAGCCAGGGCTATGCAGAGACCCTGTCTCAAAAACACCAAAAAAAGAAGTGGTTTTTTTTTTTCCTGCCTCCCCACCCAAAAAATCATTTCTTAAAAAGTTTTTGTCCCAAGGACAATCTAGTTGGGACCTGCCATAAAATATAGGGACATTTAAATACATACACAAATAACCCATGAAGTCAACAGTAGATGGTAACCAGAAAATGGAAGATATAATTTGATTAATATTGTATAAACTAGGGGACATAAATTACTTCTAGTGATAAAATTCTTTGGGAAAGTTCTATGCAGAAAACACATTTTTCAATACACAAAGTCATCACAGTATTAAAATCCATGCCAAGATTCAGGCATTAGCTTGATGATAGGATATGAAGGGTCAGTCCAGGAGGAAATGATTTCCACAGGAAGAAGGTAATAGTCATTGTTACATATGGGTGAAGGTTTGCAGGCTTTAAAATTGACTAGCTGTGGACATCAATGAGCTTGGGGAAATGCCAACTTAAAGAAAATAAAAATAACAGGATGCTAAAAATGACATTTTCAGCTGAGTCCCCTGATGTTTATTTCATCTAAATCACAGTTATCTGGGGCCATATTTTTTGTTGTTGTTTGTGCTTAATTCCTAGAGGGATGTGCACTTTTTTATTTTTTCTTTTTCTTTTTTTTATTCAGGCAATTTTCTGGACCATGGCTGGCCAAAATATGAGACTCTCAGTACTACAGTCTCCCAACTCCTGTTAACCTTTAAAACTCAACTCATATCAGACTGTGCAGTGCTCCTATTTGGAATGGATCTTGGATTATAAATGACGGTTAAGGAGAGGAGAGCAAAGTTTGTGCCTGGTGTCCCCATCCCTGCTCAGTGCCAGCTCTGTCTTCATCTCCTCTTTGTTCCCCATCTGCTGAGGCCCACCCTGGGCTCTTATCCATAAAGGAAGATGAGAGGAGTGTCTTAACACTTTTGAAGACTGAGCTCTACCCTTCAAAGTTTTAGGGGGATAAATTTAGACATGAAACAGGAAGTAATCTCTATGTGACTAGAGTGATCTAAGAGAAATTAATGCCCCAAGATATTTTAAAGCTGAAGTGTGAGGGAACAGTTCTCAATAATGGACCAGAATCCCAAGGGGTTTGTGAAACCACAGTACTAGGCCCATCTCCAGATTTCCTGATTCAGGCCATCTGTGTTCTGGCCTGAAAATCTGCATTTCTAAAAAGCTCCCCATGAGGCTAATTCTGCTGATGCAGGACCACTCTGAGAACCACCATAACAGAGATTTAAAAAGAGAGGGGCTGGAGAGACGGCTCAGCAGTTAACAACACTGGTTGTTCTTGCAGAAGACCTGGGTTCGAATCCCAGCACCCACAAGGCAGCTAACGACTGTCTGTAACTCCAGTCTCAGGGGATCCGACAGCCTCTTCTGACCTCTGTGGGCACTGCATGACATGGGTGCACTTACCTACATGCAGGCAATACACGCGTACACATAAAATAAAAATAAGCAAAATTTTAAAAGTTTAAAATAAAAGAGAAAGAGAGAAAAGTGGTGGCACACGTCTTTAATCCCAGCGCTCAGGAGGCAGGGCAGGAGGGTCTCTGTGAGTTTGAGGCCAGCCTGATCTCCATAGTGAATCCAGATCAGCTGTGGCTACAGGGAGACCCTGTCTCAAAAAGGAGAGGGAGGGGGAGGGGGAGGGGAAGAGGGAGAGGCTCTCTATGCTCCAAAGTTCTTGTCCCAGATTGAAGATATAGGACTAGGTGCTCCTTATGACTGACATTCAAGATTAGTGTTAAACTGGAGACTATGCCCAGTCATTTTATTACTTTCCTTATTGCTCTAACAAAATAGCTGACAAAAGCAACTTAAGGGAGAAAGGATTTATTTTCGCTCAGGATTTGAGGCAGTACCATCATGACTGGTTTGGTGGTGTCAATGAAAAATGTCCCCTATTGGCTCAAGTATTTGAAAACTTGTTCCCCAGTTGGTAGCACTACTTGGGCAGGACATGGAATCTTTAAGTGTAGCCTTGCTGTAGGAAATCCATCACTGGAGGCAGATGTTGAGAGTTCATAGCCTTGCCCCACTTTCAGTTAGCTCTCTCTGCTTTATGTTTGTGGTTGAAGATGTGATCACTCAGCTTCCTGCTCAGGTCACCTGCTGCCATGCCTTCCCTGCCATCATGGACCCTCCCTCTGGAAATGTAAGACAAAATACTCTTCCTTCTAGAAGTTGCCTTTGGTCATGGTGTTTTATCACAACAACAGAAATATAACTAATACAATGAGGAAGGCATGGCAATAGGAACCATGACTTTTCCTGAGGCGACTTGAACAAACATCTACTTACTCTGGATAGGATACCAATGACAGCATCCAAATCCAGCTTATTGAGCCAATGAGTTCACTGGGCTTTTTTAAAGAAGTATGAATGAGGGATTACTTACAGGAATGTGAATAACTTCAAAATAGCTCCACCACCAAAAAGTCCCATCCCAGCATGGATGATAAATTCTCAACAGCTGCATAGACAGAACCCCTTCTTCATTTAACCGTCTACCTTCTGTCTACTCTAGCATTTCCTAGGACCACGTGCAACTGGGACAGAATTACATGTAGCTAGGGTGTGGGGGGGGGCAGAAAGGAGGGAGGGAATGGCTGTAGTCTCAGGTTTGGATCTAATGACCTCCCCCTCCCCCGTTGCTCCCACTAGGAAGGAATGCTCATAGGCCCCATCTTGTGAGGGTCTCTTGTAGGCAAGCATAGCTGCTTTGATTTCAAGATGTTAATAGGTAGGTCATACACAGCCAAGGACAAAGATCCTCAAGTCGTTAATTTATAAATGATAGAAATGTATTTGGCTTATAGTTCTGGAGGCTGGAAAGTTCAAGAGAGAGGAGCTGCACCTGGTGAAGACCTTGCTGAATTATAATGTGGCAGAAATTACTATGTGGTGAGAAAGTGTGCACAAGAGATGGGAAAGATTCTCAACTCGCCTTTTATCAGGACCCCACTCTGTAGATAACTAACCCAGTCCCATGATAAACACTAATCCATTCATGACTTCAAACACTTCTTTAAAGTCCCAACTCTCACTGTTATTGCATTGAGGATATTCTCAAAAGCTGTGACCCTTTAGAACACTGGCTAAACCCTGACCCCTTCTTGGGCAGAGAGAGGATTTTGAATGGGGATTAAGGATAGGGCTGGAAAATAGGAAGCAACACCTGGAAAAATAAAACATCTTTCCCCTGGAGCTGGAAAAATGGCTCAGTGGTTAAGAGAACTGACAGCTCCTCCAGAGGACCCGGGTTCAATTCCCAACACCCACAGCTAACAACTGTCTGTAACTCCAGGGGATCCAATGCCCTCTTCTGACCTCCACAGGCATTGGACAACATGGGTACACTTACACACATGCAGGCAATATACTCAGACACGTAAAAAAATTAAAATTAAAAAAAAAAATCTTTCCCTATTACAAGTTCAACTGACTGATCTTCACTTCCTTTCTTCTGGGTTCTCCACTGGTCTCCTTAGATTTGACCCCCATCCCCGCTTCTAAAAAAAAAAAAAAAAAAAAATCAATCCAACTCATTTTTGGTGAGAGATTGCATGAATATTGATCCTCCTGCCTCTACCTCATACGTTCTAGGACTATGGGCATGCACTACCATGCCTGGCTTCATTATAATAATTTTCAGGTTTACAAATTAGTGGCATTAAGTTCATTCACAAAGTTGCACAGTAATCACCATTCCCAGACCTTTTTCTTCACCCTAAACTATATTCATTAACCAAATAATCCCCAATTCCCTGCTTCCCAGCCCCTGGCAACCACCATTCTATTTTATGTTTCTATGACTTAGACTGCTTTACATACCTTGTGTAGGACAAGTCATAGACTATTTGTCCTTTTGGGTTTGTCTGGATTATTCACTTAGCACAATGTTTTCCAAGTTCATCCAAATTATAGCATCTTTTCTTTGGTTATTGAACTCAGAACTCTGCACATACTAAAGTGCATGTGCTCTATCTCTGAGCTACACCCTTACTTTCATGGATCAGATATGCCATTCCTTTTTAAAATCTGAACAATATTCCACTGTATATATGCACCACATTTTTTAGCCATTCATTTGACATTTGAGTTTGTCCAGTTTTTGCTATTGTGACTAGTGCTGCTATGAACATTGGTGTGTAAGTATTTGAGTCCTTGTTTTAAAATTCTTTAGGGTATACATGTAGTAGTGGGTTATATAGTGATTCCATGTCTAACTTTTGGAGGCACTGATGCACCACTGTGTGTTATACATAGCCAAGTGTGAGAAACACTAGTATGACAGCAACCCTCTAGAAACCTAAGAGTACAGATTGGTAACAGGAAATAATGAGTGAATTCATTGCTGAATGAATTTCTTCATAAATCACATTGTAGTCTAATGCAACTGTCATTGCCAGAACTGTTGTTTTAAAATTGTTTAAAAACCTGTTATATGGATCAATGTAGTTATTACCCTGTTGAAAATCCCAATAGCATCTCATTCTCATTAGAAATAACCACCTCAATTCTAATTCCTACCTGCAACTGAAATGTGTCCCATAGTAACTTAAGTATCCGAGTTTCTGAATGTTTTCTTTTGAAGATAATGCAACTGATTCAAAATTTTCCTTATGGTACTGCCCTTTCTATTGAAATGCCTAGGATTACTTTTGCCATATTTGTGCTTAGAGTAGTTTTCTTAAATAGGAAGGATAAGCTGGCAATTTCCTCAGGAGCAGGTTGTATACGTTTTTTCAAATTTCTTAAAGCATTGGTAAACTATCGTTTTCTATCACGCCTTAAAACTTTTGTTTGCACGTTAACTGCAATGATATTTTATGATGTGATAATATACCCTTCCTCCCCAGGGGTGTCTACTCTGAGATTTCAATAACTTTTTTGAATGATGTTATCCTTTCAATAGATTGGACTGTGTATTGGTTGTTTTTCTTGTTGCTATGACCTGACAAGAAGTTACTGAAAGCAAGAAGGGTTTATTTTGGGCTCATAGTTTGAGAAAGGACAGTCCCATTGTGATGGGTAAGCATGGTGGCAAGAGCATAAGGCGGCTGGTCATCCTGCATCCATAGTCAGGAAGTAGGAGATGAATGCTGGTGCTCAGATGGCTTTCTCCCTTTTGTTCAGTCTATGACTCCAGCCATAGATGATGCCACGAACACTCAGGGTGGGTCTCCTTGCCTCAATAAATCTTTCTGGAAACATCCTTACAGATATACCCAAAGGTGTGTTTCAATGGTGATTCTAAACCCAGTTAAGTTGACAATGGAAATTACCCATCTTGATTGTTTCTTTGATTTATCAACAGTTTTTACCCAGGAGCCAATTGGGATTCTGTATGTGGAGCCTAGGAATGACAGCGATATTAAAATATATGCAGTGTCCCTCAGAAGTTCTCCAATCCCACACTTGAATATATACAAGTCTGTGAAGACATTTACATGAATAAAATGCAGAAATCTGAGTGAATATTGAAAAAAAAAGAAAGCACAAAAAAGTTGATCACAGGCCTATGTAATAGGGATTGATGCCTCAAAATCTGCCAAATAACTTATCAACCTTTTCCTTTTTTCTCTTGATGCTTTACAGTTGAAAGAAAAAATTAGGTCTAAGGCTGGGTGTGGTGAAATAGACCTATGGACCCAACACTAAACTCTGCCTAGAGGAGGCCTTTGTTGGAGAGGGCCACTTACTCTGAATGATCAGCCATGTTAAATCCCATTTTATTTAGTCCTACTAATATTACAATCTTCAGCTGACATACACATACACATTATACAGTTCTTATCTTGGGAATGATTTATTACCTCTGATTTTCCAGTTTTCTTATTTAACAACAGAGTCAAGGCTGGGGATGTACCTCAGTGATAGAGTACTTGTATAAGCATGTACAAGGCCCTGACTTCCATCCCTAGCAGCATATACACAAAAGGTCAATAGAAATGCTTGTTTCATTTCCTCCTGAATAAAACAAGTAAAAAATAATACACTTGAGAGTTTTAAAACATAATGATTTATACAACCTGGCAACGGTGTTTTGGTTATTTTTTTCACTGCTGTGACTAAATACCTGATAAGAAAAAACTTAGGGGAGGAAAGATTAATTTTGGTTCATGGTTTGTAAGGATACAGTCCATCACGGTGAAGGCCTGGCAGCTGACACGTCTGGGTTCATGGAAGCTGGAGAGTGAGGCTACCTGCTCACATCTCAGTATCTGACCAGGAAGCAGAGGAATGGGGGCTAGAAGTAGGACTGGGTTATAACCCCCCAAGGCCTAATCCTCAGTGACCTACTTACTTCAGCTCTGCCCACCTCCTAAAGGTTTACAACCTCTCAAAATACCACCAGTTGGAGACCAAGTGATGAAACACATGAGACTGTGGGTATGTTTTAATTAAAATAGTATTTCATTCATGGCTCCCATAGGCTCACGGCCATCCCATGATGCAATATGCATTTAGTCCAACTTCAAAAGTTCCTATAGTGGGCCATTAAGATGGGTCAGCAGATAAAGATGATTGCCACCAAGTCTAATGAATCTCTGAGACCCACAAGGCAGAAGGAGAGAAAACTGACTCCTGCAAGTTGTCTTCTGACCTCCATAGACATGCCATGGCACACACATGTCCCCCAACACAAACATAAATAAATGCAATAAAAATAAATTTAAAGGCCCAATGTTTTCATATTTCTAGTATTGCTGAAAAGTCCCAAGTCTCTTCTCAGAATCAAGGAACTTTGAGCTGTGAGCCCCAGAAAATCAAAATGTAAGTGTGCTGGGTAGGCATGTCCTCTAAGGGAGCTAGAACTGAACCCCAAGAGACTCAGAAAGGTAGGGTTTAGGGACAGATGCTGAGGACACTGGGAAACCTGAAGACACAGGGAAGCACTGAGCATGCTGTTAAGTGCTAAGCATGCTGGGAAGTGGGGGGGGGCACCTTGGTGAACCAGGCATGTGGACAGCTGGTGAGCCACTGGCAGTAAGATGTAAAAACAGGGTGTGGGCATTCATGCCTTTGTAAGCCATCCCCTCCCAGACATCATAAACTATGCGAAAACCTAAATAGAAGGTATCCTGTAGGTTTTGTCAGCCCTGGGATCCCAGAGAGCACACATGGGGGGGGGGGGCAATAAAGTTTTATAATTTAAATATACACATGCAGAGTGAAGATTCCCATTCTGAAAGTAAGGAATGGTGGGATATAGCAAAGAAAGTCTGGACCATAATAAAACTAAAACCTAGCAGAGTAAACACCAAATTCTGCAGCTTCATGTCTAGCATCCAGGATTTGTGATGGCAACATTAGAGCTCCGATGGGTTTAGATAGGCTTGGCCCTCCAGTTCTGTTGCCCAAGGCACATGTAAGCCTATTTCTGGCCAGCTCCACTTGGTGCCTGCAGCTTTCCTCCGCAGACATCCCATGCTCCTGATAGCTATAATGTCCTGAGGTCTCATTGTAACTTTCACAGCTTCACACATGGCCTCTCCAGTATTGTTTCTAGGGAATCTGACCCTGCACCACACTGCCTGGCTTCAGCAGCTTTCTAGAATCTTGGTGCAAGGTCCCTTGTCTCTGTATCTCTTGCATTCTACTTGCCTGCTGTGATGATTAGTTTTGTCAATACAATCAAGAATCACCTGGGACAGAATTTTTGTCTCAATGAGAAACTGTCTAGATTAGGTCAGTCTGTAGGCATGTCTGTGGGTGATTATCTTGATCACATCAATTGAGGTAGGAAGACTTTCCCACTGTGGGTGGCATCAATCTTTAGACATGGGATTCTGAACTGATAAGAGTAGAAAGCTGGGGCTGAAGAGATGGCTCAGCAGTTAAGAGCACTGGCTGTTCTTGCAGTAGACCTGGGTTCAAATCCCAGGACCCACATGATAGCTAATAACCATTTGTAATTCCAGTTCCAAGGAACCCAATGCCCTCTTCTGGCTTTCATAGGCACTTCACAACATGGGTGCACTTACATACATGTAGGCATAACACTCATACACATAAAATAAAAATAAGTAAGTCAAAAAATTTTTTTAAAAAGAGTGGAGAGCTCTCTGGCTCAGGCACAGGTCATGGTAACATGCTAAACACACCCAGAAGGTTGGGATCATTGGTAAATATAGGGCCCACTATGATGCCTCCCTCCAGAAAATGATAAAGCTGGTATCAGTCAGTATACCAAGTATTCTTGTGCCTTCTGTGGCAAGATCAAGATGAAGAGGTGGGCCACTGGCATCTGGCACTGTGGTCCCTGCATGAAAACAATGGCTGGTAGGGCCAGAACCTGCACCACCACTTCTGCTGTCACAATCACTTCTGCCACAGGAAAACTGAAGAAAGCAAAAGACCAGTGTTAGTCTACCATTTGAGACATCCCTAGCCTACAATAAATGAGTTAATTTTTCCAAAACACACACACACACACACACACACACACACACACACACGAATGGAAAAGCAAGCTCAGCACTAGCACACACACATTCATTACTCTGTTCCTCATTATAGATGCAGCCCTTTCAAGCTTCTGCCACCTTGACTCCCCCAGCTCCAACCTTACCCCCACCCCATATCCTGGAATTGTCAGGTAAAATAAAACTAAACCTCTCTCTTTTTCAATTATTATTTTTATTTATGTGTATGCACACATGTGTAGGAACACCCATGCAGAGGCCAGAACAGAGTTGGATCCTCTAGAGCTGAAGTTACAGGCAGTTGTGAGCCACCTAATATGTGCTGGGAACTGAACTGAGGTCCACTGCAAGAGCAGTAAGCATTCTTAACTGCCGAGCCATCTCTCCAGCCCCAATCCTTTCTCTCTTCTGTCAGTTTATTTTATCTACGCAACAGGAAAAGAAACTAAGACACCTGAAAACCAGCACCAAGCAGATACCACCACAAATTTCTGCTGTCAGCTTAAGATGTAGCCTGACCCCCTTTGCCACAGTTATAGAGCCTCAGAGTGCCTGTCTGGCTGGACTTAGAAAACACTTCCTCTGGCAGGATACCCTGAAAGCTCACTTTATTTAAGTAATCTCTTTTCAAATTTAAGTTTTCCAAATGGGTTTGCTTTGTTACACCTTGGAGCTTTGATGGATAGGATCTTACCCTCAAGGTACCTTTCTATTTTCCTAAGGCAGAGTGCTGGCAGTTCTGTGTAATTATGTTAATCTTTTCAACAATTACCACAGCTTTGTCAATAGCTTTAAATTCTCTGCTGTACCTTTCCTTGTCACATTTTTTTCACATCTTTTTACTCGGAGCTTTCAAGTTTCATTATAACCAATAAATGAGGTAAGCAGTGACCATGCCACCACTTGAATTTTATATTGTCTTAAAATTTCCTCCTCCACGGGCTGGAGAGGTGGCTCAGCAGTTAAGAACACTGATTGTTTTTTGCAGAAGACCCAGGTTCGAATCCCAGCACCCACATGGCAGCTAACAACTGTCCTAACTCCAGTTCCAGGGGATCTGACAGCCTCTTCTGTCCTCTGCGGGCATTGCACAACACTGGTGCACTTACCTATATGCAGACAATACATGCATACACATAGAATAAAATAAACAATATTTCTTAAAAAATTTCCTCTTCCAAATTAATTTATCCATTACTTTCTAATTCAGCCTCACTCCAATTTTCATGACATAGAATACAGCCAGTTTTTTTGCTGGAATGAATGGTTTCTAATCCAGAGTCCTTGTTAATCTCTGAAACTTCATCAGCCCAGCTTCCCTGACTGTATTTCTATCAGTAATCTATTCTTTTACACTCCCACCAGAATGGCCTGTTGACACAAAAGCACAATTTTCACTTCAAAAGGGATAAGAGAGAGTTTATTCTGCAGTCAAATATGAGTGACCATGGCCTAGCAGATCCAGGTTACCTCAAATTCCATGTTCCAGCATGGAAGCAGTTTCATGGAGTTTTTATAGTAACAGAACAAAAAAAGTCATCAATCAAGACACTTTTCAAATACATTTGTGGAAACATTAAGTAGGCAGTTATAGCAAAAGCACATCTCAGCAATAGGCCTCAGATGCTGTCCAATGGCACTCAGCCCTTTGGTTGGTGGACTTAACAAACCTAGGGCTTTGTTAATACAGTCCAGAAGGTTTTTATCTGTTAGTCACAGGATGTTAAGAAACAGAGATGGACAAGGGGCTAGTTAGAGGGCTAAAGATAGCCCAAGATAAATTGTAATTAGGCTTTGAACCTGTAACATTCCAAACTTTCCATAATCACTGATGTTCTAATCAGTTGGTCAGCCTTTGCAGAAGGTTCACTTTTAAAATGCAGTTTTTCTGGAAACTTTATCACTGACAAGAAAAAAACTTCAGGGAGGCTTTATTTTGGCTCACTGTTTGTGTGGGTACAGCCCATTACGGTGGGGAAGGCATGGCAGCTGATGTGGCTGGGTCTATAGCAGCAGGAACATGAGGCTGTTTACTCACATTTCAGTGACTGACCAGAAAGCAGAGAAACTGGGGCCAGAAGAGGGGATGGGCTATAAACCTCAAAGCCCACCCTGTAGCAGCGACTCACTTTCCCTATGAAGGGCCCAAGCCTCCCAAACCTCCCAACTCACACCACCAACTTGGGACCAAGTGGTCAAATGCATGAGCCTGTGGGGGACATTTTACATTCAAATCTAACAACTACCAAGACCGGTTAAAAGGGATGCCACATAGTCCTTCAATCTGTGTCTTTTCCATTCCAAAAAGCATGGCCATTAGCAATGACTTTTATTTTTCAACTCTATATTGTAATACTTTTTTTTGGTCTTTATGAGACAGGGTCTCCCTGTAACTCCAACTGGCCTGGAACTCACTATGCAGACCAGGCTGGCCTTGAACTCACAGAGATCCACCTGCCTCTGCCTCCCGAATGCAAATGTGGGGACTAAACGTGTGCGCCACCACGCCTGGCTATAATATTTTTTGATGTTGTTGTTGTGTGTTGGCTTTTTCAGGGTCTCACTATATAGCTCAGGCTGGTCTTGAACTTGTGATCCTACTGTCTCAGCCTTCTGAGCACTGGCATTACAGATGTGCACTGCCAAACCCAGCTGTATGATTTCCTGAACCTCCAGTCTTGTCTTTCTCTATAGTACTGCCCAAGTGAGTTCTCAAAAATCCAGAAGTCAAGTCACTATCCCATTTAAAATACTTTGACTATTTCCTATCACTTACTTAAAACGGAATTTCTCAAAAATTACACACCTGAGAACTTTAGAGGTCTGGAACATTTTTACATACTACTTGTGTTCTTGGTAATTTAATAAATCCCTTTAAAGCAAAGCACATCTTAACTTAAATAAATTTGGCATTACTCTAACCAATTAGTAACTCTGACTTTTTGTTTGTACCTATTAAATTAAAAGCATCCATGTATGGGGCTAGAGAGATGGCCCAGCAGCTAAGAGCACTGACTGCTCTTCCAGAGGACCCAGGTTCAGTTCCCAGTACCCACATGGTGACTAATAACCATTCATAACTCCAGTTCCAGGGAATCTGATGCCCTCTTCTGGTCTCTCAGCATTGCACAGCATGGGTGCACTTACATACATGCAGACAAAACATATAAACATAAAATAATTAAAATTAAAAAAAAAAAACAACTCCATGTGCTATTAAAAACCCAATGACCCTGTAGGAAGCACAGACCTACAAGCTAACAACTTAGTTTTTTGGTATGACATCACCTGATCTTCACTCCTTGCCTCATCCTGGTCTCTGCCCGTTGTCTTCTGTACCGCCCCCCCCCCCACCTCTCCTAAACCAACCTTATGAGGTGGTGGTCCTGTACTTTCACTTTGGACTTCTTCCTGCTCTTACTTCCATAAGCAACTCTTCTCATCTTCCCACGTGGATGGAAGTGCTTATCTTTGCCTCTCATTGTCTTTGACTGGACTCGTGTACGACATAGAAACAGAAGTGAGCTTGAGGAAAACTGACAATGCAAATAATTCTTGTTCATTATTAAATTTTGTGACATAGTAGTTCAACTGATTTCCCTCTTTCATTGTGGAAGAAGCCAGTTTTGTCTCTATGAAGCAAAGATATTCCAGCATCCTGGTGGGTTTACTATCACCTCTGGAATCTCTTCTGAAGTAGTTATAACACCTTTCTGCTTCCCTTACTACTTAATTCCCTCAGTTCTTTAGAAACCATCAGGCAGAATGGGTTGCAAGGGATGTGACCAGTCTTGTGTCTGAGGGCGGCCTGAGTGGCTCTACCACAACAGTGAGTCAGAGAGGTCACTAAGGGTTGTAGGCATGGAGCAAGGATGGGGACATGAATGCCATTTAACTTTCATGATTTGTTTCCTTTCCCTCTAGTATATACAGATCCAAGGACCTGTAGGCATTCTCCTATATCAAGTCTTTTAAAAACCTGTTCATCGATGAAATATATCATCTGTCAATTTTATTTGGCATCTACAATCAAATTATGTAAAGGAAAAATACAAACTGATGAGTGAGTTATTGTATCTATGAATGCTTTTAAGATGGCATCATCAGAGTTTTATAGAACGAAATCACAAGCTTCCTGCAAATTGTCTGGATTCATAAAGATCTTTATCATTTCAACCTATAAGGAAAAACTCCCAATACACATGCATGAACTTTTAAGGGACATTAAAAGTCATATCTTGCTCAGCAAGATGGCTCGGTGGGTAAAGGCACATGCCATCAAGCCTGAAGATCTGAATTAAATACCTAGAACCCACATAGTGGAAAGAGAGAACAGACTTCCCCAAGTTGTCCTCTAACCTCGTGTGGACTGTGGCCTGTGCATGCAGGCACATACACATGAACACACAAGTAAATGAATTTTTCAAAACTTTTAAACAGCTAGGCATGGTGGCATATGCCTTTAATCCTAGTACTCAGGAGGCAGAGGCAGGCAGATCTCTGTGAGATCATGGCCAGACTCGTCTACATAGCAAATTCCAGGCCAGCTAGGGCTGCAGGGAGATCCTGCCTTTAAAAAAGAATAAATAAATAACAAAATTTTAAACATTAAAAAATAAAAGTCATATCTCCACTTGCAATTTTTTCTTGTCTTTATTTATAGATAACTGGCTTTCTAGATTTATGTCAAAAATTATTTTATGTGTATTTTTGCCTACATCTAGGTAAGTATACCTGTGTCATGCAATGCCCACAGAGGCCAGAAGAAGGCATTGGATTCCCCTGGAACTGGAGTTACTGGTGGTTGTTAGATGTCATGTGGGTGCTGGGAATTAAACCCAGTTCTTCTGCAAGAGCAGTCAGTGCTCTTAACTGCTAAGCCATCTCTCCAGCCCCTAAATATAATAGTTGACAGAGGAAAACTAAAGTTAAATTATTAATGATATTGTTCCCAAAATTAACGTGGCAATTTTGAGAGTACTAAGGTCAACTTGAAGACTGCATACACAACTCTTGTCCCATGAGATTTTGCTCACACAACAAAAGTCACCTAATGATGCATTTTTCAGAATTTATCCCCATCCTTAAGCAATGTATGACTGTATATGCTGTGCTTGCTTCTCCTAATCATTATACCAGTATACACTATTATCATTTACCTTTTACAGGAATGGAAATATCTCAGAGAAGTTAAATAACTCATCTAAGGGGTACCACTAATAAGTGGCAACACCAGTGTAGGAATGAGTTTTATTAATGGACATAACCTGAACTAATGACTTGTAGGTATGACCTGAGGTGGGGGCGACCATACCACACAGTGTGAAAAACAAGGTTCCAGAGTCAGTTCCATCTGCATTGGGGTACACAGACAGCTCTATCTGCATAGGCTGAGGGGACTGCATATTTCTGCAAGATAGACAGGGAATAGGGGAATTAGTAACCTCTGAGTTTGGGCCCACTCTTAAAAACTTAAGATTCAACCTATTTGTTTAGGGTAGTTGTAATGGTGTAATAATAACACCTGCACACCATGACTCAAATTCAAAACTAACCTTAAGTCACATGCTTTCTTCTATACCAACATGCCCTAGGGGCATGTCTTGGGGGGGGGGAAGTCTATTGAAAAGGTCCAGGTTTGGTTCCTAGCACCCACATGGTATCTAACAACATCTGGAACTCAAGTTCCAGGGGATCTGACACCCTTTCCTGGCCTCTGAGGGCACTGCATGCACAGGTGCACTTACATACATGCAAGCAAAATACTCATACACATAAAATTTTTAAAAATTGAATAAATAGGGTCGGGAGAGATGGTTCAGCGGTTAAGAGCACTAGTTGCTCCTGCAGAGCACTTGGGTTCAGTTCCTAGCACTGTAACTCCAGTTCCAGGGGATCAGACGCCCTCTTCTGACATCCATTGGCATTGCACAATACAGGTGCACTTACATACATGCAAGTAATACACTCATACACATAAAAGAAAATTTTTAAAAATATGTATCTAAATATATATATCTACATAGAAGCTCAGAGAACTTAAATAACTCACTTAAGGGGATACTAATAATAAGTGGCAACATCAGGACTCAAATTCACAGCTAACTTTAAATCATATTCTATTATACCATTATGCTCTAGAACAGAACTGAAAATTCTAGTTTCTACTAAGAAATACCAGTATTGGATTGAGAGAAAAAAATGATAAAATACAATGTCTGTCAAAGTATAGGATGTAGAATGCACCTAAATACATCTACATAAAATAAATATATCTAAATTTTAAAACACCTAAATAAAATATTTAAATAAAAAATGCATCTAAATTTTTAAAAATTCTCAAATGCAGAATTCCAATAAGGGCTGAGGAATGTAGCATTATTGGTAGAGTGCTTGCCTAGCATATGCAAAGCCCTGGGTTCCATCCCCAGTGCCATATAAAACTGTTTGTGGTCATGAATACCTAAAATTCTAGTGATCAGGAGGTGGAGACAACAGGATACAAACAAGTTCAAGGTCACCCTTGGCTAGGCACATACTAAATTTGGGGGCAGCCTGGGCTACATGGGACTCTATCCCCAAACACAAACAAAAAACAATAAACTAGAGGTGTTTTAATTTCCATAACTGCACACCATATAGGTAATAAAAAATATTTGTCTAATGACAAGATTTCCAACAATTCAAGCTGAGTTTAAGCAGGCCTTTGTACTGGTAAGTGTTAATGCCAGCACTATCTACTATGTGCCAGTCACTGAATTAAGTGTTTTATTCATATCAAATCCTTTCATCCTGGCAAGAACTCTATATACTACAATCCAGTCCCATTTTAACAGGTGAACCACAGACATGAACTCACTAAGGTCACACAACCTGAACCCAGCAGATCTTTCTGGATCCAAAGTTCCTGCTTAGTCACTACACTTACACTGAACTCTGAACTTAAACTGGAGTAGTGTCCCTCAGTGACTGCTAGTGTGTTGTGGAGCCTGTATGGAAAAACCTACCTTGCCTACTGTGAGAATCTGGGCGTCCAAATTACTGCTGCTGAAAATCCTTCTGCCTGGAGTAATGAAAGCTATATAAAAGCACCAGAAAGTGGGTCAGAAAGGCCTGTATGTCAGGGCTACCTGGCTGGTCACCATTTTACTTCTGTCTCAAAGAAACCTATAGTTTTCAATGGGATAATGGCCTTTGTTGTATATATGATTGGGAGAGATCTCAAGTGTAGCTCTTTTGTCACTTCATCTAGATCATTCTAGGGAAGGGCATCAGCTACAGGGCAAACTGTTTTGAGTATGAATACTAGGGGTAGCAGTCTGATGCGGGGGCGGGGGGCGCAGACCATTACTGCTAAAACCAATGATTTCTTGGGTCTAATTAGTCAAAATGCACAACTATTTGAATTCTGGTGACATGTTTTTGCTGAGCTGGAGACGAACCACACTAGGCCAGCTCCCTATGACCAAGCTACCTGGCTCGGACCCCAGCTACTAAGTTTAAGCTTAAAAATAATTTTTAGGGGCTGGAGAGATGGTTCAGTGGTTAAGAGCGCTGGCTGCTCTTGCAGATGACCTGGGTTTGGTTCCCAGCTCCCACATTCCTCTAACCGTCCTTAACTACAGTCCCAGGAGATCCATCGTCCTCTTCTGACCTCCGCGAGCACTGCACCGCAGGGGTGCACTTGTATGCATGCAGGCAATACACTCATAAAATAGTAAAAAAGTTTTAAATTAATTTTTAAACCGTCTAGGCAAAGATTTGGGCCATTTCCACTGTATCTGAATCTCCAGCTCCACTACTTCCCTTTGGCAACACTGCACCCATCTAACCCGCGAATGAGGAAGCGTCCGCTGCGGTCGCCCCATGCGGGGAGCGGGAAGCCTCTCGCGGACGCCAGGCACACGCAGCCCCGGAATAGACAGAGAGCGACCGCGCGTGGGGCCGGCTCGGGAAAGTGCGTGCTACCCTCTCTGGCATGAGGCGAGCCTCCTCCCACCGCCCTGGGACGCTCCGACGCCGCAGGCTTCCTCGCTGCGGAGAAGCCACTGTGGCGTAGTTCCTCCACCGCTTCCTCCAGCAAGGGCACCCACCCATCCCTTCCTGCTCCAGCAGCGTTTGAAGCGCGCGCTACGCCGGCAGAGGCGGCTGGGAAGGCGCGGCCGCATGCACCAGCGCAGTCAGGCCCAACCTAACCCCGCCACCGAGCTCGCTTTTCGACCTGGCTGGGAAAGCCGCCTGCAAACAGAATCGAGACCCCGCTCCCGAGCCCGCCCCCCTGCCGGGGCTGAGACTGACGTTTGCACACCCGCAGCGAGGCCCCGCCCCCCGCGGCGGCTAAGGCTGCGGTTCGCGCACGTGCAGCGAGGCCCCGCCCACGTCCCGCCCCCTAGCCCGCTCCTCGCCTTGGGTGGCGCGCCCGCGGCTCTTTAGGCTAACCTGTCTGGCGGCCCGCAAGGTCTTCTTCCTCCTGAGGAGGCCCTCGCTGTGTGGCGGAGTTCTCCTTCCGCCCCAGCAGCTCCCGGGCGGGCGAGGGCCAAGCGGAAGGTGCGCGGCCTCCGAGGCCCGTGCTGGCTGGCGGGAGCCACGGCTGTCTGGGTCGCCGGCGCGGGCCATGTCGTTGTGGGGGCAGCCGCTGCAGGCCTCGCCGCCCCCGGCTGTGCAGCCACCCCCGATCGCGCCCTCGGGGACACTGGGCGCCCCCGCGGCTGGCGCGCTCCTCCACCGTCTGCCGGAGCCGCTGCTGCGGAGGCTGAGCGAGAGCTTGGATCGTGCGCCCGAGGGCCGGGGCTGGAGGCAGCTGGCAGAGCTGGCGGGCAGTCGGGGGCGCCTGCGGCTCAGGTGAGCCCGGGCCGGGCGCGGGCGGGGGTGGGGGCTCGGGCGGAGGGATGGGCGCAGGGCCGGGGATCCTGCGAGACCGAGACCGAGATGGAGAGGGCGGCGCTTCCGTCTCCTGTAGAGAGAACCTGAAGACGGCCGAGTCCTGCAGGGTGGGACCCGGGACTCGGAAAGAGACAGGCCGAAAGGGCCGGTTCCCACGTCCCTTCTCGGCCCCTAAAGCTGGAGAGCGATCACTGCCGGTTGACCCGAGTTGGGTGGAGAGGAAAAGCCTGTCTGCAAGGTCGTGTCCAGAGGGCTAAGTGCAGAAGAGAGGGATGCGGTGGACACAGTCCTCGGAACCCCAGGGAAGATCGAGAGAACTGGACAGGTAGAGGGGTGTAGTGTAGGGTGGAATTCAGGGATACCTGCAGGTCAACGGATGAGGAAAGGAGGGAGAGACTGGATTCAAACTCAGCATCGCCTTCGAGCAGAGGAACTCAGCAATATTTCTTCGGACTTCACCGTGAACTTTAGACTCTAATTAAACTAGTTTCCTGATGAGAAAAGGGACCGCTGACGGAAAGGCCGGGCACCTCGGTTAGCCATTCTTCAAGTTTTGGTTCTCAAGACTTTGACATGCTTGGGACTACAGAGAAACTTTAGTGTGGGTTTTATATAATTGCAGATCTATACTGGTATTTTCTGTTTGAAATTAAAACCAAGAAATTTTCAAATATTTATCATAAAAGTAATTCTTAAGTCTTACCCAGGAGCAGAGATACAGACTTGTCCAAAAACAAATTTAGAAATTAAATGGAACCTTGGTTTACATTTTGAAAATCTGGATTTTTTTTGTTGCTTAGTTTGTGTTTTATTTTTTTGAAATTAAGATCTCACTTGCCCTCAGATTCTGGATCCTTCTGCTTCAGACTCCCTAATGATGGGATTTCAAGCAAGCACCACTGAATCCATCTTGAAATCTTTTTTTCTTTTCCTCTTTCTTTTAGAGTTAGGATCTCAGTGTACTGTGAGCTGGCCTGGAACACTATGTAGCCTAGTCTGGTCTGGAACTTTCAGCAGTCCTGCCTCAGCCTTCTGAGTGCTTTGAAAGTTGTTTTAATGTCTTGGTTTAATTGCAGAACTAGATTCTTTTATATTTCTGTGCATTCAATCTGTTGCAGTATCACAGGTAATAGAACTCTAGAAACTCCAGTATACATTCCTGAAAGAATAAATAGAAAAGGTAAATAGGGACTTAGAATTATTGTGAAAAGAATGTTTTAACCTTGTGAACACCCTAAAAAAGTCTGAGGAACTGCACTATAGATTCCCAGACTAAACTTAGAACTACTACTTTGTACCATTGTTATTATTTTGGACTGTCTTTGAACTGATTCATTTTCATAACTAAACTTTGACTTTTATTGTAAGTATTTGTACACACATTTATGAACCTAGGAACAGAAGCCATTTCTTATTTTGTGCTATACATAGAATTTATCTTAGACAACAGGTACTTAAATTGAGCTCAGTTTCTTCACTCAAAATTGTATGTATTGAGTGCCTAGCAAGAAGTTCTAGAAGATAAAAAATAAATTTTCCATTCTTCATAAGGCTTCTAGTTATTTGGATAACTTATTTGATATTCGGAAATAGTAACATATTAAATGTTTGGTTTATATATAATATTTATCATTTATTGAACACATAGTATATACCAATGTACCAAGTGTTTACATGTATTACCCACTTTAATCTTCCCAACAACACTGAACTTCAGAGTTTAGGGTAGAGGCAAAAAGTCATGATGATATAGGATTATTGCTAATGTAGGAGAGGCCCATGTTGTATGGCGGGAATCAGAAACTGGTCAGCTAAGTTGGGCATGGTGGCACACACATGTAATCCTAGTACTTGGGAGGTGGAAGCAAGAGTATTAAGGAGCTCAAGGCTGTCAGCAGCTACATGGAGCCCCTGTCTCAGACAGACAACTAACTAGCAAGCATAGCAGAGGCTTGAGGTTTTTCTGTTCTAGGTAAAACACTTGGGCTTTTGGGTATGCAAAGAAGATCTAAAATATTCTAGATCCATATATGTCTCAACTTCTAGATGTATTATAATGTAAGAAGTTGTTTTCTTTGAGGGTAGGATCTACAGAGTATTGTGGTGTTAACCAGAAATCTAGTTAGGGAAGACTCTAGGCTTCCTGAGAGAGAGCCTACACAGTGATGAAGAGATGTGATTACACTACGCTCTAGAAGAAGCATGGCTACTGGACAATAAAAGGAGTGGGTACTTAATTCTGGGTACTAAGTTTTCTCCCAAATTTACTAAATAGACTGCAGAATGGTGTCTATGTTTGGGGGAACTTAAGGAAAGCTTTGAAGTCACTTTTTGTGGAGTAGTAGAGAAAGGCAGTTGCTTACCAAGTTGTACATTTATAGAATTTTAGAATTCAGGGTGGGGAAGAACCATAAATTTCACTAATCTTCCAGAGTGATGGGCAGTTAGCTACACATGGGTTAGTTGGATGGGGAGAGTTAGAAAATTGAAATATTAAGCTCATACTGATTGCAATGAGGACAATTAAACTGCCATCAAAAATTAGTACTGAAAACTTAGGGGCTGGGGAATAGCAACCCCTGACAAGGTCAGCTGGTAATTTTTATGCTGCTTAAGATCCAAAGAGTTATTTTAAAGTGATTTCATACTGGTGGGAGAAGAGCTTCTGATGATTAAGTGTCAGATGTAGAAATGAATTATAGTCTGATTCCGATACAAGTGGATAACGTGTAAATGCTTTCCTCAGTCACTGAGTCCACTAAACTCAAAAGCTTGTCTCTTTCTTTTTTGTTTGCTTGGTTTGGTTTGAGGAAAGATCTTACTACATAGACCAGGTTGGCCTTGGAGTTATCATGATCCTCCTGCCTCTGCTTTTTGAATGCCACCATGTTTGGCCTGTTACCCTCCACCCCACTTCCCCTCCCCACACACTCTTTACATCTTTCTTCAAAATACATGAAAACTTAAGAATATAAATCACAAGAGCAATCCATTCAGAGTTGTCTCCAGAGATTAGGAATACTTGTAAATGTTTTCAGATGATTATTGATGACATACTGAATCCTTGCATGTACTCTAGTTTGCTGTAATCATGAACCCATGGGAATGCCCTTCATACAAACCGTGGTCTAATATCGGACACCTTTTTAAAAAATTTGTTTGAGACAGGGTCTCATTATGTAGCCACAGCTGGCCTGGAACTCACTATGTAGACCAGGCTGGCCTCAAACTCACAGAGTTCTGCCTGCCTCTACCTCCTGAATACTGGGACTAAAGCTATATGTCACAATGCCTGCATAATATCAGATACCTTTTGCTGTCAGTTTAGAAATATTCTCAGTGTCCCAAAGTATATTAAGTGGTGACTAGAACATCTGTGCTGGTTAGTTTTAGTTGTCAATTTGACACACCTGGGTAGAGGGAAGCTCAACTGAGGAATTTTTTTCATTGAATTGGCCTGTGGCCATGTCTGCAGGGCATTTTCTTGAGTAATGTGGAGGGCCCAGCCCCCTGTGGGTGGTGCCACCCCTGGGCAGGTAGTCTTGTGTTGTATAAAAAAGCAGGCTGAGCATGGATAGGCCAGAGAAGCTAGCCAATAAGCAGTGTTCTTCTATGGTCTGTGCTCCAGGTTCCTGCCTTGGCTTCCCTTGAAAATGGACTTTGCTGTAAACTAAATAAACCCTTTCCTCCTCAAGTTGATTTTGGTCAGTGCTTTTATCACAGCAATAGAGAGCTGACTAGAACAACGCTAAACTCCAAGGATTGGCAGAGGTTTTAGAGGATCTAAAATACTTAAATTGTCTAAGCAGGATCCTTAAAAGTAAAGCTGTGAAAACATGAACCAAAGGAAAAAAAAAATCTGTTGCTGCTTGTCTGCTGTATAGGAAGTATTCTTTAGCTGCTGAAATCCTACCCTCAAGCAGCTTATGGTAGAAATATGAACTTGGATTAAAAAGATTTAATGAACGTTTCCCTCATCATCATCTCTTTCTCCTCAGTCTGAATTTTGAAGTGCTCTAGGGCTCAGGTTTCCTGTCTCTTCATGCCTTTTTACTTAATCCTCTGATGTTACCCTTCATTCTCATAGTTTTACATACAGTCAGGTTGATACACCCAGTAACACTGTTTTAAACTCCCAGGTAGGTGTATGTAGATGGCTATTTGCCTTCTCCTCTGGGTGACTAATAGGCATCTTAAATGTAACATGTCCAAACTTACTATGTACTCTCCCATAAACCTCTTTCCTTAGTTTTCTGCATCTTGGTAAATGGCCACTACTTTTCTCTAGTTGCGCAGGCCAGAAACTCCATTCTTGACTTGTATTATACATCATTTTTATCAGCAAATTCTGACTACTATATCTTTAGAATATATTTAGAATCCAACTTCCACTGCTACCACACTAGGCCAAGACAACATTGTATCTCACCTGGTTTCTTTAGAAGCTGCTTAGTTTCTCCTCTCCCTTAGCCCCCATCCCAATCTCTTCTAAGTGCAGCAGTTCGAATGCTTCTTTTGAAATATTAATCAGAAAGTTGGGGTTGTAGTTCAGTTGGTAAAGTATTTGCCCTAGCAACACATGAAGCTCTGGGTTCTATCCTCCAGCACCACATAAACCAGGCATGGAAGCACATGCCTGTATTTCTAGCCCTTGGAAGGTGAAGGCAAAAGAATTAGACATTAAAGGTTATTTTCAACTACCTATTGAGTTCAAGACCAACGTAAGATAACTTAGACCATGGCTCAAAAAAAAAAATTGTGAAATGTCCTAGTGCACTCATGTAATTTTAGCTCTCTGGAGGCTAAGGCAAAAAGAGTTGAAGCTTGAAGCTACCCTAGGCTATATGTATAAGACCCTATCTCTAAAGAAATAAAATAAAACCTTAAATCAGACCTTACTCCTTCTTTGCTTAAAACCGTCCAGAGTAAAAAATATGTCATAGCTAGCAATGACTTACGAATCTGCTAGCCTGTTGCTGTCTCTATCCCTTTTGGTAGTGACATTTGCTTTCTTGTTCTTCCCTGAATACAATAGGGTCTTTGTTCTTGCTTACTCTGACTGAGATGATCTCCCCATATTACCACATCATTTGCTCCTCCATCTTGTCAATTGTTCGCTTAAAAGTCATTGTCCCAATGAAGACTTTGCAGATTGTAGAATTTGAAATTACCTTGTACATCCGTTCAAGTATTACCTGTTCTGCTGCTTCAGTTGTTTCTAACACACTTTGTGATCACTGGACAGATTTATACACAGAGATCTCTCTGTATGTTTGTGTTATATCTAACCCCCTCTAGAATGAAGAATTCAGGAAGATAGAGAATTTTATTCACTGTTCTAGCCTCAATACCTAGAAAAGATGGACTATTTTAGGTGATTAATGAATAAATTATGAATAAAGATTCCAAAGAGTAGGTATAAGAGAAGCAGGGAGCCTAAAGTATAGAACACATTCCATTTGATTACATTTTTCTAAATGTGTAAGTAAAAATGTAACTTTTTAAAAGATTTGTGTGTGTGTGTGTGTGTGTTTGCTTGCTCATATATGTTCATGTGTTCACGGAGGCCAGAAGAAGGCTTTGGATCCCCTGGAGTTGGAGTTACAGGTAGTTGTGAACTACCTTGTATAATGGTAGGAACCAAACTTGTATCTCTGGTAGAGCAGTGACTGCTCTTTAACCACTAAGCCATCTCACCATCCCCTACAAATGCAGCTCTTAAAAGCAAAGTTCATTTGTTTCAGTAATAAAGCAGATCTTATATTTAAATATCAAGTTCAGGTTTCTAGAAACCACTTCAAAGTAGACTCTTAGAGGAATGTAACTAAAAAAGGAAAGATAAAAGTTGGGCATATATACACATCATCTAGTCAAAAGCCCATGCCATGCGGAAAATCAGTAAAACAAAAGAAGATACTAAATCTTGTTTTTCTATATATCTCTTGTTTTGGAACAGAAATAATTTATCTCAGTTTGATCTTTGTTTTTTGATAAGAAAGAAATTCAGTCTGTTAAATTTGTTCTATCAGTGTAAACATCAATTAAAGCATCCCTTGGTTATATTTGATAAGATGGCTTCTTAACTTCGTGTAGCAGAGCCTGGTAAACTCCTGAATCATAAAAATTGTATTTTGCATACAGCACTTGTATATTTATATCTCATTCTGATTATTTGAAAGCTTAGTAACCTTGTAATTGTTTCTAATGTATGACTTGGTATTTTAAGCCTTTTTCAGTTGTTAACTTTGTAATATTGTCCTGACCAGTGCCGTTTTGAGGGATTAGTCACCCTTTTCTCAATTCAGAGTACTATTCACACTATTTACATATGGTCATGTGCCAAGACAAAGTATTTTGGCCTCCTAATGGAATGAGGGCATATTCCTTTAGGAAGGCAGCAGAATTTAGCCTGGTAGTTAGTGCTTTCATTTTAGATCATCTGTTACTTCATCTTTAAAGAAAGAATAAAGAAATTTTCTGGTCTTTTTCCTATCTTCAGATTAAAGACAAATTTTGATCAATATCAAGACTAAATTTCTCTCACATTCTTCTGACTTTATAATTACAGGAGCTGAGTGGGAGAGTACAGGAGAAGAGGGAATGATGGGGAAGGGGGAGGAGGAGGAAAATAGCATTCAAAATATAGTTTCTTACCACCCAAGGTTTATTCCATATAATACCTACAGAGGCCCAGCTATACAGTAGGCATTGCATTCTGGAAAATGCTGACTTGAATTTAATCTGTTTTTAGTTGCCTGGACCTGGAGCAGTGTTCTCTTAAGGTACTGGAGCCAGAGGGAAGCCCAAGCCTGTGTTTACTGAAACTAATGGGTGAAAAAGGATGTACAGTCACAGAATTGAGTGACTTCCTACAGGCCATGGAACACACCGATCTGCTTCAGCTTCTCAACACCCCAGGTAGGCTTTTTCCTTTAGGAATATTCCCCAGAAGTTTATGGAGTCAAATTTAGAGAAAAATGCATCTTTTGACCAGGTAAATTGTATTAAATATTTTTGGAAAACATAAATATGTAGAGCCTCATTTTCCTCCATGTTGAGATGAAAGAAGACATCAAAAACAAATAAAAATGTATGAACATTGATTAAATTATAGTTTGGAAAGTCAGATATGAGAGACTTTTTTTTTTTTTTTGGTATTTTTGAGACAGTCTCCCTGTAGCCCCAGCTGGCCTGAAACTCACTATGTAGAACAGGCTGGCCTCAAACTCACAAGGCCTCTGCCTCCCAAGTGCTGGGATTAAAGGTGTGCGCTACCACACCCTAGCATAAGAGACATTTTTAAGTTTCAAAAATTTGAATATAACCCACACATTTGATAGATAATTAAGCCATAATATTGTAGTCCTGTAGAAGAATGTCCTAGATTCCAGGAAGATAGAGGCATGCTAAAGTATTTAGTGATTAAGGTTTCTGTAACGTACGTTGAAAAAGTACAGCCAAAGCAACAACTGTACATCTTTACATAAGTATATATGGATGAGATAAAGTGAGTAGGTCAGATGTTCAGTTTTTGGCATTGTGATAGTTTTAAAATGTTAATCAGCCATAAATTTTTCTTAATATACCAGTATTGAATGAGGTTTCTCATGTGTGAGGTCAACTGAAGAATAAGAAACAGGGCCTGGAGAGATGGCTCAACAGTTAAGAGCACTTGCTGCTCTTGCAAAGGATCCAAATTAAGGTCTCAGCACCCATATCAGGCAGCTCATGACCACATATAACTAAGCTCCAGGGGATCTGACACCCTCTTCTGGCCTCTACATTCATATGCACATACATATATAACATACATACATACAAACACAAATAAATAAAAATAAAATTAAAAACAAACAATAGAAAATAGTCTGTTCTCTTCTAGCTGAAAATAGAGTTGGTCAGCTTACATGGTGTTAGTAAGGAGACCGTGCGATCAAAGGTGCTTGATTTGGCCAGGTATGGTAGCCCATGCCTATAATCCCTGTACTGTGGGATGCTGTGAGAGGAGGATCTGGAGTTCAAGACCAACCTGGGCTACACAGTGAGACCCTGTCTCAAACAAAAAAATGTTGGCTAAGTGTGTGGCATATACCTTTAATCCCAACACTCAGGAGGCAGAGGCAGAGGCAAGTGGCTATCTGTGAGATTGAGGCCAGCCTTGTCTAAATAGTGAGTTCCAGACCAACTGAAGCTGTAGGGAGACCCTGTCTCAAAACAAAGCAAACCTTAAAAAAGAAAAAAAAAAAATGTTTTCTGAAGGAACCATGGAGGTAAAGGAAAAGAAAGAACCTGAGAGAGAAGAACAGTAGGAAATAGGTGTTACTAAGGGAGCTATGGATAAAAATGGGGTTATTTAAATGGGAGGGGGCAGGGAGGATTATGCAAAGAACTTTGGGGATAAAAGGAAAGAAGGAACTCAGGAGAGGTGGGACCATAGAAGAAGGGTATTATTAAGGGAGAAATGGGAAAAATGGGGACACTTTAAATGGGGAAACCATGGTGGAAGGTTAGACAGTGAGAGAGATAAATAATGCCTAGGTAGTTTTAAGAAACCAGAGGGAACCATATTAGTCCAACAACCTACTGACAAATTATACATACAACTAGTTCAAGAAACAAAATATGTCTAATCAAGGTTTATCTGAGAACCTTTGGTTTTTGCCCAAGCTTTATCTACATAGCACATGGTAATTAAAAGTACCAGACTGATGGAACTAACCTTCTTGGATGTTTAACAGCCGTTCTTTGAGGTCTATACTAATCTAGTCAACAGGACCTAAAGGACAGCTTTTGCTCCTTGCCTTCCAAGGTCAACTAAGTTCCAGGGAACTATGGAACATCTCTCAAAATGTCCTATAACTGTGGTGAGTCACCTGTCCTCTTGCTCAGCGAGGCCAGGGAGACCCCACCAGATGGACTTGAACCAGTCTACAAAGAGGAGGGCCAACTCAGAAAACATTTCTTCCATGCTTCCAACTGAAGCCAGCCACAGTTGAGCAGGACCTGACTTACCTTCACATAGATGGAACTGGTAAAAGAAAGGAGCCAGAGGCTTCTCCCAAGACCATGTGACCCCTGAGGAAAGGATCCTCAAATGACCTTAAGAGTAAAAATAAATTGGTCAATCTGGGCAAACTGTATGGTCTTAAACACCCAAAAGGAAAGTATAACCAAAGATTAAAGTGATCATTATATTTCTTTAAGAGTCCATGTGTATGGCTAAAAGCTACGTAACAAGAAACAATCCCAGGCAGGAGATACCGTCCTTTGAGTTGTTGACCAGGGTGGCCCAAGAGACTCCCAGACAGTAACTCAGCATAGAACTGGGAAAATGAACAGCAGACCCCAATCTTATCTAAAGGGATGTTGGCAACTGATTGCTGCTATTTGAGGAAGAGCTGATCTTCCTAAAACAAGGATCTCTAGATAGGCTGACTAGATTCAGTGGATGGACAAGCACTGGGGAACAGCTGGGGGTGCCTACAGCACAGAGGACAGTAACAGGGATGACAGAGTATATGGGCTTGCTGGGGGCGCTATGGGAGGGTGCTATTTGGGATGCAGATATAGAGGTGAATAAGATTGTTTGGAATGTTCTGTATGAAATACACACACAAAAAAAATCAATTAAAAAAAAAAACATTGAAGACTTAAAAAAAAAAAAAAAAGTGTTTTCTGATGGTGGCAGCGCTGAAAACCTCCTTCCCAGGGTTCCACTTGGCCCATCGGAAGCAAAAGAGTCCTGTCAAGCTTGGAGGGGCATAGACTGTGGACTTAATATTCTCTCTTTTACATGATTTTGATTGTATCCTATTTTATTATACAACTAAATTGGTTATATATTTTTAATAGGAACCCAATATATAGTGGTAAATTGTCAATTACACTTACCAGAAACCCAAACTCAAATTGATGTAATGAAGGGAATATATTGCCTCTATCAGAAAAGCCTAGAAGTAAAGCATGCTTCATAAGAGGCAGAGACTAGCCATGTATCTAAGGAACTGGCTTTTGTCTGTTTTTCCTATTTCTTGGCATTGACTTCTTTCTCAGACTGACACTCCACATAGCCCAGGATATCTGCTGGGTATTCTTAGGTTTATTCATCTTTATCCCAGCATTTCAAGCAAAAAGCGGGTTTACTCTAGTTAACTAGTTCACATGCCTAACCCTAAACCTATCACTGTAACCAAGGACATGGAATATGCTGAGATGCTTGGCTTAAAGGGTTGGGCTGAGTCAGCTTTCCAGGAACCACATGGATCACCAAACAAAATTAGACTCGTTGGACTGGAAAAGGGGCAGTAGATCCTGGAGATGTAACTTGTCTGTCGACTACAAATATAAAGGGCCCTAGATTATGAGGGAGGAAACTTGACTCCAAAGTCATCCTCTGCTTTACCATATATAATATACATGGTAAAATAGGCCTCCCTTCCATGCCTCCTTTGGGTATCATTGTATTGAATGCTTGGTTTTAACCACAAGCTACAGGCTAGGAACAACAAACTGCTAATGCAGGTGCCTCACATGCAACTGTTGCCCATCTCTAAGCAATGAATGTCCTAAAGTGGCATTTTAAAATTTTTTATTTACCCAGTGCCTCGGATAATAGGTACCCAGTAGTTGTAAGGATTGAAATCCACCAGCCTAAGGCACAAAGTTACCTGTGAAGTTCTCATACTTTATAGAACACCAAAGCCTCTGAAAACTTAGAACACCTCTTTGGAAATAAATATAACTTTTGTATCTTCAGTAAGTATACTTACTTACTGTGACTGTTGGTTGCCAGATCTATACAATGAATGAAGTATTCTCTACCTTGCAGAGTTACAGGAGTTACATGGAGTAATGATCATTTGAATTGTTTCTAGATGGTGACAGGGCTCTCATAGCTCACAATGTGTAGTATGATCATTAGCCTGAGATACAGAGTTCCTGATTTTTTAAAAATATTTATTATTTTTATTTTATGTGTATGAGTGCATTGCCTGCATGTAGGTAAGTGCACCCGTGTCGTGCAAGGCCCACAGTGGACAGAAGAGGCCATCGGATCCCCTGGAATTAGAGTTATGGACAGTTGTTAGCTGCCATGTGGGTGCTGGGATTCGAACCCGGGTCTTCTGCAAGAACAACCAGTGTTCTTAACCGCTGAGCCATCTCTCCAGCCCCAGAGTTCATGATTTTTAACATGTTTCCCATATATGAAGTAGTCTTGACTAAAATTGAGTCATATTTATTCATCTGAAATTATATGCCTGAAATTTTTTAGTAATATCAAATTATCTTGATATTTAACAAGCCAATAACTAAAAAGTACTACAGCAAATATTAGTAATCTTCCTTTTGCTCTGTTTTTCTCCAAATAGGAGGATTAGCATTTTTATGTCAGTGTTACCATGCATAAGTTGTTCTGATACTTGATGAGTGGGCTTTTTCAGGATCATCCCATAGGGACCTAGAGATACAGTTCAGCTGGTAGAGGCCTTAGCTAACAAAGCCCTGGATTTGATCCCCAGCACTGCAAATGAAAGAGGGGCATGGAAGATTATCCCATATGAGTTTTTTGTATGGGAGTTAGGAAAATATCTTCTGTATTACCATTTGTGCATTGTTCCTATGACTTTTTATATCATGTTAGCAATATAGTGTTATGTTACATGAATGTTATTTATTTTAAAGGAAGTAGTTTATCTGCATCTAATATGGATATCTAAAACTCACTATATTGATAGTATAATTAAGGAATATAAGCATTATAGAGGAGCTGGACATGGTAGCTCAGTACTTTAATTTCAGTACTTGGGAGGCAGAGACAGACAAATCTCTGAATTCAAGGCCAGCCTGGTCTACAAAATGACAAAATGAATTCCAGGCTTGCCAGAGCTGCATAGTGAGACCCTGTCTCAAAAACAAACCCAACAAACAAAGCACACAATAAAAAAAGAATTATAGAAAATATTTTAATTGCAGTTTTGAGAATAAAATGGCTAAAATAAGAATGTAAGCTCTGATAGAATCAACTTAATGTGTGACTTTGCTTGTAATGATTCATTAAACACTTTCTGTATTCCACTACCTTTGCTATCTCAGGCATTAAGTATTATGAATTCAAAGATGAATGATACAATCATTTCTGCCTGTGAAAAAGGTCTTTGTTCCTGGGCATTGTGACACATGCCTTTAATTCTAACACTTGCGAAGCAGAGATTCAAGCCAGCCTGGTCTACAAATGAGTTTTAGGCTAGCTGGGGCTGCAGGGAGACCCTGTCTCAGAAAACCATAAAGAAAAGAAAAGATTTTTGTTCAGTAAGGGCAACAAACCACATCTAGAACAGCTGTAAAAATAAGTATATATAAAAATAATTTTATGTGGCCTCCAGTTTTCTCATAACTGTATTCTTAAATGTTAGTGAAGGTACAGAATAGAAATGCCCTAGTGTTTTTGTAATTAATGTTATTTCATTGGAAGCATTAGTTCTTATTCCACAGAAAGCTGGGTATTTTTCTCTGACAGTCCTTGCCGAGAGGTCTGGTTAGGGTTGATAAGGTCTGTCCTGTTAGATGCTTTGCGTATCTTTCCAGATCTAGATTCAAATGCAAGAATAGGAAACTGGATTTATTTTGACTAAAAGAGGAACTTTAGTCTTTTCATATTTTGCTCTAATTGTTAACAGGATTGTACACAGAAATAGCTCTAAGAAATAGCTCTACTATGGAGTTCCTCTGTCTTTTTTGAGAAAATTACTAAGAGTCCTTTATATGTTTGTTTTGGAAGCCAGAAATAACCAAATCAGAGAGCTGGGAGTCTGCAGCAGTAGCCACTGACATGAAATCTAGGATGAATGCAAGCTCATCCTGAAATCTGCTCAAAGCTGGCACCTAGTTTCTAAAGAAGCCCAAAGGACTGAGGTGTCCCTCTTCTACTTTCTTACTCATTGGGCTTTTCCACAGAACATGGGTTGTCTTACTTTGCTCTACATCTGTACTTCT
>NW_008357638.1:364503-404282 GCF_000622305.1 Nannospalax galili | reverse complement strand
AAAGTCATCAGGTAGATTTCAATGGTAATGTTTTTCACATCTACTAATTATTAAGGAGAAAATTTTTATGCTTTGAAGAATTATTTTTTTTCTTTTTTATTTGTTTATGTACCCACTTCCCAGATAGCACCCTCCCATTGCCTCCCTCCCTGTACTAGAGCCCTTATACTCTGATATCCCTGCTACTATCTGCTACTATCTGCACCCCCAGCCATTCCCTACTACTTGCCCTTCTGGTGAATCTAGTCAGCCTATCTCGAGGTCTGTTTTAGGAGGGTCAGCTGTTCTTCGTCTAGTAGTAATCAGTTGTCAATATTCCACTGGATAAGATTGGGGTCTGCTGTTCATTTTCCCAGTTCTATGCTGGGTTACTATCTGGGAATCCCTTTGGCCACCCTGGCCATCAACTCAAACAAAGGTATCACTTGTCTGGCATTGTTGCTTGTTATGTAGCCTTTAGCTATTCATATGGACTCCTATGAAATCATGTTGGCTCCTTTAGTCTTTGGTTATACTTTCCTTTTGGGTGTTTAAGGCCATACAGTTGGTCCAGATAAAACTGATTTATTTTTACTCTTAAGATCGTTTGAGGATCTGTTCCTCAGGGGTCACATGGGCTTGGGAGGAGCCCCTGGCTCCTTTCTTTTACCAGTACTGTACTTCTTTAACTGTGTGTCAAACTGTTTCTAGTTTTTTTTGTGCCTGATGTTCATCATAGGCACATGGCACCCACAAACATACATGCACATACACATGTGCACCACACTCTTTCACATATACACACACATAAAATAATAATAAGTTTAAAACACATTTTACAGAAGTGGAACATTTAAGTTTAATCAGCAAGTATGTATATAGCAAATAAGATTTCCAGAAGTTGTCCTTTGGTTAGAGTTATAGTTATTGACAAAGGTAGGATTAAAAAATCAGAGCTGGGACTAGCAAAAAGGCTCAGGGGGTAAGGGCATTTGCCACAAAGCCTGACAACCTGACTTCAGCCCCTAGATGCACACAGTAGAAGGACAGAACCAACTCTTAGAAGTTGTCTGTTGGTCTCTGCATACCCACCATGGCACTGGTATGCATGCATCACACACACAGACACACACACACAAAGTGAATGAATGAAAAAAAAAAAAACAGGTTTGTTATTCCTGATCTGATGAACTCAGTGCGGTTTTCATGATACTAGAAAACTTTTAGGTTGTTTGAGAAACTTAGTTATGGATTATTACCTCAGCTGAGTCTTTGATCCAAGGGTTATAATTTTTTTCTTGTCAAGTTAATAAGTCCTAAAATGCTATATCTTTTTATAAAAGATGTTTCTCATTTCATATATGTTAGGAAATTCACAATTATTCCCCAAATGAACATGTCAAATAGTTTTTAAAACAAAACAAAACCAGGTGGTGCAATCTTATAATCCCAGCACTTGAGAGGCTAAATCAAGGGAATCTCCACAAGTTAAGGCTAGCCTGAGCTACATAGTAATACCTCATATCAAAAAGTAAGATTAGGCCTGGTGGCACATGCCTTTAATCTCAGCACTTGGAAGGCAGAGGCAGGTGAATCTCTGTGAGTTTGAGAGGGAGAGAGAAAAGAAGGAGAGGGAGATGGAAAGGGAGAAGGTCTACAGAGAGTGAGTTCTGGCCAGTCAGGGCTATATGGTGAGATTCTGTCTCAAAAAGAAAAAGAAATGGTAATATAATCAAGCAAACAAAGACAAAGATGCCATGGGTGGGAATAAGGATAAGGAAGAAGGAGAAATGGGGAGTGCTAAGTGAGTCTGGAAGAATGTTTCTAGGTGTGGAATATTCAGTCTTAGGCAACATAGCAACACAAAGAGTGATGTGGGACACAAGATTTAGCAACCGTAAATGCAAATGTAAATTGATTTCTAAGAAGAACACATAGACATATATTGGTTGTGTAACTGGAAAGATTGTTGGAGGGGAAAATGAGTGTTGATTCTGGAATGCTGTGGGATATATACTTTTAAGTGATAGCTTAAAATATTTCAGAGTAACTTTGAGAGGAAGCATTAAAAAATGGAAGAAGCCTCTGGAAGTAGCGGCACTTTCATATATGGAGTAGATGATTCTAGAAGTGGTGTTTTATAAATCACATCAATGTTTAGATGCTTCGAGAGAAAAAATAAAAGGAAACCTGTGATTAATCTTTTGTCAAACCATTCTGATTTTATTCTTGTTATTCTAGCAGTGTTTCAAATTTTGTTTTATTGCTTACTGTCATGTATCTGCGTATGTCTGTGTACATGCACATGCATGCATTAAAAGCATAATCCTTAGTTTTATCATACCTAGTCACATTATCCCAGACTTACAGGAAATCAGGTAACCTCTTGACTTTGCAGATGTTGTCTGAAAACACACTTCTCTGTCAGGAAACTGTGTATTCACCTTTTAAAGTAGAGCATTCATGTGTGTATATTGGTACATTCTACAAAGCACTATGCCAGATTCTTTCCTTACCTCTCTTTGGCATCTTCTGACTGTTGGACTACATAGAGGAGGAAATAATGTGAGGTTAAAATGGGAAGTATTATTGCAACTTCTTTTTTTGTTTTGTTTTGTTTTAACTCACCACAAGCAATTTCTAATTCACATTTTTCCTTTCAGTTAAGTCTTTGAAGAAATATGTGGTATGTGTGTGTACTTGTTGGTACAGGATCCATTTACAATAGTGAATTGGAACGTGTGTTAAAAATCATTTATTCTTGGGGCTAGAGAGATAGCTCAGCAGTTAAAAACACTGGTTGTTCTTGCAGAAGACCCGGGTTTGAATCCCAGCACCCACATGGCAGCTAACAACTCTCCTTAACTCCAGTCCCAAGGGGATCCGACAGCCTCTTCTGACCTCCGCAGGCATTGCAGGACATGGGTGCACTTACTTACCTACATGCAGGCAATATTCGCATACACATAAAATAAAAATAATAAAATTAAAAAAAAATTTATTCTTGAGGCCCATACAAAGGAAGGATTCTATTTAGAACATCTTGGCATTCAGTAAAGTCATTCACCTATCATAAGATTGTGGAGGGAGAAAGCCTTTTAATTGCCACCATTTTTGTCTCTTACTGTGTAATGGGAGAGAACAATTGCTGTGTAAACTTATGAGTAATGTCATGATGCAAAATTTATCTATGCTTAACATAGTTACTTTGCTAAGATGAGATTATTACGGCAGATACATTAACAATCATGGGCAAGAACTGGGTGTGGTAGCATATGCCTTTAATCCCAGCACTTGGGAGACAGAGGCAGGTGGATCTCTGAGTTCAAGGCCAGCCTGGTCTACATAGTGAGTTCTAGGCCAGCTGGGACAACAGGGAGACCCTGTCTCAAAAAGACCAAAACAATAATGTATTTTAAGCCAATTTTGAAAGAGATGCATCTTTGCTCTGGAAATTGTTATTGACTATGTCAATGTTGTTGTAAAGGAATGCTTCTTCTAATCATGTGGTTATTAAATAAATTTTTTTAAACTGAAAAAAAAGATATTTGTATGAAGTGCCCAAAAATTCAATAAAAATGTACATTGGGAAAAAAAAAAAAGATTTATGGAATAACAAACACAATTAAAGCCAAGAAAACCTAGGTTTACGTTCTGGGTCTGCTTTTTTGCAATGGGGAAAAAAAAAAAAAGTTAGTTCCAGAGAGATTAAATAATTTACCCAAGGTATTGAAGGTATTGGGTGAACACAAATTACTTTTTTTTTTATTGTAACATAGAATTAATTTAAAATTTTGTATGGTTATTTGAAGGTTAAAGATAAAAAATGTCCAATACATATAAAAGGATCAGTAGATTGCTGCTGTTGTAGTAATTTTTATTATTATGCATATTTGTCCAACAATTAGCATGTGTCACACCCACTGTATTGCCATGTACCAGGCACTGATCTATACATTGAGCAAAATTGGTGACTAAGACCATGCGTTCTCTCTCTCTCAGCTATTTTAGTAGGTAAGATAGACAGTAAGAAAAAACATTTCAGACAGTGATTAGTGCAGTGAAGAACACAAAGCAGAATAAATGTAACTGAGAACTAAGGGTAAGAAGTAACTAATTTAATGATGTTTCCCAAGCCAGGCATGGTGGTGCATATCTGTAATCCCCACCTTTGGGTCAGGAAGGTCAGCCTGAGCTTGGGGGCGGGGGTGCAGGGGGTGCTGGCGAGATTGCTCACTGTTTAAGAGCATTTGCTGCTCTTGCATAGGATCTGTGTTCTGTTCCCAGCATCCACATGTTGACTAACAACCTTTCATACTCCAATTCCAGGGGATCCAATGCTCTTTACTGTCAGCTGAGATCACTGTACACACATGGTACACTTACATGCATGCATGCATGCAAAACACATTCACATAAAAAATTAAATAAAATATATTTTTTAAGTAGAGCTGGAGATATAGTATTAGAGTGCTTGCTTAGCATGCCCAAGGTCCTGGGTTAATCCCCAGCACTGCAAAAAAGGAAGGAAGGAAAAGAAGATTCCTAGAGAAGCTGGTAATATTTTAGCAGGAGGCTCAAATGATGGGAAAGAGCCTGCTGTGAAACCCTGGGGTTTAGGGTAGAGGACCCAGTAGAGGACTGGTAATTGGAAAGATGGAAAATGTCTTGGCTCGTAGGAGGGAAATGGACCCTGTGACTGGAGCATAGTGGGTAAGGGAAACTAGCAGGTCATAGGGAGAAGAGGTCAGCTCTTGTGGGCCATGGGATTTTTTTTTTAATGTATGAGTGTTATACCTGTTTGTAGGTAAGTCTTCTGCATGTAAGTTTTTTCTTATGGTTTTACAGTCTACAACTGAAGAACTCAAACTAATGGAGGAGATAAGAATGGCTGATTTATGACTGAAGTGTATATGCAGACTATTTCTAAACTATTTTTGTTGTTGTTTCATTTGTATAAACAGGGAAACCCCTCTTAGGTGACTTTACTCTTTTTTTTTTTTTAAGGATTAAAAATCACTGTAAACCCAGAATCAAAGGCAGTTTTGGCTGGACAGTTCGTTAAACTGTGTTGCCGGGCAACTGGACATCCTTTTGTACAATACCAATGGTTCAAAATGAATAAGGAGGTAATTTTCTAAAATGTCTTTTAATTCCACTTTGGTTGGTTGGCTTGAAACAAAATCTTATTTTTAGCTCATACTGGCCTGGAACTCACTGTGGAACCCAGGCTAGCCTCTTGACTTGTGAAAATCCTCCTGCCTCAGCCTCTTGAGTGCTGGAATTAGAGCTATGATCTACCATGCCTTCTGTTCCATGAGCATGAATGGATAAAGCCATTCCCAGAGGCTATGAGTTATTAAATGAACATCCCAGTGCCAGGAGTGGACTACCTCCCTGCAAATTGTTGACCATGGAGGCCCCTGAAGCCTCTAAACCAGTGCAGGCTATTTCCATTGCAGGTGATTACCCACCTGAACTAAACAGATCCAGTTGCTGAAGATACCACACACTTTGGTTGAAAGACAAAGAAAAATCAAGGTGAACTAAGCTGGAAGCTTTCTCCCTGCTAGCTAATCCTCATAGTTCCAGGAAGTGCAGGCTTCTGGGGGAGAATTATCATTGGTAGTCTTGCTCAGCAGTACATTGTGTTTTCTAAATATCTGTTCATGCTCACAGATCATTCCTCCTGTCACTTTTGATCAGAGAAGCTTCTTTTTGCTCTGGGAATCAGTTACTGCAGAGACTTGTAACTGGTCAAATGATGAGATTAAGTGACTGTTGGATGCTCAGCTCTCAAATAGGACATCTCTATCATCCCTCCAAGGCCCAAGGAACATAGCAGGAAGAAAGGTGGAAAGAATTCCACCTGATAAATAGACGAATGTTGTAGAATGTTATCTTCCAGATATGATTATGACCATTACATTCTTGAACTCTTAGCAGCTGTGATTACCTTCACAAGACTGGGCCCATCAGTATACCATCATGGATGGGCTAGGGACTTGTGAGGTTACACACTGTCTTAAAGCTCTGTAGACAGTTACTAGTTACTAGGAGAGGGAGAGACATTTTCCAAAGTGCTGTAGCCACTTAGAAGTTGCCCATATTCCTGTAAGTAACCCCAGTTAAACTCATTTCCCTCCCCTGAAAAAAGGCATGAAAGTAAAAGGGGGTAGACAGGTTGAAAGAGGAAGGGGATCAGTGGGACTGGGAGAGGGACAAGAGACAGTAATAGAGAGTGACTGATCAAAATACATGAAATACATGTATGAAAATATACTGAAGCCTGTTATGTATAATTAATATACACTAATAAAAAAACTTAAAAAGGAAAAGAGGCTAGGCATGGTGATACATACCTGTAATCCTGCACATGGATGCTGAGACCAGAGCATGTGAATTCAAGAATGACTTGAGTTACATCTCAAAAAATGGAAAGGATCAAAAATTGTTGATATTATTTTGAGTATGATTTTTAGGAATTAGTTAAAGTGCTTGATCTAAACAGAAAATTAAGCAGTCATTAAATCACTTTCCACTCCAAAATTTGTAGCAAGTAGGGATTACCAAGGGCAACAGTGTTAGCAAATAACTATCAGCAGAACTTTTTAACATGATTCCTTTTTAAAAAAATAATGCTTTTATTCTTTGGAAAAATTTTGTACGTGTATACAATGTATTTTGATCATATCCATCTAGCACTACCTCCCTCTTAACTCCCACTAGTGCCCCCCTACCCCATCTCCCTCCCAACTTTATGTCCTCCTTTTTTTGTTGTTGTTATTAATAACCTCTGAGTCCAGTTAGAGCTGCCCATATGTGCAAGAGTGTGGAACCATCCACTTCTGCAATAGTGGCATGGTGGTTATGGGAGTAACCAACCGCTCTCTGATTGGATATGAGATCTGTTTCACAGCAGGATTTCATGACTATTACTGTAAATCTGGTCCAAAGTTCATGACTAGAGAGATCATGGATCAGGATTACCTGGGGGTGCAGATAATCCACCAGCAGCCACATCCTCAAAGGCAAGTGACTATCCCTCCTCCCTCAGCAGCCATCAGTTGCCAAAAGCTCCTCCTCTGAGGGTGGAACATCTGAGGCCCCTCCCCCCATTTGTTCTTGTGCAGGTAACCATAGCTCCTGTGAGTTGTGTGCAACAGTCACATCATGTCCAGAAGTCAGCATTTCACACCTATGCTCTTTATATACCAGCTCTTTCTTTCTGCCCCCTCTTCCAGGATGTTCCCTGAGCCTTGGATAAGGAGAGGTTGATACATATGTTTCATCCATTGCTGAGCACCTGCAGTTAATAATACTAGGCACTTTGTCCAGTTATGAGTCTGCACTACTACCTACTGCAAAAAGAAGCTTCACTGACTGAAGTTGAAAATAACAGATCTGTGGCTATAAATGTAAATATTTAGAAAACAGTTTAATAGCATGACTATTTGCCAAAACAATAGTGGATTCCATTCTAGGGGCCATGAGCTCTCCAATCATGAACTTTTGACGAGATTTACAGTAGCAGTCATGAAATCCTCCTGTGAAACAGGCCTCATAACCAGTCAGAAAGTGGTTGGTTACTCCTATAACCATCATGCCACTGTTGCACAAGTGGGCACATCTTACCAGGGAGATCAGTATTGTAATGTAGGATCCAGTGCTAGGAGAGACCACTGATGTCTTTTCTCCCCTAGAAGCTTGCAGTAGCACCTTCTGGCACCATGTAAGCTAGTCAGCAGGGACAGAGTTTATTGGTCAGTCAAGGTTGATTTTTCTGTCTTGCATCCAAAGTGAATGGTCTCTTCAACAATAAAGTCTAACCATCTAGTTACAGTGGACAGCCAAGAACAGTGGCAGTAGCCTGTGTTGTTTTGGGTGCTACTAGATCCTCCCTGACCAATAACTTACAGAGAAGTATCCCACGCCTGGCACCACAAACAACTCATATCTCCTAGGAGCAGCATTGTCCACCCATGCAGAGTACTTCCATTCAAACCATATAAAAAATATTTTATTCATTTTTATTTTATGTGTGTGAGTGTATTGCCTGCATGCATGTAAGTACACCCATGTCATGCAGTGCCCACAGAGGATAGAAGATGGTGTCAGATCCCCTGGAACTGGAGTTACGGATGGTTGTTAGCCACCATGTGGGTGCTGGGATTTGAACCTGGGTCTTCTGCAGGAACAGTCATCTCTCCAGCCCTTTTTCTTAAAAATTATTTTTATCAAACCACTTTTTTTAAAAAAAAACTTTTTTAATTAGCTTATAAGCAGGTAGATTTCTGTCAGGCTTTCTGTATGTCCTTGGTTTTAGCTAACCCACCACCCCTCTCTCATATCTCGTTATCTACACTTAAACCTTTAATTCTGAGCTGTCCCTCTCCTTTCATGTCACCTGTGTTCTACTGTCACCTCTTAATTTTTTTAAAAAATTGGGGAGAGGGAGACTGCAAGATCACAGATTTCTATATAGCTTTAATGCACTCTTCATTTTGGTTAAGCCTTCCACCCGCCACCTCATTTCCCTGTCACCCACCCCTCTTCATACTTGCCTAGTATTGTTTATCCCCTGTGGCCCCTTGAGTTTATCCTTCTCTTCAGTCCAAAGGATTCCTTTAAGTATCCTCTGTAGAGCTGACTTAGTGGTCATAAATTCCTTTAATCTGTTTTTATTGTGCAAAGTCTTTTCCCTCAATTTTAATAGATAGTTTTGCTGGTTATAATAGTCTGGGTTGACAGTTGTGATCTTTCAGAACTTGGCATACATCTTTACGGGCACTTCTAGCTTTAAAAGTTTCAAGTGAGGGGCTGGAGAGAGGACTCAGCATTTAAGAGCACTGGTTACTCTTGCAGAGGACTTGGGTCCAGTTCGGACCACATGGTGGCTAACAACTGTCCATAATTCCAGTTTCAGGGAATCCCACACCCTCTTCTGACCTTCACAGGCATTGCACAATGTGGATGCACTTACATACATGCAGGCAATACACTCATACACATTAAAAATTGTTTCTACTGAATAATCAGATGTTATTCTGATTATCCTGCCTTTATAAGTGACTTGACCTTTCTCTCTTGCAGCTTTCAATACTTTCTTTATTCTGTGTTTTTAGTGTCTTAACTATAATATGTTGTGGAAAGTTTCTTTTCTCATCCTGTCTCTTTGGTGTTCTGTAGGTTTCTTGTACCTGGTTGGGCATCTTTTTCTCTAGATTTGGGAATTTTTCATCTATGATTTTATTGAAAATATTCTCTATTATAAAATGGAAGAAGGAGCTCAAAAAAGGTGGGACCATAGCATATAATAATTATCAAGGGAGAAATGGGGAAAATGGGAACACTTTAAATGGGGAGGGTAGGGAGACATGATAAGACAGGGAGACAAAGGGGAGAGATAAATAGTACCTAGCTAGTGTAAAAAAAAAGAAATAGGGAATTGTATTAGTCCAATACAATACATTACACATACAATACCCTACATGACTCCGTGAGTATAGTTGAAGACTACATTAACAAGAAACAGTGCCAGACAGCAGAAACCTTCCTTTGAGCTGCTAGTCAAGGTAGCCCAAGAGACTCCCAAAATCACACAGGCTATTGCCACAGTACTTGATTGCCTCCCAGAACTTGATGGTAAAACCCTACTTTGGACACACTTTGGACATAGGATTTGAAGCAAGAAAGCTGGGACTGTCCTGGAAGCCACCTCCCCTGAAGGCTAGCTCTCATAGATTTGGAGAGCACATTGAAAGCTACTAAAGAACATCAGCTGAGCTCTTATCTAATCCTTAAAAGATTTTAGGGCTACCTCTTCAGAGGGGGGAATGTTAGAGTAGCAAAAAGCCCTATAGAAAAAAAGAAGAAGGGGGCGGTACATGAAGTTATCAGAAAAAAGTGATGGGGAGATAGGGGAGGAATTGGAGGGGAAGGAGTGGGCATGGATTTATCAAAACACCTCATATGCTTATATCCCGTTATCAGAAAAAAGTGATGGGGAGATAGGGGAAAAGTTGGAGGGGAGGTAGTGGGCATGGATTTAATCAAAACACCTTATATGCTTATATCCCCGTATGAAATTCTCAGTAAATTATTTGAAAAAAAAAGAAAAGAGTAGGGGGCTGGAGAGATGGCTCAGCAGTTAAGAATACTGGTTCTTCTTGGAGAAGACCCAGGTTCGAATCCCAGCACCCACATGGCAGCTAACAACTGTCCATAACTCTAGTCCCAGAGGATCTGACAGCTTATTCTGACCTCCTCAGGCATTGCATGACATGGTGCACTTATCTACATGCAGGCAATACACACATACACATAAAATAAAAATAATAAATTTTTTTTTAAATAAGAGAAAAGAACCAAGAATAGAGAAAGGAATTTTGAGGCATGTGCTGGATAGCTTTAGTTGTCAACTTGACACACCTGGGAAGAGGGACCCTAAATTGGGGAATTTCATCTATTGGATGGGCCTCTGGGCAGGCATGTGTGGCATTTTCTTGATTGTTGAAGGATGTTGGGGAGAGCTGAGCCCACAGTGGGTGATGCCATCCCTGGGCAGGAGGTTCTGGGTTGTATAAGAAAGCAGACTGAGCACAGGCCAGAGGACCAAGCCAGTAAGCAGTGTTCCTCCATGGTCTCTGCTTCAGCTCCTGCCTCCAAGTTCCTGACTTAAGTTCCTGCCTTGGCTTCTATTGATGATGAACTATGACCAACCGTGATCTGGACATGGAAGCCAAATATGCCATGAACTGTGATTCAGATGTGTGAGTCAAATAAACCCTTTCCTTCCCATAAAAAAAAAAAAAATTCAGTAGTTGAGCCCCAGCCTCGTGGATGAAAAACCCCAGCAAACGACATTGGTGCAGTAGTGGCACTTTTATCTTTGGGGGTAATGAACAGCTAGCTACCTAACTGGACTTGAAGCCCACTCAATAGGAGGAAACTCATGGGTGGTACTGTAAACTTAACCAAATACACATAGCTGGAGAGATCATAGATCTTACCAAAAACTCCAAGCTCTCATATCCCTAGACAAGTGTAATATGAATCCTTAAATCTATAGACAAATATCCCAGTCACCACCCATCAAAGAAGCTTCTTTTTCAAGAGACAGATAATTACAGAGTTCCACAACTGGTCACACACAGAGATTGTGAATTGTCCAAGTCTAAGTGGCACATCTAAAACGCAGCCTCTACACCTAAGGCTCATGGAACATAGAACAAGGGATGAAGAGAACACTAATGCATCTTTCAAATCTCATCAATGAAGCTCTCTCATGCAACAGAGGGCCAGGAGTGCAAAAGGTCACAAATAACCAAAATGCAGAGAATAAGAGTCAACAGAGTGTGGATCATTGGACAGGACTCCTGTATCAAAACCCACCCACCCAGGGCCCAGGGACCATTGCAGAAAAGGGGGTGGAAAGATTGTAAGAGCCAGGGAGGAGGTGCATGTCCATATGGAAATAGTCCTATAGGCACCTGGGACTCTTATATGAACCTACAGCAAAGGTGTCAGCATACACAAGAGCCGTGCAAACTTAAGCATACAAAAACCCAGCACAAATCTATGGAAATGAGCAGCAGGCCCCAATCTTAGTTAAAGAGTTATTGGCAGCTGATTACTGCTGGGTGAGGAAGAGTTGATCTTCTTAAGGGGAGGGACCATGCAAGATCTAGGAAGCCTCATAGTTCTAATAGTTGTTTACATTGAATTATGTTATCTCATAGAAGAATTTGTAGTTTCATACAGTTTTATTTTTCTCCTGGCTTGATAGGCTGACTAGATCCCAGTGGATGAACTTGTACCAAGGGACATCTAGGGACATTAACTTTACATGATAGGCCTTAACACAAATGACAGAATGTATGAACTCCAGCGGGAGGGTTATGGGAGGGGTGCCAAAGGGGAAGGGGGTATAAAGATGATTCTCTGTATGAAATAAACAAAAATTCAATTAAAAAATTTTTTTTAAAGAAAATATTCTCTGTGCCTCTGCCATAGTATTCTTTTCCTTTTTCCATGTCCACAATTCAGAGGTTATGTGTCCTAAAGCTCTTTCACGTGTTGTTCATATGTTCTGTGAGTTATCGTTGACCTTTGCTGATCCATTCTATTGGTAAGGCTTTCCACTGAGGTTTTATTTGGCTTCGTTTCCAGCATCATCTCAATTTGGGTTTTCTTCAGCAAGTCTCTTTATTCAGTTCCATTATTTTCATTTCTCAGATTGACTTCCTCTTTTCATTCAGCTCTTATTGTTCCCTTGGAGTATGTTCATACCTTTGAGTTGCTTGAACATAGTTAAAATCATTCTTTTGGATTCTTTGTCTAGAAGTTCTTCTTTCAGTGGATATGTGTACAGTGTTCCAGAGAAGACCTAAGTTTTAAGAGGATTGGGATGTTGTTTTCCTCTGTGGGACTGGTATTGAGGGCTTCAGGAGCTGGGCCTCCCTGGTGGTACAGGGAAGCAAGATCCTGGAGGAGCCAGGTGTCCTATTTGGGGGAAGGAGTGGGCCTAGTCAGAGGCTTGGGGATGTGAGAACCTAGAAAAGCTGGCAGCCTGGCAGCACAGTGAAGTGAGATTCTAGAGGAGCTAGGTGTGATGCCCTGCAGCCTGCAATAGAGGGAACCATGCAGCCTGACAGCACAGGAAAGTGAGATCCTGGAGGAGTCAGGCAGCCTATGTGATAGGGCAGAATGAGGCCTACCCTGGGATGCAGGATCTAAGAGGCCTCATAGTTCTAATAGTTGTTTACATTGAATTATGTTATCTCATTGAAGAATTTGTGGTTTCATACAGTTTTATTTTTCTCCTGGCTTGGAAATAACATAGAAAAGCTGTGGGATGTAGTACAGAGATTACATGGGCATTTTAGTGCCGAGTCTGTGTTGGTCCCTGGCTACCATTCTGTACTAGTCATGTGAATTCCTATGATCAGGAGTTCTAAAAATTAAATATATGTCTAGGCTCTTGAGAGATGGTAGCTAAAGGTATTTTACCATACTTTTTAGTTGCTTTTAATAAACTTTTGTGGGAGATAAAATGGGAAAAAAGTTTAAGTATATCATTATGAAATACATCATGACTGGAGAAAGATAGAAGAGTTGTAATGGAGTCAATCTATTTTAGGAGATAATTCATTTAATTTATGTTTTATTAGCACTTGTTTTGTGCCAGGCCATGATCTAAACAGCAGTGACACAAAAGGTACCTGCCCTCAAGGAACCTACATCCAGGGGACAGACAAATAATAAGCAAATGTGGTCATTTTTGTGAGGTCATAGCTAGAAAGAAAATCAGTAGCATGGTAATAGAATGTGAGGAGCCTATCATGCTTTTAAGCAAAGGACATAACATGGTGGGATTTTTGTTTTTTTTTTTTTGCATATAGATTTGCTGCTTGAAGAAGGCAGAGAACAGCAAGATGACCAGGTATCTATTGCCTGTGCCTGCTGAGAAATAGCTGTAGTGTGAGCTCAGGTACAGCAATGAAAATGGATCATAGGGCATAATTCAGTATGCCTTTTAGAGATACAGTTAGCCAGATTGATAGATTAGATGTAGAGCACGAGGAAGCAGAAAGAGAAGTCAAGGAAGACCCCTAATTTTCCCACTTGAGCATCTTGGCCATGTTTATACTGAGGTTTTTGAGGAGATTGGAGCAGTCTAGGTCGATGGATGAAATGAAGAGTTTGACTTCCAACATGTTAAGCTTAACATGCACATTGCACATCCAGGTGAATCAGCTGAGCAGTTTGTATATCCAGAGAGACAACATTGAGAGTTATAGAGTGAGGAAAATTGAAAGAAGGATGAGTAAAGAGTAAGAAAAATAAAAAGCAAAAAGAAAGGAGTGGCCAGCTTCTTCAGTACTAGGAAGGAGGCATGGAGGCAAGGGAGTTTGTTTGATTGCTGATGTGTGATACAAGGAACTTAGTGTATGTTTTTGAAAATTATATGGTAAAGAGGAGAAAGAGATGCTAAAGCAAAGAAAAAATACAGGACAATTTCAGAGAAGGTGGGATTGTTAGGAAAGAAAAACTTTTCCCTCTGAGATTCAGTGCTTGGGGACTGCAAATAACAGATAAGATAGATTAACAGGAGGAAAATGTGGGTTGACACTTGTCACCAAGCCTGACAACCTGAGTTCAATGAATCCCAGGGCCCACATGGTAGAAAGAGAAAACTGATTCCTACAAGTTGTCATCTGACTTCCATACATGCCCTGAGGCATGGGTTCTCTCTTTCTCCTTTCTCCTCCTTTCCCTCTCCCTCTCTTTCTTCCCTACACACACACACACACACACACACACACACACACACACACACACACGCGCGCGCGCGCACGCTGAGTCAAATATAAAACATTTTTTAAAAAATAAACTATTCTTATGCATGGAGGAGCCTACAGAGTAAGCAGTTTGCTAAATGGGTGAAGTCACAAAGGCTTGAATTTAATAGGAAAAAAGAGGGAGTTTCTATGAAAAGATCAAGTAGGTTTCTTTATAAAAGACACAGCACTGACTACTCTTGCAGAGGATCTGAGTTCAGTTCCCAACACACACATGGCGGCTAAGAACCATCTGTAACTCCAGTTCAGAAGATCTGGTGCCCTCTTCTGACTTCCACGGGCATTGCACGACATGGGTGCACCTACCTACATGAACTCATACACATGAAATAAAAATAATGAATTTAAAATAAAAAAGACAAAGGGATTCTAGAAGAACAAGGGTGCAAAAGTTTTCTGATAATGTTTGTTCATGTAGATGGAGTGTTTCTTCATGACAGTTAAACTGCCTGAGAGTACCATGAAAAGAATACAGATTGGCTATAGCTTTAAGTTCTGACCAATGTGAAAGAATCTTTTCTATGGATTGCCATTCCTTCTGATCACTGCTTTCCATAAAGCTGAAAATTCAAAAGAAGCTGTCTACAGTTTTGCTAAGCAGTCTGTCTTCTTACAGAATTTTTTAGTGAGGTCCCAAGATAAAATATCTGCATAGTCATGCCTAATTTGACCAGAACTGAAAGTAAGAGCCAATCTGTTTTCTCCACCTCATTGCAGTGCTTTATCATGTTGTATGTTGCTTGTAAAAGTTGCAGTCATACATCCTTTCCATACCAAGCAAGTGGACTGTTTAAATGACAGAGCAGATGAGTTTCTACTAGTGAGCTTCTGAAAGGTTTGGGGGACAGCTTACCTCTCCATTTAGCTGATTTGTAAAAAGTTATTTTCTAACTAGTAAACGTTTTAGAACTTGGAGGGGAAAAAAAAAAGAAACATACTTTTCCAAGATTCATAATGAAATAATAAATTTTGCACAGTATGCATTATAAACAATATATTTTTAAATTTTTATTTATATATGCATGTGTGTCTGCTTGTCTGTGAGTGCTCACCACATGGGTGCAGATGCAGGTGCCTGCAGAGGCCAAAATAGGGTATTGGATCCTCTGGAACTGGAGTTGCAGGTGTTGTGAGCTACCCAATGTGGATGATGGGAACCAAACCCGGGTCCTCTACAGGAAAAGCAAGTGCTCTCAACTACTGAGCCATCTCTCCAGCCCCAGTCCAGTATAAGCTGTTTTTGTTGTTGTTGTTGTTTTTGTTTTTAAAGTTGTATTTTTGATAAATTACTCACTTATTTTCTCTTACTGATTCTTTTGCAGATTCCATATGGAAATTCATCAGAACTTATTTTTAACACAGTGCATGTAAAAGATGCTGGCTTTTATGTCTGTCGAGTTAATAATAATTCCACCTTTGAGTTTAGCCAGTGGTCACAGCTAGATGTCTGTGATGTGACAGAAGTAACAGAAAGCTTCCAAGGTAAGTGACAGAAGTTGTTTAATACTGATTGATGGTTGCCTTATTTTTATTTAAATATTTACTTTAAAATAACTTCAGTGTCAATGTCACTATTAAGAGTTGGGCCCCACCCATACCCCCCAAGGGGGTAGGATAAAAGGAGTATAAAGATTATTTTATGTATGAAATGCACAAAAATTCAATAAAAAAATAAAGAGTTGGCTCCACATGGCTTGATTGTCTTTTTCTATGTGTAGATCCCTCAGATGTTATAGACCCTTCTCAGTCTTGTCCCTAATGTTGAGCTTTTCAAACCTGCTATTGTTCATGGCCCTGGAAAGCTTAGTTTCTCCCCATTATTTACATTTTCTTGAGTATGCCAATCTGTTAACTTTGGTTAATCCAGAAATTCTAAACTCTTTTTGTTTACAGCATTCTTTTATCTGCAGAATATCTTTTACTCTTTCTGGGAGTTTCATGGAACAGTTTAGGATACAGTTTTAAAGACTGTAAAAACTAAAGAATAAACTTAGACACATTTCTTTGTTTAAATTATAGGAAAATTTTGGTTTTATGTTTAACCCAGAGATTTTATTTTTTCTTCTCATTTAAGGAAGTATGGATGGTGTCTCAGAATCCAAGTTGCAAATCTGTGTTGAACCAAGGTCCCAAAAGCTGATGCCAGGCAGCACGCTGGTTTTACAATGTATTGCTATTGGAAGCCCTATCCCTCACTATCAGTGGTTCAAAAATGAATCACCATTAACACATGAGACAAAAAAGCTCTACATGGTAGGCAGTTGATTTTGGGGGTGTTTTTGGATTAACATAAAAAATGTACAATTAAAATGTAAAGGGAGCATTTAAACTCATATTCTTTAGAGTATTTATAGTATTTCAAGTCTTGTTTGGGTTTAATATTAATTTAGTTCCTAATATTTACAATAGTGCTAAAATTCTTCTCAGACTTCAATGTAGAATGTCAATTATTACGCCAAACTTACCACTGTTAGAATTGTTATATCATTTGTTTGCTAATATTTAGCCTGGTGATTGAAGATAATCTAAGAATGTCTAAAGTCTTAAAATTCTGTATTTTGAAAATTTTTTAAATACTAAATGACTTTTTCTTTAAGCAAATTTTGAATTAAAATTGAAGAAAAATATGTGTTCTGATATTGATACAGGTTCCTTACGTGGATCTAGAACATCAAGGAACCTACTGGTGTCATGTATATAATGATCGAGACAGTCAAGATAGTAAGAAGGTAGAAATCATCGTAGGTAAGCAGTAATACTTAGTGTTTTGAACATAGGATATAGTGTAAGCTATATATAGTAGAATGTTTATACAAAGGAAATTCAATTGCTTTTTGCCCCATACCCTTTAATAGTATATTAAGTATCAAAAGTTATATTGTGCCAGGCGTGGTGGCACATGCCTTTTATGCTAGTCCTCGGGAGGCAGAGGCAGGCAGATCTCTGCGAGTTCAAAGCCAGACTGGTCTACATAGTGAGTTCCAGGCCAGCTGGGTCTACAGGGAGGCCCTGTTTCAGACAAAAAAAAAAAAGTTATATTATTTATAGGAATTTTTGAGAGATTGCACAGTAAATGCATTGTTTAAGTTACATACAAAGATTAAAAAACAAAACAAAACACAAAAACTATTTTGTTTTGTCCATTTTAGTTAATTTTTAGTATTATAGTTTATCTTAAATATTTGTGTAAAATATATTCCTTGAAGTTTTGAATTATAAAAATTTTGATTTGGTGAAAAATATTTTTTAATAAAACAAGAAAAAAATCACAGATACATAAATGAAAAATGATATTTTATCAGCAGTCCCCATTATAAAATCGTATAATTTTGGAGTTCTGTTTACATTAAATACATTTATAGTTACATTTTTAAGAGTAGGAGATGTTGATGCATGGTTTGACAACAAATTTCTGTGATATTTATCTGTTTACTTAATGACTGCCCTTCCCAAGATTATGAGTTACAATATATTCAAATTTGTTTTCTCTAACACAAGGAAGAACAGATGAGGCAGTGGAGTGCACTGAAGGTAGTGTAATGCTTGGTCCAAGACCAAGTCTACTGCATGCTGGTTACTTGGGATTGGTGGAGTGTTCTAGCTTACTGAGTGCAGTGATGGAAAAAATACTAGCTCTTAGAAATAACTGATTAAAGGAAATTGTGTCTTAGTCTTTGACATTTACAAATTTCCATAGACACCATTAAACTGACATTAATAAAGTAATCTTCAGTTGGTTCCTCTTGCACATAGGTGGTGAACTCCTCCATGACATGCTTTGAATAGTGGAGATTTGCAATTCTTAATGTTAATCTTAATAAAATTTGTAAAAAATAGCTACACTGTCATAAGGATTTATTTTATTCCTTAAGATTCCCCTCAAATTCCTTAAGATACAAATATAAAAGTTTCAGGACAGATTTATCAATTATTTTATCAAATATTAAACATTCTGAAAATAATAATGATAACGATTTTCTAAACTACAAGGTTTTAGACTAATCTTCACTATGGAAAGAGAACTGAAAGTCCATTGAGCATAAATTTCTAACTTGTTTTAATTAGCCAAAACATTGTATTTAAATTGTGATAAGTAAATGTTAAAACTTGGATCCCTAGTGTGTTGTCACATTGATTTGCAAAATTAGGGTTATAGATAGCAAAGTATTTTTTCGATTACTGCTTCCTTGAACTATTATATAGCCTTAGACTCTACTTTGGTAAAATAAGATAATAATGTTAAATTATGTTTCCTAATTTCCTGTCATTCTTATCTCTCTGGTAGCATGTAAAAATACTAATAATCAGTTTTTATCCTAATACATAGTTTTGAGCAAGAATTTTCTCACATGAGGAAATTCCAGTTCCACAGTCTGTTAATCTTCCAAGAGGGAAGCCATGTAAAGAAATCCTGATCAAACTCCTCTTATCTCTTCTCCTTTTTGCCTAATTGAATTTTTTTTTTAACTTTCTAACATTGAAGACCTCTAAGAATAAACAAATGAGCACTGCTTTGTGGCTTCAGGGCAATGCATGTGATCATCACCCTGTCCTGCTGTTTCTGTACTTGCACATTTCACTATACAATGTTTTTCAGTGATAAGAACTATTAAACAATAATTTTCAATAATTCTCTTCAGAGCACAGAGACAAAAATGCCACTATGAAGTTGCTCCAGAAGCTTCAGATGGAATAAATCAGACCCAACTTTTTTTTCCCTCAAAGCCTACAAAATTGAGATATTTCATAGTTGGTAGATTGACACATACTGTGAACAGTATCCTATGTTACATCTTATTTTAACGTAGAGAAAATGATGTGATATTTCATTTTGTGTATTTTGTTGGAGTCTTAGGAGAAGGAGTGAAGCTCAGGGGGATTTTAGGGCACTGAAAGCATTGTGTGTGATACCTGGTGGTAAATACATACCTGCATACATTTAGGATGCCAAAAGAAGGGGGACCCAAAATGGAATGTAGATACGGCATCTAACTCTTAAAAATGTTAGGTCCTTCCTGAAGAGATGTGAACTAAGGTTTTGATTACCTATCTAGAAATGAATCAAAAGGCAACAAAAACTGTGCATACTCCATGCACTGGTTGATACCTTTCATAGACTGATTTTGTGTTACCTATGTAAATATAAATACATTTCCTACCCAGTCATGGTGATATATGACTGTAATCCCAGTATATGGGAAGCTAAGGCAAGAAGACTGCAGGTTTAAAGCTACTCTGGACCACGTACTGAGACCCTATCACAAACCAAAGAATATATTTCCATCATAATACTTTATGAATACTCTATCACTTAGAATTTATTGTTCATGTTCATTTTTGTCTTCATAAAATTTGTAAAGAAAAAACTTGATGATGGCTATTATGCCGTGGGCACTTACTTGGGTTATTTATCCTTTAGGTATGAAAGGTGACCCTTGGGGATACAAGTTAATTCTGAAACTGTTCTACCTCCCCCAAAGCACACCATACCTTGAGACTCTATTAGTCTGCCATAAGAAAAGCATAAGACAAAGCCCAGTTGAGGGACATTCTACAAAATACTTGGCCAGATACTTCTTAAAACTGTCAAGGCCATTAAAAACAAGGAATGTCTGAGCAACTATCACAATGAAGAGGAATCTAAGGAGACACAGAAAATGCTTGTGGGATCTGATCTTAAATATCTTAGGGGGAGAAAAACAGCATGAATTCTTCATTAGTTGTGATAAATAAAATGTACTAACATAAGAGGTTAGTAATAGGGACACTAGGTTTGGCATATATAGGGACCCTCTGCAGTATCCCACAAGAGGTCGTCAGCCTTCTGATGCAGTAAAGGTAAAGGGTTTTGGGGGTTTTTTGTTTTTTGTTTTTTTAAGATGGTTTGGGATTTTTTTTGCTTGGTTTGGTTTTTTGGTTTTTTAAAAGATTGAGCTGGGCATGGCGGCACACACCTTTAATCCCAGCACTTGGGAGGCAGAGGCAGGTGGATCTCTCTGAGTTCAAGGCCAGCCTGGTCTACATAGTAAGTTCCAGGACAGCTGGGGCTACAGAGAGACCCTGTCTCAAAAAGACCAAAAAATTTAAAAAAAAAAAGATTACTTGAGAGTGTTAGTTTCAAGTTTATAGTTGAGGCCATAAATAGGCCTGTCTTATTTTTGTCCCATAACTGGCCAGAATATCTACAACTTTGAACAAATTTTGAATGAGTTTATTTAGCTTTTTATAATTTAATGAAAGCAACAGCAGTTTAGAAGTCCTAAAATGATGTCCACAACAATATTCTTACCTTTTCAGGATTTGCATGGGCTCTTCATTTAACTTCGAAAGTTCAGTATAACATGATTTAGTAGTTCAAAACCTGCTTCTGTTAGTCATACTATTTGTACTCAGTTGACAGTTCAATTGTTTTAAATTCATCTGTTTTCCCTTTTTCTATTTTAGACGAATTAAATAATTTTGGGCATCCTGGTAAGTATTATCTATAAACAGGGTTTTAGTTTTATATTGTTAAGTTGGATATAGTAAAGGTTCTGTGGGCTTAGTTAAGTTGGATATAGTAAAGGTTCAGTCTTGCTGTAGTAATCTTAGTAAATTTTTGTTGAAATTTGGGGTTGAAATTACTGCTTATGTAAAGTTCAATTTCATACAAGCAAAACATTAAAATATTATTGATTATAAAACCATAAGGTTAGAAAATGCAAATGTTTCAGGTAACAATAAAATTTCAATGTTAGGGCTGGCAAAATGACTCAGTGAGTAAAGGTGCCTACTACCAAGCTTCATGATCTGTTTGATCCTCAGAGACCACATACTGGAAGGAGAAAACAAACTCCTACAAGTTTTCATCTGACCTGCACATGTGAACCATGGCACACCCTCCCCTCCCTCACTACACAAAATTTTTAAAAATGTAAAAAGAAAGATCAATGCTTGTTGTTATTGTTTTTTTTTTAGTACTGAGGATTGAACTCAGGGCCGAGTATGCTTTGCACTACTCTGCTACTGAGCTACACCATACAACACTGATTTTTTTTTTTTTTTTTTTGGTTTTTTTGAGACAGGGTCTCCCTGTAGCCCCAGCTGTCCTGGAACTCACTTTGTAGACCAAGCTGGCCTTGAACTCACAGAGATCCGCCTGCCTCTGCCTCCCAAGTGCTGGGACTACAGGAGTGCACCACCACGCCCAGCAATACTGATTTTTTTTTTAAGAAAAAAAAATCATTGTATGCTGCGACATATAGAAAAAGTGCATTATCTTTTTTAAAAAAATATTTTATTTCTTATTTTTTATTATATGTGTATGAGTGTATTGCCTGCATGTATGTGAATGCACCCGTGTCATGCAGTGCCGCGGAGGTCAGAAGAGGACTTCAGTTTCCCCTGGAACTGGAGTTAAGGACAGTTTGTAGCCGCCATGTGGGTGCTGGGAATCGAACCCAGGTCCTCTGCAAGAGCAGTCAGTGCTCTTAACTGCTTAGCCATCTCTCAAGCCCCAGAAGTACATTTTCTTTAATGTGGAAGACTAGATGTGTATTTGAAGGAGTGGCACACCACATTTCTAAACTGGTCAGATATAGAACCAGGTCCCTTCACCTGAACTGAAAGGCATGTGTGTAGAGAAAGTTGGCACTAGACAGATAAGTTGGTCAGTGACCATTGACTGCCATAACAATGGCAGTCTCTAGGCCAGTTTTGATCAGAACAGATTTCTGAAGAAGCTAAGCTAAAGAGAAACCTATCACGTGGGACAAAATCAGTTCAGTAATGAGGACCATGTGAAGACAGGATGTCAGTATAAATTATGGGCATTCTGAAGAAAGTTAGTTAATGGAACTTGTGAATAGATTTTTTTTAAGATTATTTATTTTTATTTTACATGTATGAATGTTTGCTTACATGTTTGTATATGCAGTACATGCATGCCTGGTGCCAAGGGCATCAGATCCACTGGAACTAGGATTATAGACAATTATGAGATGCCATGTGGATGCTGAGAACCAAACTTGTGTTCCTCTGCAAGAGCAGAAAGTTCTCTTGACTGCTGAACCATCACTCCAGTCCCCCAACCCCCCATGTATAGAGTTATTCAAATCATACAGGAGTACATTAAGAATGAACAAGGTTTTAAAATATTTGTAGAAAGCCTATTTCTCATTATTTTAGCACCATACTTCATTTGCTTAATATTTTGTGGTTCTTTTGGGGTGGGGGGGTTGTTTCATGGTACTGGGGATTGAGCTCAGGGCCTAGCACATGCTAAGCACTCTGCCACTGAGCTGCTCCTCCAGCTTCAGTTTGTCAAGTTTTGTATTTCATTAATAAATATTTAGTGCTATAATTTCTACTTGGGTTCTGTTGGTTGCATGTAAGAAAATTAGGCATGGCAAAAAGCTACCACCACAGTGGATCCTTTTTTGCTGTAGTATCTTCAAATTCATGTGAAACTTAGTAAGACTTGCTTCAAATATCCCAAACTAAATACTATTGAGAACCATAATAGTTGTTTCTCTTGACTTTAATGACTCCCTTTTTCTAAATTTGTCTATTTCTTGCCCTTTAACAACATTGTGAAATTATTTCACAAAGACTTTTCCACATACCCACCATTAAGCTTTTAACATTTCCCTAGCCTCCTTTTCCTTATTCTCCAAGATTCAAAGAAAGCCAGATGTGTGTGTTTAAAGAGAATGCGTTGGGAAGCTCCCACAGTACTTTGATTACTAAGTGTGTGAGCAAGTTACCCCCACACACACATGCACACATACAGTATTGGACACACAGTGGATTGAACGTCATCTTTCCTGGTGGTACTTGAGAGTGAGTGGTTTTTCCTTCTATGTATGATAATAGTGAAACCATATGTTTTTGTCAGAAATCTTTAAATTGGAAGTTAGCTATTAGTAATTATATTTTTTCCTTTTAAATTATGATTTGTATTTATTTGTGAAGTACAGTATTGTGACCTGATACATGTATACAGTGTGTTGTGATCTATGATCAAGTTCAGGTAATTAGCATTTCTATCTTCTCAGATACTACCAGTCTGTGTTAGGAATCTTCAAGGGCTTTCCCTGTAATTATTTTGAAATGCATAATTGTTATAGAGTTGCTCTGTTGTACTATATAACATCAAAACTGCTTCTGTTTTGGTGCCCATAGTCCACCCTCTGTCTCCCCTCCCCCTTCCAACCTCCAGTGACCTCTATTCTATATATATAGTATTTCAGTGGTGCTGCTGCTGTCTGCATTCATTGCTTATATCATTAGCTCAGAAAATAGGCCATGAATAACAGCATCTGTGTTGCTCTTTTATCTTTATACAGATAATAAAGAACAAGTAGCTGACCAGCCTTTGGGTAAGTTGAGTTTAAAGTATGTGATCATATGTAATTACAGTGTTTAACTCCACTTTTTGATGACTTCGAAGGAATTTAAGATATGTAACTTGGGGTTGGAAAGATGGAATACTGACCACTGTTACAGAGGATCCAGGTTTGATTCCCAACACTCATATGGCAGCTAACAACCATTTATAACTCCAGTTCTAGGAGCTCCAACATCCTCTTCTGACTTCTACGTGCATTATATAACACTACTGTACTTACCTACATACAGACAAAACACTCATACACATAAAATAAAATAAATAAATAAATGAATAATTTTTTACAAGAATAAATTGGAGCTAGAGAGGTAACTCAGTGATTAAGAGCACTTTCTGCTCTGTCAGAGAACCCAAGCTTAGTTCCCAGCATCCATGTCAGGAGTTTCACAACCACCTCCAGCTCCACAGGATCCAGTGCCCTTTTCCATGGACACGTACACATGGCATATACACACTCAGATTCAATACATACACATAAATAAAACTTACTTTTAAATCTTTAAATATATATATTTAACTTGTTTTTATAAGCATTTAAAGAATTTAGGGCCACATTTTTATTTTTGTTATTTATAAAAGAAATTATAGAAGACCTAAAAAAGATTACAAATTTTGTTTCTGGCTTCAAGCTAATTTCTTTTTTCATATACTTAGTTTTTTTAGGTTTAATTATTTTTGTTTTATGTGTATTAATGTTTTACCTGCATATATATATGTGCACCACTTGTGTGCCTGGTATCCAGGAAGACCACAAGAGGGCATCAGAATCTTTGGAACTACAGTTGCACACAGTTGTGAGCCCCCATGTGCATGCTGGAGAACTGAACCCAGGTTCTACAAGAGCAGCAAGTGCTCTTAACTGCTGAGCCATCTCTCTCTAATCCCTCAGGTCAATATCTATGGAGTGATTTCTGTTTCTGGCAACATGTAAACCAAAAGAAATATGCATGTTATATAGAGGAAGAAGTGATTATTACTATCTTTTGGTGGGGGAAAGAGTAGGAAAGCACTATATAGGTTGCAGTAAGCTTTGAAGTTTGCTTTCCCATCTTCTGCAGTGGGATGAGAAGGATGTAAGAGAAGGTATAAATGCATAGTGGCATTTAAAGAATGCCTTGGAAAAGAAAATATAAAGAAGAAAATCAGAGAAGATCCAGGATATTCATACATGAAAGTTTAGCAGACGAACATTTTATAGAGGGTAGAAATTACCCACATCTTAATTCTGGAAGAAGTCAGGTAGTAATGTCTAATTGGCTCTTAACCCCTGAGCCATCTCTCCAGCCCCCCCCCCCTTTTTTTTTGAGACAGTGTTTCATGTAGCCCAGGCTGGCACTGAACTCACTATTTAGTAAAGGATGGCTGAATTCTTGGATCCTCCTGCATCTAATTCCCAAGTGCTGGGATTAAAGTTTCAGTGCCCAACCTAAAGCCTCTTTCAGTTATTTATTTTTCAAATTAGAAGAAAGAGGAGATTAATGAAGATGTAGAAAGATTTGTCGGGAAGTTGTTTATTTGTTTCAATTAATCACTACCTATTCTGGGTAATTCTGCTTTAATGGATTGAGGAAGAATAGGACTGACCATAGAGCTTAAATAGAAACCAAGATTCTGTGACTAAAAAATGAAAGCTGCCACCTAGAAATGGAAGAGTCAAACTGAGACTTAAAGATTAAGAATATATGGTTCAGATAAGTCATGTGGTTTTCTGTAGCAGAATTCAGCTTTAAAATGAAGATAAGCTGAAAAACTGACCTGTTCATTTTCTATGTGCCAGGCACTGTAGTAGTCAAGTTTTATAGAGAACATCCAAAGGAAACAAGAAGTTGGGATTTGAAGGAAGTAACCAAGGGATAAAGACCACGTAGGGAAGGAAAGAATACCTTGAAAAAGTTAATAAGCAGGGAAAAAGAAATAGTCAGGACACTGAAATTACTGAGTTGAAGGAAAAACTGCAGTAGGAACAAAATAAAGACAAGGATATTGTTACGGTTCCAGAAAACTGTTGACCTGGTACTTCAGTGAGGACTGATGAGAAACTCCCCCCTCTGTCCCACCTCTCTTCCTGTCTGAGCAGCTCAGAACTTCTTAAGACTCAACCAGAACTGGTAGTGTCACAGTATATTATGTTGCTTAGAGAAAGTCAGGGTAACCTAGATTCAGAGGTGAAGCTTGACTACACTACACAAGGGCAAAGATACCATGATTCTTCATGGGCCCTCTTATTACAGCTGCTAGACAAGAACGTAAATAGCCTTGTATGCCAAACTGAGGGATTGTGGCACTATAGAGAGTCAATAAAAGATTTAATGCATCAGAATAAAACAGAGTCAGATTCAATTCAACTAAATCAGATTTGATGTTAATGGTCAGATTTTTTAAATGGGTATGATTGTTTTGTGTGTGTGTGTGTGTGTGTGTGTGTGTGTGTGTGTGTGTACATACCTGGCGCCCTTGGAGGACAGAAGACAGCATTCAGATCCCCTAGAACTAGAGTTACAGACGGTTGTGAGCCACCATGTGGGTGCTGTGGTTTGTGCTCTTAAACACAGAACCATCTCTCCAGCCCCCTAATACTCAGTTTTTTATGAATATCCAAAGACTTAGCAAATACTAATGCACTTACAATGTACCAGGCCTTTTCTGGGATTTGGGAATATGAACTCATTTTGGGTAAGTAACATAATAGAATTATTAGACATGGAATTAATGATATAGCACTGTACCAGATTTTGAAGAATATACATTAAGCTCTGAAGACCTGTATACTCCTCTAGTTAAATATCTTTCTGAAGTGATTTCCTTGTTCTTTTGCATAATCCATCCACTTTTTTGTTTCTTTGTTTTCTTTTTCCTGGTGCTCTGGATGGAACCCAAAGCCTTAACACCTGCTAAGCACACACTCTGCCACTGAGCTACACCCTAGCCACATTTCCTTTTTCTAGTAGATGGTGTGTGTTCAAGAATTTGTGGGTGGCTCTTACAGTAAATGTTTTTATAGTGAGTTTCTTGCATTTATCTTCTGAAAACCATCTTGATTTGCTTACTTAGTTGCCATTCTGAGGTTTTCTTTATTTCTCTAATTTTCCTCAAATTCAGATTTTACTGTTCCTTCTCTGTCTCATCTCTTCAGTACATTCAGTTTCCTAGAAAGGTCGTTGTCATCTTATTCCAGCCAGTCTCTGCTTCTCTATTCTAAATCCATTCCAGTCCTGCCACACAGGTCTGCTTCATAAGTAGATGAGTAGAGGTAAGATTTAACTCCTCACCATTTTTCTTACCATTAAATTCAAGAAAGTGCTCTAAGCTAGTTATTAAAAATTATTTTGGGGAAAAATTTTACAAGAGTTTTGGGTAATTATTGATACATACATTTTCCAATAGTTCTCCTATTCTTTTTTAAAAAATATTACTTTTATTTTATGTGTTTGAGTGTATTGCCTGCATGTATGTGAGTGCACCCATGTCATGCAAAGCCACAGAGGTCAGAAGAGAGTTTTGGATTCCCCTGGAACTGGAGTTAAAGACAGTTCTTAGCCACAATGTAGGTGCTGGGAATCGAACCTATGTCCTCTGCAAGAGCAGTCAGTGCTCTTAACTGCTGAGCCATCTCTCTAGCCCCAGTTCTCCTATTCTTGAACTCTTGTATTCTGTAAACCATTATTTCCCAAATGCAGTTCAGTAGCACTGAAGTATATCTTGAGAAGTGCATTATTAGACCATATCAGGCAGTTTCTCAATATTGCCTCAGTGCATTTGAGAAATTCACTAAAAACTAATATATATGAGGCTGCTGCTGGCATACCACCGCATACTGTTAAGCAGCACTCTACAGCAATGATGAAACTTATGATTTTTAAAATAAAATAACAATGAAAAATATAGTATATATAGTAAATATGTAAGTCAGTAACATAGTAGTTTTATCATCATTATCAAGATAGTGTGCTTTATGTAATTTTATACAACTGGCATTTCAGAGGTCTCGTTATATAACTATTTGACCCCATCCTAGGCCATCAAGAAAGATACAGTGTTGAAATCTTTGCCCAACCATTGTAACTGTTCAAAACACATCATACCCATAATTAAGTTAGCTGCTTACTTTTCAAGGCAAAGGTACAGATCTTACACACACACACACACACACACACACACACACACACCTGTTTCTGTCACAGCTCACTATCTTTGAGCAAAGCCAGAACACTTAAGTTCAGAAGAATCCCTCAAGTAGCCTCATCTCAGGCAAACAGGAAGCATGTTTTTAAAAAGCTAGGAGAGGGCTGGCAACATGGCTTAGCCAGTAAAAGCACTTGTTGCACAAGCCTGAAGACTTGACTTTAATCCCTGGTACCCACAATGGAAAGGGAGAATCCACTCCTGAAACACACACTAATAATAATAATAATAATAAATAAAATATAAAATCTTAATGGAAAGCTAGGAGGAGACAGTCCCTCCACGTGGCTGCTGTATGAACAAATACAGTCCTTGTGGAGTTCCTGCTTTTCTCTTTGGTCTTTCCCACACTGGCCCTGTGGTGTCTTTCTATCTCTTCAGGTTTTTCTTTTATTTTAGTTCCTCTATTCTTAGCAAAACAGAACCTAATATGATGGAAACACAATTCTAAACATTCCTTATTTAAATTTTTTCTTTAAAAAACTAGTTGGATATTAAATTCTTTACTTTGGTTATATATATTAAGGCATTCTTTAATATATACTTCATATATAACTAATAAATATCCTTTTTCTGATTCTCAAAGTATCCATAAGTTTAGGGGGTTTTTTTTTGTCTGGTGTTTCAGCCTATTGTGTTCTTAATCTCCTACATAAAGTAATAGTTTTAAAATAGTTTTAAAGTAAAGTTTAATAGTGTTAAAATATTACTTGAAATAAAATATTATGGTCTTAAAGCACAATTTTTCATTTTGATTATATCATTTCCATAGTGTCAATCTTTATACCTTCTTTTAATTCCCACCTCCCTTTTTCTTACAGCAAAGGACAAAGTTGCTCTTTTGATAGGAAATATGAATTACTGGGAGCATCCCAAGCTTAAAGCTCCTTTGGTGGATGTGTATGAACTGACCAACTTACTAAGACAGCTAGATTTCAAAGTTGTTTCATTGTTGGATCTTACTGAATATGAGATGTGTAATGCTGTGGATGAGTTTTTACTACTTTTAGACAAAGGAGTATATGGTAAGATATTCCTGATTTTTATAATTATGTGTCATTCTTTTTATTCATGTTAAGAGTCAGGAATCAGATAAAGGTATGTAAATAGACTTGAAATATTTTATTATTCTTATTTAAAAAACAAAAAAAATTACCTTATTCTTTGTCAATGGCTACTTAGCTTAATATCTTTACTTTTGAGTTTCTCATTTTACTTGTTTTGTCAAAATGATACTGTTCTTATTAGAATTCTTATCTGTCTTTTATGATTTTACTTTTTATCAACTACATAAAATACCATACAGTATTTAGTCATTTGGTAAATTTAGTAATTTGGCTATATAGATGATCAGTAGTAAAATATGCATTCATATATGCCAAATACTCTGTGAATTTTTTTTAAATATAAAAGATTTTAGCAGAATGTATATTGTGTTTGCTTATTTTTCCTAATTATTGTGTGGTTTAGCAGGATCTAGAATTTAATAAGGAAATGTGGGTGAATGAGTCATGTACAAGCATCGTAGTCTCCTCACAGCCACCCCAGCCCCCTGCCCTATTCTGACTATTGAACTCAGAGACTTTAGAGCCTTTTACATGCTAGGCAGGCACTCCATCACTGAGCTACACACATTGCCTTATCAGTCTACAAATTAAAATTCTATGCAGATACAATTCAAGATGTAGCCATAAATTTTAAATGTTTTCACTATTCTTTGACTTAAACATACTATGAATACTGTATATCTTATAAAGAATTTTATGAGCCAGAATATGCTTGTGGTGATAAGAAACTTTCTTGCTAATTTTTTTTCCTTTTTTAAAATTGATTTATGTGTGTAAATGTTTTGCCTCCATGTATGCAAGTAGCACCATGTGCATGCAATGCCCACAGAGACCAGAAGAGGGGTCACATCCCCTGAAACTGGAGTTAGGGACAGTTGTGTGCCATTGTGGGTACTAGGGACTAAACCCAGGTCCTCTGCAAGAGCAGGCACTGCTGAGCCATCTCTCCAGCCCGTATTTATTTCTTATAATATGTATAACCTCAAGTTTGGGAAGGCTAGCTGTAGAACTCATTTCAGCTGTCTTTCCAGGGAATGTGTTTACCATGACTTTGTTAATATTTGGATGCCAGGAAAGTGGCATCTCCTGTCCTGGCATTCGGCCTGCATATAATGAACAAGAAGTATCAATTTGACTTTTATTATGTTTCAAATTATTTTGCTTCAGTAACTTGTGAATTTAACTTTTTTGTTTACAGGTAAATTGATATGATGAGTTAAACTTAATAGAATTTTTAATAGTTCTTGAAGTAGAATTTTTAAAAAGATTTTACTTATTTTTTATTTGTATAAAGGTGTTACCTGCATGTAGATAGGTGCACCCGTGTCATGCAGTGCCCACGGAGGTCAGAAGAAGTGTTGGATCCCCTGGAACTGGAGTTAGGGATGGTTATTAGCTACCATGTGGGTGCAGGGAATGGAACCCAGCTCCTCTGCAAGAGCTGACCCCCTTAACCACTGAGCCGTTTCTCCAGCCCCATAAAGGAGAAGTTTTAAAGGAACAAAAAGCTCCTTTTTCAAGATTTAATACACTATTGTCTAAGAAATACTGAGAACTTAACATTTAATTTAAATGAATTTACAAATAAATCAGGAACGTAGCCACCTCATTTACCATTTCCACCATGATGCTGATGTTAAAATCAACCTTTTCTTATAAACATTATGATGATGAGTAAAGGGTGCATCCATTCATTTTTCTTAGAAAATAGGAAGGGACTGGACAAGTGGCTTGGCCATTAAGAGCACATACTACTCTTCTAGAGAACCCAAGTCCAGCCCCCACCCCCCCAGTAGGTGCAACACAACTGCCTGTAACTGCAGCTGCAGAGGGATCTGATGCCTCTGGTCTCTGGGGGGGATGACACCACCACTCACATGTACATACCAGCACATAGATATACACACGTACACATAATTAAAAATAATAAAAATAACTCTGTTTTAAAAATAAGAAAGAAGGGCTGGAGAGATAGCTTAGTGGTTAAGAGCACTGGCTGCTCTTGCAGAGGACCCAGGTTCAAGTCCTACATGGCAGCTAACAACTGTCTGTAATTCCAGTTCCAGGGAATCTGATTCCTCCTTCTGACCGCCTCAGGCATTGCATGTCACAGGTGCACTTACATACATGCAGGCAATACACTCATACAAATAAAATAAAAATAATAAATAAAAAATGTTTAAAAGATAGGAAAGAATATGCCATAAAAAATACTGCCTTTTGGCAGCTGGCTTATATATTAATTCTAGAAACAAGTGGATTAGTTGAGTATATTATATAATTTATATTTTTAAGGTATATATGTAACTTACACAGGGAACTATTTCTAAACTCACACTAGAAACAATAAAGTGTAAGGAAAAGAATAATGATAGGTGTTGATTTAGGTCACATTTAGGATTCTGGGTTGATAAAGTAAAGAATGAGTGAATTGGGACTGAAGAGATGGCTCAGTGGTTAAGCACACTGGCTGCTTTTGTAGCAGACCTGAGTTTGGTTCCTAGCACCCACATGATGGCTTACAACTGTCAGTAACTCCAGTTCCAAGGGATCCAACGCTCTCTTCTGGCATCCCTGGGCATTGCATGCAAAAGTGCACTTAACATACATTCAGGCAAAACACTCAGAATACATAAAATAAAAATAAATAATTTTTAAAGAATGATGGAATTATATAAATAGCTATATACTTATTTTCATTTTTTAATTGCAGTTGTCATCTTGGCTTTTAAGCCTTTTTAATTACCCCTGTTACTAAGCAAAGACTCAGAAATATAAAAGATAGGGATTGAGGAGACAAATTTTCAGTTTTGCCTGACACTTTATTCCACTGTTAAAACATGTTTGGGGTAGAGAATAAAGAGTGATAAATAGTAGAGAAAAGTGGCAGCTGAAGAAAGCTAGAAAAGTTTAAAATCCTGATTCATGTCTTAACAGGGTGGCCGCAATGTAATTTGAAGTATTGTGACTATCCAAAACATCAGACACAGCTACATTAAATGTAAGTGTGGTAAAGGTTTGAGACTATAGAGCATGTCCTAAAGAAGCCTTTCATTTCTCCTTTGGACAGTGCCCTTACCTCTACTTGATATTCCCATATGGTAAAGGGTACTTTAGGGATAGGGAGAAGTTATAGACTGTCCTGGCAATTTCAGCATGAACAGCTGTAGATATTAATAAAAAAATATAAGTATAAAGATATAAGAAAAAGCATAGACTTAGGTTGATACTCTTAATGCCCAAGCATTTGTAAAAGAAAGATTACCATAGAATAGAAAAAATGAGTAATGCAATGTGAAAAATATGTAAACAGACAAGATCCAAAACCAAAATTTGTTTAAATGTCCTTGAGAATAAATAAAGATAAGGATTTGCAGTTCTCTTATATAGATAACTAAGATAAAGAGCAATTGGCCTTCTGTCTACCAGCAAGTATCTTTACATGTTCATCACTTCTTCAGCTTACCTGTGCTTTTGTGGAAGAGAATATTAAATGAACATGGTCAGAATGTGGCAAAAACCTCATTCACCCTTCAAACCTCAGTTATTAAGTTCAGTGTCACTCAATGGTTAGGCATTAGGCCTTAGAATAAATTCACCCATGCCCAAAGTTTTGTCTTTTGTGCTTAACTTTTACAGACTGAAAGTGATCTATAAAATAGTTAGAACTGGGGACTGGAGAGATGGCTCAGTGGTTAAGAGCACTGAATGCTCTTATAGAGAATGGTCTTATAGAGGACCCAGAGAACAGCACCCACATGGCAGCTAACATCCATCCCTAACTCCTGTTCCAGGGAATCCAACACCCTCTTTTGACCTTCGCAAGTATTACATGACATGGGTGCACTTACGTATATGCAAGCAACACACTCATACACATAAAATAAAAATAAGAAATAAAACTTTTTAGAAGTTAGAACTAAATTATCAAAATTGTTACATGAAAAGCTAATAACTCCTTCATACCTGCCATACTCAAAGTACCTAAATTATTGGAGCCATTGTTACCATTATTATTGTAGTTTTTTGAAAATTTATTAAAGGGCCTGGGGACGTTGCTCAGTGGATAAAGTGCTTGCTGTATAACTTTGAGGACTAGAGTTCACATCCTTAGCACCCACATACATGATGGGTATACATGGAAGCCTGCCTATAATCCCAAACACTTGGGAGTCAGAGGCAGGAAATCCCCAGAGTAAGTTGGCCAAATTGGTGATCTCTGGGTTCATGTGAGAGAATCTGCCTCAATATTTAAGATGGAGAGTGATCAAGGAAAATACCCAGCATCAACTTCTAGCCTCCATATGCATGCGTACCCCATCTGTACACATGTGCCCACATGCATATGAACACACATACACATACCATACACCTTTAGATTAGAAATTTGGACTAGGTGGCATTTCATTTGACTTGGTTAGAGAAACCCAACTCTCATGAGGTTTACATATTAAGAGTCTGCCTAAAAATGTTTCTTTATAATATAGTCTATAAACAGTGAAATTCAGCCAGCCATGATGGTGTATGTCTTTAATCCCAGCACTCAGGAGGAGTCAGAGGTAGGTAGATCTCTATGAATTGGAGGCCATCCTGGTCTACATAGTGAATTCCAGGCCAGTCGGGGCTACAGGGAGACCGTGTCTCAAGAAACAAACAACAATAACAAAAAAAGTGAAATTCGAGTACACTGACATTAACCATATAAGCCGGCAGTGATGATTAAGCTGGCCTGCATCCAAAGTCTAGTTCTCTCACTTTTTTTTTTGATATTTATTATTTTTATGTGTATGAGTGTATTACCTGCATGTAGGTAAGTGCACCCATGTCATGCAGTGCCCACAGAGGACAGAAGAGGCCATCAGATCCCCTGGAACTGGAGTTATGGACAGTTGTTAGCTGTCATGTGGGTGCTGGGTTCGAATCTGGGTCTTCTGCAAGAACAACCAGCACTCTTAACCACTGAGCGATCTCTCCATCCTCATGGTTCTCTCACTTTTTAAAAAACTTTTTTTGATTTATTTATTTTTGTTTTTTATGTGTATGTTTTTTGCATGTAAGTATACCCATGTATACAATGCCCACAGAGGCCAAAAGAGCATCAGATCCCCTGGAACCAGAGTTATAGATGGTTGTTAGCCATTACGTGGATGCTGAGAATCAAACCTGGGTCCTCTGCAAGAACAGCCAGTGCTAACTGCTGAGTTCTCTAACTTTTTAGACCTTTGAATTTGAGTGAGCTTCTAAACATCTCAGTATCTCAAGTTTTTGTGTATGGGAAAGGGGAGTTTTACCATTACCTACTTTGGGTTTTTTGTTGTTGTTTTATTTTGTTTTTGAGACAGGGTCTCCCTGTAGCCCCAGCTGACTTAGAACTTGCTATGTAGACCAGGCTGGCCTGATATCACAGAGATCTACTTGCCTCTGCCTCTGGAATGCTGGGACTACAGGAGTGCTGGGACTAAAGGCATGCACTCCATGCCTGAATGGTCCTTACCTACTTTGTTATGAAGATTATGCGAGTCTACGGTAGCTGGTGATTGACATTCTCATCAGAGCACTGGACACAGTAGAATGCAAGTTCACTGAAGTAGGAGAGGTTTTTTGTTTTGCTTTTATTTTGTTGCGTTTCAGACAAAGTCTCACCCTCTGTAGTGCTGAGATCACAAGCGTATGTACCATCTAAATACTTTCTCTCTAACCAAAAGTAAATAGCTGTCACAAACTTTTTTTAATTGTAGTTTGGTATGGTGGCTCATGCTTCTAATCCCAGCACTTGGGGCAGAAGTCGGAGGATCTCTGATTTCAGGCCAGACAGGACTATATAGTAAGACCCTGTCTTAAAATTTTTTTTAATTACATGTATTTATTTAGTGTGTATGTGCATGTGTATGTATGTGTGGGTGGGTATGCATTTGCCAAAGTGTGTTCCTATAGAAATCATAGTACAACTTGGAGGTATTGTTTTTTTCCTTCTACCATGTGGGTCACAGGGATCGAACTCAGGTCATCAGTCTTGGTGACAGGCACCCCTACCTACCGAGCCTTCTCACCAGCCTCAGACTAAAGTCTTGAAATTCATGTTGTCAAGAAATAAAATTCCCTAAGGATCAATTTGCAGAACTGTATTTACATTAAATTGTTTGATATTTCTGCAAGTAACTGGTCTTATTCCCTCTCCTTGGGTTGTTAAGTGAATGAGCAGTGCTGGAGATGGAATTTTTAAAATACGACTTTCATTAGTTTATTTTACATAAAACATAATCCTCCTTGATATAATCTTGTTGCAGACTTTGGTACAAAAGGCTTATACTTTGCACAAGCCATTTTGGGGCAGAGAAAACATATTTTATAGTAAGTGTCTTTAGTTTGAGCAGTTGCTGAGTATATGGCATCCATATAATGGAGCCACTTTTCTCCTATATCTGTGTGAACAGAAGCTAAGCCTTTCCTCAAAGTTGCTGCTTCTCTGTCGGCAAATCTTGATAAGAAGTAGATGGAACAGGTCCCGGGCTTTCTATTTGGCTATCTAAGTTACACCAGTTGTTAGAATGGCATCATTTCTTCTAAAAGACCCTTTACAAAGGGCTCCTGATTGTACTCCATCTTGATGCTTTTGTTAATGTTCAGTGTTTACTGAGTTCCTGTTAAATCTGTAGTCCAGATAAGGAATATGTTAATGTTCTGGGGAAGATAAACAGAGTAAAGAGCATGATCTATTAAGAAAATTACAGTCCTAGGGCTGGAGGAATGGCTCAGTGGTTAAGAGCACTGACATTCTTGTAGAGGACCTGGGCTCAGTTCCCAGCACCCACATGGCAGCTAACAGCTGTCTGTAACTCCAGTTCCAGGGGATCCAGCTCCCTTTTTGGACCTCCATGGATGACACTGGTGCACTTAACGTACATGCAGGCAAAACACTCATACACATAAGATAAATATTTAAAAAAAAAAAAAAAGTCCTTAACAGTGGGAAAAAAATGCCACCTATGGTGTCTTAAACACCTCAGCTATGTGACTTTAAGCAAGTCTATTTAATTTCCTCATCCATGAAATAGAAGGTAGAAGCCAGGCATGATGACTCACACTTGTAATCCCAGAATTTGGGAGGCTGAAGCAGAAGGATTGTCATAATTTTTTAGGCCAACCTAGGCTACATGAGTTCCAGAGAAGCCAAGGCTCTAAAATGAGATCCTGTCTCAAAAACCCAAAATAAGGGCTGGAGAGATGGCTCATCAGTTACGAGTACTGGCTGCTCTTGCAGAGGACCCAGGTTTAGTTCCCAACACCCACACTGGCAGTTAATAACCATCTATAACTCCAATGCCAGTTCTGGCCTCTGCAGGCATTGCATGTACATGGTGCACTTACATACATGCAGGCAAAACACTCATACACATAAAATAAAAAAATAAATCAGCTGGGTGTGGTGGCGCACGCCTGTAGTCCCAGCACTTGGGAGGCAGAGGGAAGTGGATCTCTGTGAGTTCGAGGCCAGCCTGGTCTACATAGTGAGTGCCAGGCCAGCTGGGACTACGGGGAAACCCTGTTTCAAAAAGACAAAAAAAAAACAAAAATAAATAAATCAAAAGTTTTTTAAAAAACAAAATAGAAGTAGATATAAATTTTGTTATATGGATTAAAATTAGATTGTGTGTATGAATATACATTGAAAAACCATGCAGATGTTATACAAATGCAAAGCAGTGTTAACATGAGCATTTTTTTATTAGAAAACCTAAGTATACCTAGAACTGTACACTGTCAGTCAAAGCCAGTATGTGATAAATGTCAAAAAGTGCTACCGGGGCTGGGCATGATGGCACATGCCTTTAATTCCAGCACTTGGGAGGTAGAGTCAGGTAGATCTCTATGAGTTTGAGACCTTCCTGGTCTATGTGGCGAGTTTTAGGCCATCCTGGTCTAGTCTACATAGTGGAAAACAAAACAAAACAAACAAACAAAAAAAAAAACAGTGCTGCTAGGGCCAGAGAGATGGCTCAGGAGTTAAGAGTACTTCCTGCTCTTCTAGAGGACCTGAGTTCAGTTCCCATCACCCAAGTTGGAGGCTTAAAACTGCCTATAACTCCAGATTCAGGAGATACAATGTTCTCTTCTGGCCTCTATGGGTACCTGCACCATGTGACATACAAATACATACACAAAACTAAGAATAAATCTTAAAAATTTGAGATATAATCCTTTTTTCTTTTTTTTAGTGCTACAGCATTCCAAGGCAAGGAAATATTACAGTGTTAGGAACCTATACACCAGTTGATAAAACTTGCCCAGGAGTCTGAATTCAAGATTCCCCTTGACATGGGTTAAAATTGGAAAAGATAGAAGAATAACTTCAGTGAAATTATGGGGCTTAACAATAAGTTTGTCTTGCTCCAGAATTAGTAAAGAGACTGTTGGGAAACAGTCATATTTTGAACACTTGCTAAGAATATAATTTGTACTCATTTAAAGTTTACAATTCAATGGATTAGGATATTTGCAACGTTGTACATAGGTCCTAGTTACCTATATCCTCATTTCCATTACCCTGTAAAGGAAAAGGAAGACCATATCCACTTACATGCTTCTTTCACCTCTGGCCATCACAACTATACATTTTATCTTAGGAATTTGAGATAGTGTCTCACTATATAGCCCTGACTGACCTGAAACTTGCTTTGTAGACCTGGCTAGCCTCTAATTCAAAGATCAGCCTGCCTCTGCCTCCCAAGTGCTGGGACTAAAAGCTTATACCACCACACCTGGCTGCATGTAGCCTTTTATATCTGGCTTCTTTCACTGAATATGTTTTCAAGTGCATCCAAGTTATAGCATATATCAGAACTTTTTAAAAAAAAGACAGTCTTGCTCTGTATCCCAGGCTGGCCTAGAAGTCACTATGTAGACCAGGCTGGCCTTGAACTCACAGAGATATGCCTATCTCTGCTCCTGAATGCTGGAATTAAAGGCCACCATGCCTGGCCCACATGTATCAGAACTTTTTATTTTAGGATTTTCTATTATGAATCATACCACATTTTACTTATCTCATCAGGTAGGTATTTGGGTTTTTTGCACTTAGAAGGTAATATGAGTAATGCATAAATATTCGTGAACACATTTTTGTGTGGGCATAAGTTTTCAGTTCTCTTTGTGTATGTACCAAGCTGTGGAACTGCTGGTAGGTCTGTGTTTAATCTTTTTTCAGGAACTGCTAGACTCTTTCCTAAGTCCTTACAGTATATTCTACCTCCACAAGGGTATGGGCAGCCCAGTTTCTCTTCATCTCTACTAGCACTTGTTACTGTCTTATTTTAGCTATCCTAGTAAGTGTGAAATGATATCTTACCAAAGTTTTGATTTGCTAGTGGTAAATGAAGTTGACCATCTTGATTGTGCTTGCTTGTTAATCTATTAAATATTTACTAAGGGTCCTGTGCTGAGAATACATGAATAAATGTAAAGACTACTTCTGCCAGGAAGGAGCTCCCAATCTCAGAAGAGAAAAATTAGTCAGGAAAGAAGTCCTAGCCACCTTTTCTACATATTATATGATAAAGTTGTATTCCATACTGTACTGTTAACTGCAGTGTCTTTTATGAGTTAGAATACATTTCAGATGGTGTTTTGGTGCTTTCTTAAAATAATTTATGTAACAGTGAAGACTTGTTGCCAAAATAATTCAAAATTCAGATCAACATTGACTGTGTCTGTAATTGTGTTTAAATATGCTTCCGTCAACCTGAAGAAACTGCTTTTTAAAGTTTGTATCTATATATGTTCAAAGTACATTTAAAGTTGGCATTTTATCTCTCTCCTTCCCTCTCTCCCTCCAGGATTATTATATTATGCAGGACATGGTTATGAAAATTTTGGGAACAGCTTTATGGTCCCTGTTGATGCTCCAAATCCATATAGGTCTGAAAATTGTCTGTGTGTACAAAATATACTGAAATTAATGCAAGAAAAGGAAACTGGACTCAATGTGTTCTTATTGGATATGTGTCGGAAAAGGTAAAATTTCTAATCTCTTTTAAGTATTAAGCAGTGTTTGAAGTTAAATATCAATGGACCTTGACCTAAGGCAATCCTAGGGCTGGAGAGATGGCTCAGCAATTAAGAACACTGGTTGTTCTTGCAGAAGACCCAGGTTCGAATCCCAGCACCCACATGGCAGCTAACAACTGTCCGTAACTCCAGTCCCAGCGGATCCGACAGCCTCTTCTGACCTCTGCGGGCATTGCACAACATGGGTGCACTTACCTACATGCAGCAATACATGCATACACATAAAATAAAAATAAATAAAATTTAAAGAAAAAAATCTTAAGGCAATCCTATAAGATGCTAAGGACCATTAGGAATTGTGTATTTCTGAAAATAGACAAGAAGAAGATATATTTTCAGTGTGGATATATAATTCTTTAAACTTTTCTTATTTGCTATAGAAAAGGGGAACAACTATCTACTTGTACCACAACAAGTGAGCTCTCCAGAAAGCATATGCATACCTCTAATAGTCACCTCAGTTATTCCTTTAGGAATTAGCAAAAGCACACCCATAGAGCTAGAGCATGTGATTACTAGTCCTTCTTGGTCTTCCAAATGTAGAAAGTATGACTGAAGCAGCTCTTGGAAGACCTGGATCCATTGTCTGCCCTTGTATTCCTGAAGAACAGAACCAATGATTAGTCCTCCCAGGCTACTGTTTTTTGCGTGCTTGGCGTTTACTAGTCAAAATCAGCACAAGAGTTCAGATGATACTTCAGTTTTAAAACTAACAAAAGAAGCCTGGCGTGGTGG
>NW_008357638.1:351226-364354 GCF_000622305.1 Nannospalax galili | reverse complement strand
AAATAACGAAAGAGGGCTGGAGAGATGGCTCAGCAGTTAAGAACACTGGTTGTTCTTGCAGAAGACCCGAGTTCCAATCCCAGCACCCACATGGCAGCTAACAACTGTCTGTAACTCCAGTTCCAGGGGATTTGAAGGCCTCTTCTGTCTTCGCAGGCATTGCATGACATGGGTGTACTTACCAATATGCAGGTAATGCACTCATACACATAAAATAAAAATAATAAATAAAATATTTTTTAAAAACTTACAAAAGAGCCAAGTGTAGTGATTCACCTTATATCCTAGCACTTAGGAGGCAAGGCAAGATCCTAGCTTTTAAAAAAAAAGCCAACAAAATATGTGATAGCTGTTTGCTGTCTTCATAATGTGGGAGCTTGGTTTATTTTGGGTAAATATGTAGCTTTCTAAGTAGCCTTTTGAATCTAATTTTATATTATGTACATTAAAAGTAGTAGCATATTTTTCAGTGAAGAATGCTATTTAACTTCTTTCTTATTCTTGTATCTGCCCTTCTCTCCTCTCCCATGTATAAATAGAAATGACTATGATGATACCATTCCAATCTTGGATGCACTGAAAGTCACCGCCAATATTGTGTTTGGCTATGCAACGTAAGAAAACTTGATATTAAATTTTCTTTATTCTTTTATGTCTTCGTTTTGATTGTAGATTAGAAACATAGAAGTATCTATAGACACCTGGGCATAAATTTTCCTTCTATCTTTGCTTGATAGAAAACCTCAGATAATTGGCTTTATACTTCACCAGAGAATTTAGTTCCTGAGTGGACAATGACTCTTTAGTTGAGCTGTCATTCAGAGGGCAGAGAAGAGATGAAACTTTTCAGTGGGTATGATCACTCCACTAGCAAGCATTTGCTTTTTTAAATATTCCTTTTGTTTCTTTTTCACTGTCTAAAATTTAAAGTATATATTTGTGGGGCACAAAATGGTACAGTGTATAACATGGAATGATGGTGTCAGGATGCGTAGCAATTCCAAGCACCCACGTGGCTACTATCAACCATCTGTAACTCCAATCCAGGGGAAATGGACACCCTCTTCTGACCTCCACATGTCCATCACCTTCGTGTACGCATTAATTCCCCCATCAAATAGAAGCATTTTGCCCTTTGACCAGCATCTTCCTCCCACCCTCACTTCCCAACTTCTGATCTCCATCATCTGCCTTTGGCTTCTTTTGTTTGTTCAGTTTTGTCAGTAAAAATATAAGATTCATGCTCTATTGGACTTACCTTCTTTCTCCTTGTGTTTTAAGGTGTCAGGGAGCAGAAGCTTTTGAGATCCAGCATTCTGGATTGGCAAATGGAATTTTTATGAAATTTTTAAAAGATAGATTATTAGAAGACAAGAAAATCACTGTGTTACTGGATGAAGTTGCAGAAGGTAAAATTTTTTAAAGAGTAACCCATTCAGAAAAAGGGGAGCAGAGGAGAGAAATGTGTCCAGGGTTCCTTGTTCAGGGATGGATTATTCTGCTTTCATCCATTCTTATGTAATGTTCAGCAACATTGCCTCTATTTAATTTTTTGTTTCTTGCTGGCTTAAGTGTTGCCATCTATGTTACATCACCTAGATAACAAGATTGACCCTAGGAACAGTGATGAAAGAAAATTTAATCCTGTACCATGTATCTGAGCCTAGAGCCTTGCTGCTGCCTGGTCTACTTGTTTAAAAAAAAAAATGTCCAGGGGCTGGAGAGATGACTCAGTGGTTAAGAACAGTGGCTGCTCTTGCAGAGGACCCAGGTTCAATTCCGAGTGCCCACATGGTGGCTAACAACTGTCCATAACTCTAGTCCAGGGGAATCTGATGCCCTCTTCTGACCTCTGCAGGCATTGCACAACACAGGTACATTTACATATATGCAAGTAATACACTCATACACATAAAATAGAAATAATAAATTTTTTTTTAAAGTCCAGTGAGAGGGTTACAGAGATGGCTCAGAGGTTAAGAGTATTGACTGCTCTTGCAAAGGACTGGGGTTCAATTCCCAGTACCCCGTAGTAGCTAACAGCTGTCTGTAACTCCAGTTCCAGGAGATCCAATGCCCTCTTTTGATCTCTGTGGGCATTGCATGACACGTGTGCACTTATACACATGCAGACAATACACTCATTCATACACATAGAATAAAAATAATATAAAAAGAAAATTTAAGTCCAGTGAGCATTCTGCCAAGATATCTTTCTCTGTTATTTTAAAGATTTATTTATACATACATACATAAGAATGTTTTGTCTGCATGTATATAAATGCATCATGTGTGCCTAGTATTCATGTGCCTCTACCTCATGAGCTTTCTAAGTACTGAGATTTACAGTATTTTTTTTAATGACCATTTAAAAATGAAGGTACTCTATTGCAAATTAGAACTGATATTTCGCAGATTTTCCACAGATGACAAGTGTAACTTTCGTGTTTTTTTTTGTTTGGGGAATTTTGTTTTGTTTTTTGAGGCAGGGCCTCACTCTGTAGCCCATGCTGGCCTCAGACTCAATAAATGCCCTGCCTTAGTCTCCTGAGTACAGGTATTACAGGCATGAGCCACCACACCCAGCTTAGGGATAATATATATAATATTTTGCTAACAGCTGTTTGTCACATTTATCTTGTGCTTTTGTCAATATATAGATGTATATTGTGTTTTGATCTATATTTTTGTACTCTGTGTGTGTGTGTGCTAGACCATGTGACTTAACCACCTAACATAGCCTGCTAGGTCTTTAGACTTCCTGCTTCAGCCAGAGAAGTTCTGCTTTTATCTGTTTAACGTACAGAGCTTCCCCTTCAGCTTTCATTTGAAGAAAAGGTTCTACTACTTAAAGTTTAAAACGCTTTTGTATTATTTTAGGGGTTTTTTTGTTTTGTTTTGTTTTGTTGTCTTTGAGGTAGGATCTCCCTGTAGCCCCGGCTGACCTGAAACTCACTATGTAGACAAGGCTGACCTTGAACTCACAGAGATCCACCTGCCTCTGCCTCCCGAGTGCTGGGATTAAAGGCGCACACCAACATGCCCAGCTATTTCAGTTATTTTCAGAATTCTATAAAGATGCTTCAGAGCTCTTAAAATGTGATTTTATATATATATATATGTATGTATGTATCGCCTAGGCTAGCCTGAAACTTATAGCAGTTGTACTGTCTCACCCTCCCAAGTGTTGGGATAACAGGTATGAGCCACTATGCTCTGATCAGTTAAACTTCTGAAGCATATTTTAAGGCTGGAGATGGAGACCCATGGTAGAGCACTTGCCTAAAGTTTATTTTTAACTATTTTAAAATGAAATAAAAAGTACATGCTTACCTATATATGACGTTTGTCAAGTTGCCATATACTATGAGTACATTTGAACTTCTTAATAAACTTCTTAGGAAGTTTTGCTGCTTTTCCAGATCTGGCATGCCTACTTAGGTAAAATTATCCAGACAAGAGTAGATTACAGTATACATGTAACACATTCGTTTTAGTGCCCGGCGCATTGTTCACGTCATGTATAGTAGCTAACCAACTGTACAAAATAAATAAAAGCTTAATAAAAATCATAATAATTAAATGTAGCACTTATTTTGTGTTCAGGGTACTTTATACCTGACCCTTTTTGCTTGGTAGTTACCTTAGTTTCATTCTTATTGCTATGATAAAATACCCTGACAAAAACAACTTAAGGGGAAACAAATCTCCTTGGTTCACAATTCCAGGGTAAGTCTAGCATTGTAGGAAAGTCAAGAGAGTAAGAACTTGAAGCAGCTAGTCAAATTGTTTCCATAGTCAAGGATAGAGAGCAGTGTATTAATGCATTCTAGTGCTCATCTGACTTTCTCCACACTTACACAATCCAGGATTGATTCTCCTGCCCAGGGAATGATGCCACCCACAGTGGGCAGGTCTTCCCACTTCAATGAATGTAATCAAGATAATGCCCCACAGAAATGCCCACAAACCAACCTAATCTAGAGAATCCCTCATTGAGAACCCCTTCCCAGGTGATTCTAGAATGTGTCAAGTTGACAATTAAAGCTAATCATCACAGTAGTGAAGAATAAAAGTAGTTGTAAGAAATTGTCCACAAGTTATCCAACTTTGAAATAATCCAACTTTCCTGTTTCTCCCTTTAGATCTTCTGGGGATTAATTAACCAATTAGTTAATAATTAAAAATATTTGGTAGGGGACTGGAGAAATGGCTCAGCAATTCAGATCACTGGCTGCTCTTTCAGAGGATTGGATTCGATTCCCAGCACCCATGTGGTAGCTAACAGCCATCCATAATTTCACCCTCTTCTGACCTCTATGGGCACTGCACACACATGGTACACTTACGTATATGCATGCAAAACACTCATACACATAACATAAAAATAAAACATTTATGGGGAAACTATTTGGAGATCTTAGTAAGTTAAGCAATTGGAAGGGAACAGTACCACCTTGCCAATTTCAACTATGTACAAATGAAACAAAATATAAAATAAATGGCTTGCTTTGATGAGGCTATGGCCATTAGCCTATAGCCCCAGACTTTTAATTTTGTACTTTTTCAGGACAACCTTATTATCAGTGGATGTTCAGTGTAAATCTAGGATTTTGGTGGTAACCTATATGTAATTATGTTTCCTCTATTTCCCCTGCCTACCTTATATAAGAACCATCATTCTAAATTTTATGATTTCCTTTATTTTCTTATGACATATCTTATTGAGTTTGTCATATGATCTCTAAAATGATATACATATTTATATTTAGGTTGTTTTAACTTTATAAAAAGATACTGTATTCTATGAAATCTCTTGAGACTTGATCAATACTAAGATAATCCATAAAATTGACTCTAGATCATTCATTATGACTAGTATATAAAATTCCATTGTGCAAACATATTACAATTTTTTTTCAACTACTGTTCTGCTGATGGGAACTTTTGTTACTGTGTGTTACTGTTCTTATATTCTCATACATGTTCTTTGGAACATGCAGAGTCTCTGAGTTACAAACCTATGATTTGAAGTTGCTAATCATAGTGCATGTCATTGTTCATGTGTAGAAGGGCTGTCTTTACCACTTATCACATACCTGTCTTCCCACCAGCACTATGCAAGAGCCAGTATAAACCTGTACTCCCTACATCACTTGACAGGTCAGATTTTTTCAGCTTTGCTGAAATGATGTTATAACTTGATTTGTTTTTCCCTGATCATTAACACCATTTGTTAATGGTGTTAAACATTTGTTCATATTTTAATAGCCATATACATATATATATATACACTCTTAGATGAAAATGTAGTCATGTCTTGTCCATGTTTTGATTGTGTTTTTGCTTTGCTAATTGAATAATACTGCTTATGTCTTTGATAGAATATCAGCCAGCACCTCTAAGATATTACTGAATACAACTGATAGTTGTTGCTGTGTCTTTGTCTCATTTCCGAGTTTAAAAAGAATGTTGCTTATGTTCTCACATGTAGAATAATGTAGATGTTTAATATTCTTTGTCTGGTTAAGAAGGTTCTGTGCTGATTTTTTTTTTTTTGAGAATGTTTACTGTGAATTAATGTTGAATATAGTTTAATGTTTTTTTCTGCAACTATGAAAGAGATGGTATGATACTTCTGTTCTTTTAATCTCCTAATATGATGAATTAAGGGGCTGGAGAGATGGCTCAGCAGTTAAGAATAGTGGCTGCTCTTGCAGAAGACCCAGGTTCAAATCCCAGCACCCACATGGAAGCAGTGCTTGGTAGCTTTAGTGTCAACTTGACACACCTGGGTTGAGGGAGCCTCGGTTGGTGAATTACCTCCGTTGGACTGGCCTGTGGCCATGTCTGTGGGGCATCTTTTGATTATTGAGTGATGTGGAAGGGCCCAGCCCACTGTGGTTGGTGCCACCCCTGGATAGGTGAGCTTGTATTACATAAGAAAGGAGGCTGAGCAGGGGTCAGGAGAGCAAGCCAGTAAGCAGCGTTCCTCCATGGCCTGCACTCTAGCTCCTGCCTCCAGGCAGGTTCCTTCCCTGAGTTCCTACCTTGGGCTCCCTGATGAACTGTGACCCAGGAGATGTAAGACAAATAAACCCTTTCCTCCCCAAGTTGGTAGTGGTCAGAGTGTTTTGTCACAGCAATGATAAACTAGAACAGAGGCTAACAGCTGTCTTTAACTCCAATTTCAAGGGATCCAGTGCCCTCTTCTGTCCTCCTCAGGCACTGCATGATATGGGTGCACTTACATTCATGTAGACATAACACTCATACATATAAAATAAAGTAAATTTTAATTAAAAAAAATATGATGAATTAGATTCCTCAGTAACCTAACCTACTAATGAGTTATGTGATTTTTAAAAAATATTCTATTTATTATTTTTATATGTTTTTTAATGTGTATGAGTGTATTGCCTGCATGTATGTGAGTGCACTCATGTCATGCAATGCCGTGGAGATCAGAAGAGGGCTTCGGATTCCCGTGGAACTGGGGTTAAAAACAGTTCATAGCTGCCATGTGGGTGCTGGGAATCAAGTCTGGGTCCTCTGCAAGAGCAGTCAGTGCTCTTAACCGCTGAGCCATCTCTCCAGTCCTGAGTTATGTGAATTTTATTAGGATACATTTTTCCATTTTTTGTCTTTGAAACAGAGTCTGCCTCTCACCCCAGCTGACCTGGAACTCACTATGTAGACTAGGCTGGCCTTGGTCTCACAGAGATCCTCCTGCCTCTGCCTCCCAAATGCCTGTGCCACCATACCTGACAGGACATATGTTCTTTAAAGATTTTATTTTATTTTATGTGTATGACTGTTCTGCCTGAATATAAGTGCACCTGTGTTGTGCATTGCCCTCGGAGGCCAGAAGAGGGCATTGATCCCTGGAACTGGAGTTACAGACAATTAACTACTATTAGCCACCTTGTGGGTGCTGGGAACTGAACCAGGTCCTCTGCAGGAGCAGCTAGTGCTTTTAACCCCTGAGCCACCTCTCCGGTCCCTCAGGACATATTTTTAATGCAACTTGATTTACTGTGCCAACATTTTGCTTAGAATTTTTACATCTCATTGCATGCATGTACAGAATTCTCAAAGAACAAATTGTAAATACTTTATTTAAAAAACAGTTGGGGCTGAAGAGATGGCTCAGCGGTTAAAAGTACTGTGTCCTCTTGCAGAGGACCCCAGGTTCAATTCCCGGCACCCACATGGTGGCTAACAACCATCTGTAACTCCAGTTCTAGGAGATCTGACTCCCTCTTCTGACCTCTGCGGGTATTGCACAACACGGGTGCCACCTACGTACATGCAGGCATAACACTCAAACACATAAAAATAAATAAAATATTTTTTTCAAAAACAATTCACCTTGTACCTTTAAAAAAGAATTTCCACATCTATATTCATATGGAACATGAGCTGATATTTTTACCTTTTCATACTATTTTGTTTTTGTTATTATTATGTTGGCTTTGTAAAATGAGTTGGAGGTTGTGGAGGTTAATTTTTTGTTAATTTGCTTGGGTCTCACTGTCAAGATACTTAGTCATACATTCATGATGTTTCTAGATAGTTGATCCAACATTATTCTAGATAAGATTGATGTTTAGATTGGTGGACTTTCAGTAAAGCAAGTTACACTATAATGTGGGTGGGCCTTGGCCATTGCTTGAAGGCCTAACAGAATAAAGATGCCACCTAAGTAAGAAGGAATTCTGCCAGCAGATCACCTTTGTGTCTCAGACTGTAACTCTTCACTGTGTTCCCATTTCCCAGCCTGTCTGCCAACACTGCAGATTTTAAACATGCACCTCTTCAATTCTGAGAGCTAATTCCTTAAAATAATTTCTCCCTCCCCATCACTATATATCTACCTACTCACACGGAAGTGCGCACACACACACACACACACACACCCTTGTGCTGGGTATTTTCTGTCAGTCTGGGATTGATATTTTCTTTTAAATATGTTATTATTTTTATTTTATGTGTATACGTGTATTGCCTGTGTGTAGGTAAGTGCACCCATGTCATGGAGTGCCCGTGGAGGACAGAAGAGGCTGATGGATCCCCTGGAACTGGAGTTACAGACAGTTGTAGCTGCCATGTGGGTGCTAGGATTCAAACCTGGGTCTTCTGCAAGAACAACAAGTGTTCTTAACCGCTGAGCCATCTCTCCAGCCCCTGGGATTGATATTTTCTTCTTTCTTTTCAAAGATATGACCTCGGCTCTTCATTGGCTACTATGTTGTTCATTTCTGCTTTTTATGTTATGGCGCACCTTTCCTTCTTTGATTTTACTCTGCTGTTCTGTTTCTAACATCAGAAACATTAACACACTTCTGTAGTGATACCTCTGTCCTGAGGAATGCTTTCTATCTTTCTGTACCATGTTAATAGAGCCATGTCAGCTTTCTTTTGGTTGACCAAATGCTGTTTCTTGATCATTTACTTCTGAACACTCCATGCCATTCTGTTTTGCTGTAGCTTTTGGAGGCAGCAAGTAACAGATTTTTAAATCCAATAATGATGATCTTTTCTTTAAAAATTTTAGTTCTTGGGGCTGGAGAGATGGCTCAGCGGTTAAGAACACTGACTGCTATAGCAGAGGACCCGGGTTTGATTCCCAGCACCCACATCAGGTGGCTCACATTCCAGGGGATCCAATGCCTTTTTCTGGCCTTCAAGAGTGCTGCATTCATGTGCACAAACCCACACACACATAATTAAAATTTAAGAATTAAGCCTTAAAATAATAATAAATAGCAAACATTTCAGTTTTTAGAACTGGTCAGTACTTTCATGTATTTGCTTACTGTTATACCCCCAGCACTTAGTACATAGTAGGTACTAAATATTTTTAACAGATGATATTGAGAATATAACCTGACTTATTAGAGCATGCTTAGCCTAAATATCTAAACATAACAAAATTATCAGTCTTCAGAAAATGTTTACCTTTTTGTCTTTTAGATATGGGTAAATGTTACCTTACCAAAGGCAAACAGGCTCTAGAGATTCGAAGCAGTTTGTCTGAAAAGAGGGCACTTACTGATCCGATTCAGGGAACAGCTTGCTCTGCAGAATCTCTAGTGCGGAATCTACAGTGGGCCAAGGCTCATGGTATGGTAAAGTCTGTTTCTTGTGAGATCTTCCTATCACAAACATTTTTTAAATCATCATTTTTTTCCTTCCCTAACTAAACAGCTTTCTCCCCAGTTTTATAGTTAAATTTGTGAGACAGGTGTAATAGTGGGTAATCCCAGCACTCAGGAAGTTGAGGCAGGAACATCATGAGTTCATGGCCAGACTAGGTATGTAGCTAATCTTGTTATTTTACCAGCAGTGAAAACAAACCTTATTTCTGAGTTTTTGTTTTGTTTTGAGAAAGGGCCTCATTGTGTAGCCCAGGCTGGCTGGAACTCCATTAGTAAAATTTAAATGATCTGTTTAATTCTGTTTTTACAGAGGTTTAATTTTTTATTTGTGTGGGATACAGACCTTTAGCTTCTGCTATACTATGACTGTTGAAATGTGCGACTATCAGAAGCCACACAGTTCTGGGTTCTACCATGCACTCATCTTGTCTAAACGAGGGAAAGAAACAGTCCCCATTGCATAGGGTAGTTGAGGTTGACTACAGGTTACCTATGGAGGCCATCTAGCTCATAAATGCTATTGCCATGCCATCTGTGACACTTAATTAGTGGTAGATTGGTAAAGAGAACCGAGTATGAAGAGAAAATCATAACTGTAGCTTAATTACCTTCTGGTAATTTTATGTGATGTAGTGAAAAGAAGTTCAAGTTACTGACTGAGGCCCCAAGTCTCTATTCTGTGACTCCTTTATTATAAAAATGATGGAAAAAATGTATTTCTTAATCTCCTATAAAATCTTTCTTTTCATAATACTTTGTTCTCTAAGTTATATTTTTGGTAATTTAATGTATTAGAGCACATTAAAAGATAAGGTGCTATAAATATATTATTTTGACATTCTAGATAATTATATAAGTAATTCAGATTGAGTGTCTTTTCCACAAAAAGTATCTGAATAACACAAACAAAATTTTAGTGATCAAGATCAACATTAAGGGATGATGATGTAGCTCAGTGGTAGAGTACTTGTGCAGCATGCATGAGCCCCCCTAGGGTGAGTTCCTAGCACCACAAAATTAAAATGAAAATAAGCTCATCAGTAACCAAAACCTTCTGTGAGATGAACTGGATCAGGTTTTGTCATGCACACCCAGTCCCATCACATGGAAGCCTGAGGCAGGGTTCAAGGCAAGTTAGAGGCTAGCCTGTGCTATATAAGGAGTTCCTATATAGTGAGACCATGTCAGTCTGTCCTAGAAACCAAAGAGAAAAAAAAGTGTGAATCATGTATTTCTTTTTTTATCTATTAAAAAGATGAAAAATTAATATCATTTTTAAAATGGTATAATGAAACTAGTACATTTATATTCCATGTCAATGAAAATAGTAAGCCCCATAAGTAAGAACCATCAAAAAGCTATCTCCAACAATCCTGAAGCATCAAATATATGAAATACTGATAGCAAAAACATCAGAACACCAAAATACAGTAGATATCCAGGAATAGCAGAATGATAGTTAACAAATTATCATTGTCAGATGGAGACAATACACTTTATTAAAAATTCTTGTTATGGCCAGGCATGGTGGCGCACGCCTTTAGTCCCAGCACTCAGGAGGCAGAGGCCGGCGGATCTCTGTGAGTTCAAGGCCAGCCTGGTCTACATAGTGAGTTTCAGGACAGCTGGGGCTACAGGGAGACCCTGTCTCAAAAAGACCAAAAAAAAAAAAAAATTCTTGTTATGGAGACTAGAGAGATGGCTCCGAGGTTAAGAGCACTGGCTGCTCTTACAGAGGACCTGGGTTTGATTCCCAGCACCCACATGAGAGGCAGCACACTCATACACACAAAAAAATTTTAAATAATAATAAATATTCTTGTTATGGTGTGAGGTTGAAGCTCAGTAGTAGAATGCTTGTTTGTGCAAGGCTCTGGACTTCATCCCCAACACCACACGCACAAAAGTAATCTTATGAGTTTGAGACATCAGTGAAGATTTATGTATATTTTTATTACCACTAGGAAAATTTTATATGCAGATGGGTAAAACTAATGAAAGATATGGTTTGTTTGACCAGCAGAATGACCCTTTTCTAATTTTGTATATATGTTTCAGCAATAGCAGTTAAATAATATTTTAAGGGAATGAGATAACCATATTCTGCCTGTGTAGGATGCTTGCTGTTGACCAAAGAACTTGCCAAGCACTCTTTAAATGATTTTTTTTGTAAGTTGTTTCTAATATTCTCTTCCAGAACTTCCAGAAAGTATGTGTCTTAAATTCCACTGTGGTGTTCAGATTCAATTAGGATTTGCAGCAGAGTTTTCTAATGTCATGATAATCTATACAAGTATAGTCCACAAACCACCTGAGATAATAATGTGTGATGCCTATGTTACCGATTTCCCGCTTGTAAGTCTCTTTTTTTCTTTTATTTGAAATAGAAGATGTGTTCTCACTTTTTAAAGACTGAATTTTGAAATGAGGTCAAAGCTCAGTGGTAGAGTGCTTGCCTAGCATGTGTGAGGCTTTAGGTTCCATCCCCGGCAGCAAAAAAGAAAAAAGAAATCACTCAGATATTAAACTTTTTAAAACATAAAAGCTGATAAGTATAAAGGAAATATGTATTTATATGTATGCTTATTTGTATAACAGTGATCATAATATTTAATAACTGCTAAAATACCTTAAGTTTGTCAAGTTTAGAAATATCTAAAGTTTATTCAGGAAAAATGTCTTTAGGTTCTCATCTTCTAAATAGGATTTCAAATGTGAAAAAAATAAAATAGGATTTTATGTATATATATCATGAATAATTTTATTTTAAAAACTCTTGTGTCCAGTACAAGTACAGTATGGTAGCTTATAGAAATTATAGAAATCTACTTCTGTTCTTTCCAAACATTTAGTTCTGATAGTTAAGCATCCTCTTTCCTATGTAGGTGTGGCAAATTGAGAAGTAAGCAAAAAGAGAACGGAAATCTAAAATGTCACTGTTATACTTATAGAGGCTTCAGGGAGGATACAGCTTCATGTGAGAGCAAACGATGTAGCACAGAATACAAAATCAAATCCACCCTGCCCACAGTCACAGCTTCACTGTGTAGGGTAAGCCTTCCTGGGTGCTAGGCCAGGAGAGAGCCACAGGCTTCCCTCGGAAGGAGCAGAATAACCTTCTGTCCTTCACCAGGGGGTTGGCTCAAAAAGAAGAAAAAGAGAAGAGCTTGCTCATTTGTTGTCTTAGTTTCCTTCTGTTGCTGTGGTAAAACCCTGACCAAAACCAGCTTGGGGAGGAAAAGTTTTATTTTACCTTCACCTTACAGTTCATCATGGAGGGAAGACAGGGCAGGAGCTCAGGGCAGGAACCAAAGTACAGCCATGGAGGAATGCTGCTTATTAGCTTGTTCCTCCAGCCTGTGCTCAGCCTGCTTTCTTATACAAAGGAAGGACCACCTGCCCAGGGGTGGCACCACCCACAGTAGGCTGGGCCTCCCGCATCACTCAGTAATCAAGAAAATGCCCCACACACATGGCCACAGGCCAGTCCAATGGAGGAAATTCCTCAGTTGAGGTTCCCTTTACCCAGGCCTGTCAAGTTGACAACTGGATCCCCTGACATGATAGTAAAGATGAAGAGAATCGAGGACTAGAACAATAATGGGACCCTCTCTTGAAAATGAAACTCAAGTAGGGTTAACGTGTTCAAGGACTAGCTTAAAAGGCAAAAATTAACTTTCAGGCCAGTCCAATGGAGGAAATTCCTCAGTTGAGGTTCCCTTTACCCAGGCCTGTCAAGTTGACAACTGGATCCCCTGACATGATAGTAAAGATGAAGAGAATCGAGGACTAGAACAATAATGGGACCCTCTCTTGAAAATGAAACTCAAGTAGGGTTAACGTGTTCAAGGACTAGCTTAAAAGGCAAAAATTAACTTTACTTTTTTTTTTTTTCTTTTGGTCTTTTTGAGACAGGGTCTCCCTGTAGCCCCAGCTGTCCTGGAACTCACTTTGTAGACCAGGCTGG
>NW_008357638.1:345417-350401 GCF_000622305.1 Nannospalax galili | reverse complement strand
TCTGCCTCCTGAGTGCTGGGATTAAAGGCGTGTGCCACCACACCCAGCTAACTTTACATTTTTAATATAACTGCTTTTTGGTAGAGTGTGGTGGTACAGTGCCTTTAATTTCAGCCCTTGGGAGGCAGAGGCAGGCCAGCCTGGTCTACATAGCAAGACCCTCTCTCAAAAAAATAGTTAACTGGCCAGGTGGTGGACCTATGGTCCCAACACTCAGAAGGTAGAGGCAGGTGGATCTCTGAGATTGAGGCAGTAACTGCTTGTTAAATGCATAAAACTCCTGTATGACCATGAAATACCATTTTCACATTTCCTTAGTCCTGGATAAGAGATTACCTATTCAGGCCAAAGCTCATGAGAGAACAGTACCTGTGAAGATGTTTCATGCCGTAGACAATGTTACAACTTCCATTGATTTCATCACTGATACCCACTGATTTTTTTTTTTTACAGGACCTAGATATTGATCCAAAGCATGCAAATAAAGGGACTCCTGAAGAAACGGGCAGCTATTTAGTATCAAAGGAGCTTCCCAAGCATTGCCTCTACACTAGACTCAGTTCACTGCAAAAATTAAAGGTTACTACTTCCTGTTTATATATATTAATGAAAAGCCTGTGGAACTAAAAGCTCATTGTGGCATCATCCAGAGATGACCTATTCACTAGGGCATTAAATTGAAGTAGAAGAAAACTCATCTACAGTTGTCTTCTCAGTAACCTTTTTGCATTAAGTTCTGTCCATGATAGTGGCCTAAGGATTTCTTCCTTCCATTTCTTGAGAAGTTAGGCACGTGTGCTTTTAAAAGTCACACATTTTCAAGTCATAATTTCCTTGCTCTGCGGCCTTCTATAAAACAGAGCAAATTAAGATTGCAATTTGCTTTTTTTGCAATTTCTAGTTGGCTTACAACTAACATATCCTTGAAAACTTTGTTTTTAGAGGTTTTTTTTCTTCAGCACATGTCTAGAATGTAGCCAAAATTTGGGAAATGGAATGGGTACTTGACTTGTGGACAACATACATATACCTACTGCAGCTTGTTCATATCTAACCCATTTAAAGTCTCCTTACAGACTTAACCCATTATCTGATTCCGCTAATACCTCAATTTTTATTTGTTTTCATTTTTTATGTATATGAATGTTTTACCTACATCTCTGTAAGTATACCCATGCCATGCCATGCCCATGGAGATCAGAAGAGGGTATCAGATCCCCTGGAACTGGAGTTTGGATGATTGTTAGCTGCCATGTGGGTACTGGGAACCAAACTCTGGTGCTCTGCAAGAGCAGCCAGTATGTACTCTTATTTACTGAACCATCTCTCCAGCCCAATATCTCAAAATGTTTTTAAACCAATTCAAGCTTTTGTTTTTGTTTTTATTTGAAACAAGGTCTTGTTGTGTAGTGCTGGCTGACCTGGAACTTGCTATGTTGACCAGGCTGGCCTTGAACTCACAGGAGTCTACCTACCCTTCAACTCCCGAGTGCTGGGATTACAGGTGTGCACCACCACACCTGGCTGCAATTTAGGCTTTTGATGTACATGTAATGTATATTGTTTTTACATTAAAAGATAATTCCCTGAGGACTGGAGAGATAGCTCAGTGGTTAAGAGCGTGTACTGCTCTTGTGGAGGACCCAAGTTTGATTTCTAGCACCCACATAGGTGTCTCACAATCACCTGTAACTTCAGCTCCAGGGGGTTCCAATGTCTCTGGCATTCTCTGATGTCTTATCTTTTAAAATCTTTAAAAGAAAATAATGCCCTATTTCTAGCTAAGGGGAAGGATAAGGTTCCAAAGTCATACTGCTTGGAAAAAACCCTTCACAGTGCATCAGTATTAAAAGATCTCTGTTTTTGCCTACTTAACAAGAACTAGAATTCTAGCCAGATGTGGTGGCACATACCTTTGATCCCAGCACTGGGGAGGCAGAAGCAGGCAGATCTCTAAGTACAAGGCCAGCCTGGTCTATATAACAAGTTCCAGGCCAGATGGGGCTACAAGGAGACCCTGTATCAAAAAGACCAAAAAATTTTTTAAATTTTAAAAATTAAACATCCTACAATAAAACCTTTTTTAAAAGAGAACTAGAATTCTATTAAACTAAGTATTGAATGAGGAAAAGAAAAATGACTAGCCTGCCTTGTTTGGTTTAGGGGCAGGGGTGATACCTAAAGATTGTTTTCTGTTGATAAAAATGAAAACCTCTTTTCACTTTTAGGAGCATCTAATCTTCACAGTGTGTTTATCATATCAGTACGCGGGACTGGAAGACACTGTGGAGGAGAAGCAGGAAGTGAATGTCGGGAAGCCTCTCATTGCCAAGTTAGACATGCACCGAGGATTGGGCAGGAAGACTTGCTTTCAGGCCTGTCGTTTGCCTGATGGGCCTTATCACAGCTCCACACCTACTGCAGGAGGAGCAGGGCATTTTCCTTCATCTCAGGACTCATTCCATGATGTTTACCATTCACATCTTGGTAATTCTGAAAGTGTTATGCCGTCAGACAGGTGTCACTGCAGCCGGACTCCAAATGCATTTATCTCAAATTATCCCACCCACCATTACTCCTGCCAGTTTAGTAGAAGTAATGTGCCCGTAGAGACAACTGATGAAATTCCTTTCAGTTTTTCTGACAAGCTTATAATCTCTGAAAAGTGATAGTTGCCTCATATGAAATAGCACTTATATAAAGTGTACATTGTGAAAAGACAAATATGTGTATGTGTAAAGAGACTTAGTAACAACTGTTTTTATAGCAGACTCTGAGGACTGTGAGATTTTGGAATTACACTATTTAATCAGACTTGCTGCTGTTTGTCTCTTTTAAGACTTTGTGAATTAATTTGTTGTGTAAGAATGAAGTCTGGGGCCTGTGAATATAGCTCAGTGGTAGAGTACTGACCTAGTATGTGTGAAGTCCTGGACTTGATCCCCAGAGCTGGACAGGGAAGAAATGAAGTACTGGTATGTACATATATGTACAGGTAACAAAAAAATATTTTGACCACTCCAGAGTAAGAGCAATGAGGATGACATTATTATAGATTAAGTTATATTTTGGATGGGTTTGTTTTGTTTTTTGTTTTGTTTTTGGGGTGTTTTTTTTTTGTTTTGTTTTTTGTTTTTTTGTCTTTTTGAGACAGGTCTCTCTCTGTAGTCCCAGCTGTCCTGGAACTCACTATGTCAACCAGGCTGGCCTCAAACTCACAAAGATCGCCTGCCTTTGCCTCCCAAAGGCTGGGATTAAAGGCGTGCACCACCACGCCCGGCAGATTAAGTTATATTTTTAACCCCAGAAAGAACATCAAGCTTAGTAACTTAGTTTTATTGGTAGGAGAAGCAGATAGAGGCGACCTGTCTTAAGGTGGAGCAGAGCTGAGACCAGAACTCATATCTCTCTTCCAGTGTTTTTCTACTACACACTGCCTTCCCTATGGGTTCTAACACGGGTATTATTTTTATACATAAATTGAGAGAAAAAGCTGTATAGAACCTTGAGAACTGCACAAACTCTTGTTTGTAATTCTGTGATTATACTATTTCAAATGTTAAGAGGTTTGTATATAAATATGTAGAACAAATTGGAATGAACCCACATGACAATGGTGAAATATTTAGGGATTAAATTGGACAGTTTGGGTAACTGCTTATCTGAATCTTCCAGTCATTGAAAGTGGCTTCCTTGCTAATTTGTTTCTTGTTTAACTTCACTAGTCTTAGCAGATACATAGCTGCATCATTTTTGGTTTATCCTACAAGCAGACTTAAAAGGCAACTGGAGCCAGGGGTGGTGGCGCACGACTTTAATCCCAGCACTTGGGAGGCAGAGGCAGGCAGATCTTTGTGAGTTCAGGGCCAGCCTGGTCTACATAGTGAGTTCAGATCAGCTGGGGGTACAGGGAGCCCCTGCTTAAAAAAGAAAAAAAAAAAAAAAGAAAAGGCAACTGGAAATAACAAACAACTGGTAATAAAAAAAAAGATTGAATTAGTAATTGCAAGTTCCACAGAGAAAATCCCTCAAGCAGATGGCTTCACTGCTTAATTCTACCAAACATTAAAATTAGCATTACCTCTCTTTGCAATTTCTTCCTAAATAGAAAACACTTCCCACTGTTCCCCCAAACCTAGACATCACAAGAAAGCTACAGATCTCTTCTATATACATACACAAAAATCATTAATAAAATACTGGCAACATATAAAAAGGATTATATACCATTATCAAATGATATCCCAAGGATTCAAGGTAGGCCTTATGTCCAAAAGTCAATTAAGCTAATTGTAGCTGGCTTTCCCTATTCACAGTAGGTATGTTCTTTTGAGTCACCACAGACACTGAATTAGAATTTATTTTACAAAGATGAAAATAAGGTTCAGAAGTATTATTCCTTGAGTCTGCCCTACTGACAACTGCCATAGGTAGAATTCAAACTTTGTCCATCCTAGCCTTAGAGCCAGAGCTTCTAACATCCTGATATGCGCCCTTCCATCTCCAGCCATTTGTTATCTGTACTAATGCAAGAAGATAAGAGACCTAGACTGGAAACATGCATATTGGATGGCTCAAGATTTTCACTGATCTGCACACATCTACAAATGACCCCAGTAGTTCCACAGATATTGATTTGGGGATTATATGCCCCCGCCTGCGGGGACCCTGTACAGGTAAAGCTCGAGGGGGACCACTCCCTGAAAGGAAAAACGGGCGAGAAAGAGGAGACGGAGCCCAAGCAAGTCCACTTGTCAAGGGTCGCTTTATTGTATTGCAAGCTTTTCTTATATACAGTTTGTATTTAGAAGGGGTTGAAGAAGTTGGTCAAAGGTTACAGCATTCTTATGGATATGGGAGAGGGACTGAGCAATTCAGCAACAGATGTTCCAAGAGATTACTGCATGACTCATTTTTCCGAGAACTGTTTGCAAGAGGAAGAGAAAGATAACCTTGCCATAAATTCTTTCTCAAGGTTACTAGT
>NW_008357638.1:298920-340877 GCF_000622305.1 Nannospalax galili | reverse complement strand
AGCCCAAGCAAGTCCACTTGTCAAGGGTCCGCTTTATTGAACTGCAAGCTTTCCTTATATACAGTTTGTATTTAGAAGGGGTTGAAGAAGTTGGTCAAAAGGTTACAGCATTTTTATGGGTATGGGAGGGGGACTGAGCAATTCAGTAACGTGACTGACCGCCAGGTGTTCCAAGAGATTACTGCATGACTTATCTTTTCTGAGAACTGTTTGCAAGAGGAAGAGAAAGATAACCTTGCCATAAATTCTTTCTCAAGGTTACTAGTGCAGGCAGAATTTACTGCTTAAGTCAACTGTTTGTAGAGCTATATTATATTTTTTGGTAATGATTATTGTTTCTCCAGCTCCCGACAATTATAAATTACAGCAAATGTGTAAGAGCACAAATACATGGTCATGAATGAGTATCCAGCTATACTGTATTGATTTGCAGAAAAGCAAGTCAATAAAATCTAATATCCTAACATCCTTTTGTGATAACAAACTGGGAATAAAGGAGCCCTTCAACATGATGAAAAAAAAATGTTAGGTAGCAGATTAAATGCTGAATGCTTTTTCTTTTAAGATTGAGAATAAGCCAAGTGTTTTGATGTACTCCTCTAACCCCAGCTGTTTGGAAGCTGAGGCAGAAGAATTATGAGGTTATGAGGTTGAAACCAGCCTGAAATACATAGTATCACATCACGCAGGGAGAACTTGTCTCAAAAGAATGAATAAAAACAAGGTTGTTCACTTCACCATTCTGTTTAACATTGTTGAAGTTCTAGCCAGGGTTTGAAAATAAAAGCCATCTATATTGGAAAGGAAATAAAACTACAAGTTGAATCACATACCTGTGGCTTGCTTTGGCAGACATTGCACAGTGATGACATTTCCACCATCCTGGGGGCTCCATTACAACTTAGGCTTTGCCTTCACTACTTCATTATGTGGCCTCTCAGGGCTTCCTTCCTGGAACTCCAACTCCCCCACTCATTGCCAGGCCTCAGCAGCACTCTGACACTGTGGAATAAGACTCTATGACCCCCTCAATCTTGCATCTTTCATGCCTTCAAAACCAGTACCATGTGGACAGTGGCACCATATTCTGTTGCCAGCTCCAAGTGAAACTTAGCCCCTTTGGAGCTCTGTGCCTCCCAGGCTGACACTTGGAGAAACACTACCCTAGGTGGTGGTTTTGGTGCAGGAACAACTTCAGTTGCTTTCTCATCTCAAACCCTTTGTTTTCAAACAAATTTACAGGCTCACAGGTTGGAACCTTTGGTGGGTGGTATCTTGCCCCCAGGCCAGGTCATCTTTTCTTTTGTCCCCAGGCAGAGTAGGAAGTTTCTTTGTAACAATTGCAGCCTCTTTCAGCACCAGCCTTACCTGTAACTTTAAACTTGATTTTTCTTGGCAAACTGCATGGTTTTTTAAAACATCTTTCTGCCCAACTTTTTGTTCTTTTTCACTATAGGCCTAAATAAGTGCAGTCAGCAGAAGCCAGCTATGTTGGAAGTCCGAATGTCTTCTTATCTCTTCCACAAAGAACTTGGCCCATTGCCTTTAAATTCAGCCTTATTCAAGTTCTCAGGGCATGAGCAGATACAGCCAGATTCTTTGCCAGAATATCACCTAAATAGCCTCTAGCCCATTCCAGATCTTTTTATCTCAGTGCACTGGTCTTCCAAGCTCCCACCAGAATGGCCCATTAAGCTCTGCTTACAGTAGTCCAGGGTTACTTCCACACTTCTTTCTGCAAACCAGTTCCAAAGGCCCAAGAACCACATAGTCAGATTTGTCACAGCAACCTCCCTATTCCTGGTACCAGTTTTCTTTATTAGTTGCTGTTGTGCCCAGTAATAGGTAAAAAGTTGGCAGAGAACGAGTGAATGGAGGATGAGGCACCGAGGCACAGATATTCCATCAAAATAGGGTTTATTAGCAAAGGAACACATGGGACAGAGTCCCTTCCGGGCAGGGAAAATGTCTGCCCGGGTCTTGAGCTGGGGTTTTTAAAAGAGAGGCTTCTGCTTCCTGCAGAAGGTGAGAAGATGTATTTTTTTTAAAGTTGGGGTGGGGGGGAGTGGGAGAGCAGAACTGTTAAAATCTGTCCTCTTTAGAGATCAAAGGGGAAGCCTGCTGTGTTGGCCAAACAGTGGAGAAAAGTCTGCTTCTCTTGACTTCAAAGACCAAGGTGCTTATCAGCTAGGTTCCCTTTTCTCAGGAGCATGAGAAGTCCTTGGGATCCTGTTGGTGAGGGGGCAGGGCTATCTGAACCTTAACACCCAGTGGACAGATCACCAAGAATCACCACAGAGTCCAGAGAGCATGCAAGAACAAAGAGTCTTTAGTCAGGCTTAAGCTCGGGCTCCCAGAGCAATCAGCAAGGAAGAATTACAGCATTCGTGCAGCAAGCTGAACTGAGAGCCCCAATTGCAGGGGAGGAAGCTTTTATAGGTTTCAAATAAAGAGAGGAGGAGAATAATAGAGTCATATCTTGATTGGTCCAAGGAGCCCACGCATGCCAACACACTTTTGAATTGATTGGTTACAAGGGATATAGTCCTGGAGGTTTCTCATTGGTGGGCTCAGGGCTGTGGAATGTGCTGACTGTTATCTGTGGGTCCAGAAGTCTCTGTTCCTACCTTATAAGGCTGCTTATATGCCTGGGCTTGCTTGATCTATATAGCCTCCTGGGGTGGGGGTGGTAGGTGGGATTACAACATGCCTGGGCATGTTCAGGCTTGCCTGAAACAGCTAGTCAAAATGGGGTCAATACAGTTTGTCCTTTCAGTCAAGCAATCAAGCAGTTTACAGAAGTGAAAAAGAGCAGTTAGTCCTAAAGAGGGGCAGGGTCTCGGGAGTCCAGGGCAGGGGGCCAGGGAGGAGGGTATCACAGTTACTTTTCTTCTTGCTATGATTAGAAATACCCTGACAGGTAACATAAGGAAGGAGGGGTTTGTTTTGGCTCACAGTTCCAGGGTACAGTCCATCATGATAGGGAAGGCATGGTGGCAGGAGCTTGAGATGGATGGTCACACTGTATCCACAGTCAAGAAGCAGTGCTGATGTTCAACTCCCTGTCGCCTTCATATTCAGTCTGGAATCCTAGCCCATGGAATGGTGCTTTCCCACCTCAGTTAACCTAATCTAGAAAATCTCACAGACATGCTCAGATTTGTTACAGGACGGAGTTCGTAAAAAAAAATCAACACCACTTTAAGTAGCAAGGTAAATTTTATTTTTCAACCGGCCGGGCTGTCTATCTCGGGAATAGAAGCAGCCCTGATGATTGTCAGGTCAGAGTTTTTATAGGATTACAGAAATATTATTCAAAAAGGACACTCGTGAACCAATCAGGTTTGTACAATGTAGCAGAACTTTGAATCTATTAATCAACAACCAATCATTATACAGACAAGTGATACAGTCATATAACTTGGCAATCAACTTTGTAATTTTAAAATTAGTCAACTCCCTAGCCATAACAAGTATAGTAAGAAAGCTGGAATCGGCAGTTACCAAGTGGTCATACAATAACATAACAATGGTGGTCTTATGCTCTGTGTCAAGGTGACCCAAAATAGCAAGTGGATTACAGAAGCGAAAACAAGCAGTTAGCCAGATGTAAAATGTCTGGAATAAGCACATTCCATGATTCATGGCTAGGACAATTTCCCAAGACCCAAGGTTGCCCCCCTTTTCCTTTTGGTGTGGAGCAAAGTTGCTGCTAAAATAGCTCTGAACAAAATGGAGTAACTTAGGTAAGTTTGCTGAGCCAGTTCATTCCCCACTCCTGTTGTGAGTAAGGTTAATTCTTTGACCTATTAGATACAGCTTTCTTCATGTACTGGTATTAACTGTTCATTTTGGGTTCTTAATATTTTGAGTTTTACTGACTGGAGTCTCTGATTAATAAATTTTACAAGGGCATTCAAAATACAAGGCCCAAGAGTAAAAATTAAAAGAATAAGAATCACAGGCCCAGCGACAGCACTTAACAAGGTGGTCAGCCAGGGTGACCAGGGAAATAAGGACTCATACCAGTTTTGGTGATTACTGAGATCCCTTTTTCGAGCACTAATTCATTGCTGGACTAACCTAATAATTATCTCTAATCACTCCAGTATGGTTAGCATAGAAGCAACATTTTTCACCCAGTGCCATGCATAATCCTCCTTGTTGCATAAAAACAAGATCTAGCCCTTGATAGTTTTGTAACATCTCAGCTAAAGAATCAAGGGAGTAAGTTAAGTTTTTCCATAGTTATACCAAGAGTGCCATGCTGAAAGGAAATCCATTTATTCTTTGATCTGATCCAGGAAGCAAATGTCTCACAACACCAAATTCCATAATGCCATTCATTTTCACAGTTACAGTCTGGACTCCCATCTGCTGGGCATCCATAAACTTATAGGCTTTGCAGTTGTTTCTCATGACTAGGAGTTCCATATCCCCCAGGGTCGAGGAGATGGGACATGAATAGTTACTCTTACTTGTAAAGAAAACAGATCACAAAGGTCAAACAGAAAGCTGGAGGAGTGGCTAGTGGTAGTGTTAGTGGCTAAGATCTTACTATCTGAAGTTTTTTTAAATACCCAATTGTCAGGGGATAGTTCATGGGGATTTCAGTCACTGTACCTAGTTACAGTTTTTATTATCCAGAAGGAGAACATAAGAATTAAGACTCTTTTATCAGTTTTACTTTGAGAAAATTGTCTGTTCTTTTTACCATCCATGTTTGAGGAATGTGGTCCAGATGAGCTCTCCTAACTTGGGAATGGTGAATCCAGTGGGCATGTCTGGCAACTTTAACAGAAGTTGGAGTCAGCAAGATGATTGGGTATGGACCAGCCCACTTGGGTTCCAGGTTAGGCGCTTGATGTCTGCAGACCCAAATCCAGTCACCAGGTTCCAGATCTGTCTGTTTAGTAGTCAGCGAGGGATGACTGGGCTCATGAACCTCCTGCACTAGTTTGTGTACCTGACTCAGAGCATTTTGCAGAGCCTGCAATGACTGTAAAAGGCTGTAATTAGATATTTCTGCCAGGTGTTCCTCCCCTAAGCAGGAGAAAGTGGGTGGAGGTTGCCCAAACAAGATCTCAAAGGGAGTAATTCCTTTTACATAAGGAGTACATCTGGCTCTTTTTTTTTTAAGAAGAAGCATTTCATTACAGCTTTAACATATTCAATAACAGTTTCCAGAGCAAAGATACATCTCTTTTAAAAACAGCTATAAATTTTTAGGTTTGCTGTTGAATTAATACAGTTATACAATACTGAACTCAGTATAAGCCCTGTAAAGGGCAAAAGGAAGAGGACTTATACTCTTCCTTACTTACCAGTTACCATCAGTCTCTGTTGTTAACTTAGTCAAAGTTTCCTTAATAGTTCTATTCATCCTTTTCACTTGTTCTGAACTCTGGGGGTGAGATACACAGGGTAATTTCCAATCTGGAGGACAGGAGCTAAGGTTTTAGATACACAGGATATGAAAGCTGGGCCATTGTCAGACCCCAGACCAATAAGGATGCCAAATTGAGGTACATTCTCATTTAGTAGCTTTTAGTAGAGCAAGGATTTTTTTTTCTCCTTATTTTATTTTTGAAGAGGTAACCCAATTTGCCCATGGGGAGTCGGGATGCAGACCACTCTGGCTTCTTCCATGCTGAACAGGGACTGTTAGGGTCCGTGACTCGGTGGGTCTCTTTAGGAGAACAAATGCACGAGTATGGAGATGCAAAAATCAAGCAGAGTTTTATTAGGCCAGCTAGCTAGGGCCGACCGTCCTTCCAAGACACTCAGGTCTGGTTGGAGCAATCGACCCGAGGCAACTTCAGGTAAAGATTATATAGGCTCCCACAACCGTTACACAAAAGCCCGCGCTTATACAACCAATAGTTTCAAAGCAAGCATTTCACAAACCAATAACTTCAAAACAAGAAAAATGTTACAACTCCCTTCAGGTGTCTCAATCGGGGAAGGGTGGGTGGTATGTGCCTGACGCAACCCTTCCCTGTTATCTTGTGTAAGCAGACATGCCTATGTGACATGACACAGATCAGACAGGTCAGGCTCCGGGGGCTGCAGCACTTGCCCCTATCTCCGGATGCCTGTGTCTCCAGTTGAGTTAATCAGTTACAAGCAGTAAATTCAACCAAGCAGTAAATTCCTCTTTCCCTAACAGGACATAGAGTGTGGCAACTGGGGTACCCCTTCAGTGGGTCTATTTAAAAGACCCTCAAATTGAGACATGAAGGAGAAGTAAAGGCAAGTACTAGACAGGGAACCAGAAAAAATCAGAACAAGGAAAATGTTCTAGTTTGTTCTTCATTGCTGTGACAAAATACTCTGACCAGTACTAACTTGGGGAGGAAAGGGTTTATTTGTCTTACATGTCCCAGGTTGCAGTTCATCAGGGAGCCCAAGGTAGGAACACAGGGCAAGGAACCTGGAGGCAGGAGCTGGAGCACAGGCCATGGAGGAATGCTGCTTACTGGCTTGCTTCCATGGCCCCTGCTCAGCCTGCTTTCTTATACAACACAGGCCCACCTGCCCAGGAGTGGCACCACCCACAGTGGGCTGGGCCCTCCCACATCACTCATCAAGAAGATGCCTTTCAGGTATGGCCACAGGCCAGTCCAATAGAGGCAATTTCCCGATTGAGTCTCCCTCAACCCAGGTGTGTCAAGTTGACACCAAAGCTATCCAGCACAGCAAACTTTAAACACTTAAAGTCCATTGGAATTTTCTGATGAGGGCTTTCAAAAGCATCCATCTATTGGGTTCTTTTTCATTTTTCTTTGGGCCACCAAGACTGGACTCTAGAATGATGAACTTAGGATTTGTTTTCAGGTACTCTGATAGCTGTTGGAGTGGCTTGAATCAGTAGATAGAAAGTAAAATAAACTTAGTCATCATTTTAGAACAATAGCAGCTGTAGGTGGGCACTATAGTATTGGAGACCAAGATTTGAAGTCTTATACCTGAGCAGTATTTTCTTGTTAAGAACAAAATTATTACTGAGAAATAATTGTCTAAGTAACATTTTACCTGGACTTAAGTCTAATGTCTGGTGTCTGGGAAATACAATCCTTTGGACTCTTAAAAGAAATATATTTATTATTTCAATTTTTGGTTTTACTTTCCTTTTGGGTGTTTAAGACCATACAATTGGCCCAAATAAACCATTTTACTTTTACTTTAAGGTCGGTTGAGGACCTAGTCCTCAGGGGTGACGTGGGCTTGGCATGGAGACCCTTGCTCCTTAGGCTTTCTTTTACCAGTTCCATCTACATGAAGATAAGTCAAGAGGTCCTGCTCAACCCAAGTTTCGCTTGAAAGCATGGAGGAAATGTTTCCTCTGTGGTAACCCTCCTCTTTGCAGACTGGACACTGGTTTGAGTCCCTCTGGTGGGGTCTCCATGACCTCCCTGAACAAGAGGACAGTGACTCATCACAGTTACAGGACACCCTTTGTCCAGATTAGTATGGGTCTCTAAGTATGGTTATTAACCATCCAAGAAGGTCAGTTGCACCAGCCTGATACCTTTAATTACTGTGTAATATGTAGATAAAGTTTGAACAAAACCCAAACGTTTTCAATAAACGCTGACTGGAAGAGATTTACCATCACAGGGTAACTAGGCACAGCCCAGGAACGGGACCTTAAAACAAGAATTTCTAAGTCTGTCTCAAATGAAGGCTGTTATATTACAAACAGAAGCAGTCTCCTTTTAGTTTTCTATATCTTGATTTAAAGTTTTAGGAAGGAAGGGAGGCATTATATCACATACCTATTGACAGGAAATAAACATCAGAATTCAGACCAAGCTTCACAGAAACAGTTTTCTTCTAGATTGCATACATCTGGTTCTAGGAGGGAGACCTAGTTTTTCTTGAGTCAAACCATTCTTGTTATGGGTAAAAGAAGGTGCCAAAAGTAGCATTTGCATAATACAGAGAAACATAAAAGACATCTTTCAGTAGTCATTGTTATGCAGATAAAACTTGGGCAATATGCTTAAATAAACATTTACTAGACATCCTTAAACTAGTTGACTGAGTTATGACCTCAAGATTGTATATTATCCCTGTTCCATCGCTGATAAATCATAACAATCCTATACAGACCTTTATCATTTGCTTAGACTTTTTTACTCATCCTATACATAAATCCTCCTTAATAACATCTTTAAACCTACACAGACCTTTATTACTTGCTTAGGCTTTCTCTTTTTTTTTTCCTTTTGTTAATTCTGGAAATAGCCAGCCATCATAATCTTCATCATAAATCTTCCTAGTAAAATATCTCCATTCCCATATCCTTCTAATATCTTTTAACTTTGTATTTTCTTTTTTAATGACCGTGACACACAATATCATCAACAAATAAACATTCCATCTGTTGTGAGAATTCCCCTCTGACCTCAAGCAATGTGTATTCCTTTCTAAAGTTCCAGTGTCAACCCAATGTTTGACTAAAGCTCTCCTGGGGAGCCAATGAATTTACTGAGCTTACTTACAGAAATGACTGAGGAGTTCCTGAGGCGTATAGGTGACCTGAGAGTATTTACATTAGAAAGCCTTTCCTAGCCTTTCCCAGATACTTGTCTTCCTAGCCTTCCCCAGATTATATACTTCAGATCCAGGACACCATTTGTGATTACGGCAAAATTAATACAGTTGACGGGGAAGTGTGGCTAGAAACTCAGGTGAGGCTCCAATGATCTTGCTTGCCTCCCCTTTAATGAAAGAATATAACTGTCAACAAGCCCAATTGTGATGATGCTTTGCAAGCAGGCACAAAGAGAAGCAATTGGTACACAACCCCCAGCATAATCATTTAAGGAAAACTGTGTTATAACCCTGTTTAGACTTTAATAAATTCTTTTAATAACATTTATAAACAAATTTACCAAGTAATATTTTACCTCATATATATGAACAATTAATCTAAATATATTATTATACTGTATAAACTTTGAGATGCCCTTGTAAGCCTTGAAGCAGGTTTTAAACAACCAAGTCTCCTTTAAAAGTTTAGAGATGTTTTACTTAGAATTTGATATCTAGTAAATTATTTAATAATAGTTCTCTTAGTATTAAACATAAGTCTATACATTTATAATGGTCTCATATAATAAATGCTATTGTTAGACATAATGTAATGACAAACCAGTTTTAAAGCCAAGACTGATTTTTCTTGTTCCAAGGGAGAAAAGTACAGTCATATCTGAGCCAGCAGAGTTCCCAAGGATAAAAGCATCCCTCCCCAAACAGACCATATCTGCCTGCATACAGAGCAGTGCTGTAGGAAACTGAGGGAAAAGGACAAGGCCAAAAGGATGAAACAGGAAGACCAGTCCCAGAATTTATTTCCAGAAATGAAGATGAGTTAAGATATTAGATCAAATCTATAACCAACAGAAGTTTAATTTTCTCAAATCATTTTCAAGATTTTAGAGGTCTGAAAGCAATATAAACCAGACTAAGAATGTCAAAACCAAAATACTTCCAAAGCGAGCAAACCAAAGAGATATTTTAAAACAAATATAAAAGCAAACCCAAACCAAAAGGTATGCAACAAATAAAGACCTTAAACAACCAGTTCAGCCAATAAATTTAAAGATATTTAGGGTTTTTGATGGAAACATATGAAGACAATAATCATAGACATAACATGACAGAATTACTTGAGATCTCAGCACAGGAGACATAATTGCATTAAAACTAGGAGCATCCAAAACATGACCTGAAATCAGGTAAGTTGTTCAACATACACTCTAACGGAGTAGCACTCTGAGATATGTTCCCACCCATGACAAACACAAATACAAAACCAAAACAGAGTAAGACAAGCACAGTCAAATGACATCAACCAGATTACTGTCAAATCCAGGTCCCAAAAGACAAGCTTTTGGGCTCACAGCCAGGCAGGTCCCGGGACGTCTCCACTAGGGGGAGGTTCACTGCGTCCAGCTTCCCACCTAGTTTCTCTGATGAGAGCCCAGAACCTGATGGCGACACATCGCCCGCTAGCCAAAACCAGAAGAGAAACCAAAAACGAAAGTGGCTTCTCGAGCACTCTCTTACCTTGCTAGTGGTGTGGAGGGAGAAACCCGAGGGTTGACTGTGGAAGCAGAAGCAGCCGGGCCGGATGCAAGTCCCCTCTCAGGGAGTTTGCCTGTGCTGCCCGACAGCCGAGGCTGATGCAGTTCCCCTGCTGGGGAGTCAGCAGAATACTGCTGGGCAGCTCCCTTCTCAGGGAGTTTCCCGAAGCTGCCGGGCCCAGAAGTCCTCCAGATCTGGGTGGAACCTCCAAATGTTATAGGAAGGAGTTTGCAAAAAATCACCAACACCACTTTAAGAAAACTAGCAAGGTAAATTTTATTTTTCGACCGGCTGGGCTATCTCTGGAGTAGAAGCAGCCCGGCTGGTCGAAAAATAAAATTCATCTTGCTGCTTTTCTTAAAGTGGTGTTGGTGATTTTTTGCAAACTCCATCCTAAAACAAGATTCATTTCCATGAATGAATTTGGTTGCAGTTGCTATAGTGAGTGTGATGGATAGGTCTGTATTTGCGCTCCCAATTATAGTCCCTATGGTGGTCGAGCATCCACAATCTAGTGTTTTCTATATTGGAGCTGTAGAGAACTAAATGTTAGATAAGGGAAAATAACTTTTTTAACCTTTTACATTATACCCTACATATATTTAAAATTTAAAAATCAAGCATGTATTATAATTTAAAAACTAATTTTAAGAATAACTGAAAAGTAACTGGGCATAGTGGCACATGCCTTTAATCCTAGCACTTGGGAGGCAGAAGCAAATCTCTGTGAGTTCAAGGTCAGTCTGGTCTCCATAGTGAATCTAGACCAGCTGTGGCTATGGGGAGACCCTGTCTCAAAAAGCCAAAAAATAAAATAACTAAAAAAATGCATGGTGGCACACACTTCTAATCTGAGCATTCAGGAGGCTGAGGCAGGAGGACTTTGACTCGATCAGGAGTGGTACAGTTACAAGTTTTGATTTCATCATCCCTGTTTCTTACTTGACTCTCATGCCAGTTACTTGGTAAGGCTGAGATAGAATTTAGAAAAGGTCACCTGTCAATATAAACAGTGCAAGAGAGATTAGATTGATAGGGGATTGAGCCATTAAAAGTTTGGCTAAGTCCAAAGCCAGTTTTGATGCTGAGGAAGGGCTTTTTTTTTTTTTTTTTTTTTTTGGAGGTTGCTAAATAAAGGAGTTAAATTATGTTTTCTAATAAAAGAAAAACAAAATCTCAGTACATATGAGCATTTGAAAATAAAACATTGGGTTGTTGAGCTGGAGTGATGGCTCAGCAGTTAAGAGCACTTGCTGCTCTTCCAGTGGACCAGAGTCCACTTCCCAGCACACACATGGTAGTTCTCAACCATCTTTCACTCCAGTTCCAGCTCTAATGGCCTCTCCTGGCTTCTGCAGGCACCAGGTACACAGAGATATACATGCCTACATACATGTGGGCCAAACACTAATACATATAAAATAAAAAACATTTTAAAAAGTGAAACATTGAGTTGTTATTCATCTAGTGATAGTCAAGCTATGCAAGAGGCTTAGCCATAAAAAAGACAATCTTGAAGCTGGGGAGGTATCTCTGGCAGTGAAACGCCTGCCTCATCAGCATGGGAAACAAGAGATTGGATCCCCACCACATAAAAGGCGGTCGAGGATCCCTGAGCTCATTGGCCAGCTAGTTCAGTCAGGTCAATGAATTCTAGGTTCAGTGAAAAATTCTGTCTCAAAAAATAAGGTAGAGCTGGGCGTGGTGGTGCACATCTTTAATCCCAGCACTCAGGAGGCAGAGGCAGGTGGATCTCTGTGAGTTCGAGGCCAGCCTGGCCTGCATTGAGTTCCAGGTCAGCTGGGGCTACAGGGAGACCCTGTCTCTAAAATACCAAAATAAATAAATAAATAAATAAATAAATAAATAAATGGTAGAAACTGAGAAACCCAATGTTGACTTCTGGCCTCCACATGCATGTGGGTGCATGTGCACACTCAAAAGGTCTTTAAAGAAAGCACAGAAAAGATACATTTGGACATTTCCCTCTTCTCCATCTTGATAGTTTATCACCTTTCAGATTTCTATCATGCACATGAAACAAAGAAGTGGCCTCTTCAATAAGTCAAAGTCTTTTCAAGATCAAGAAACTCAATCACAGGGCTGGAGAGATGGCTCAGTGGGTAAGAGCACTGACTACTCTTACAGAGGACCCAGGTTCGGTTCCCAGCATCCACATGGTGGCTAGCAATCATTTCTAACTCCAGTTCCAGGGGATCCAACAGCCTCTTCTGTTCTCTGTGGACATTGCACAATATGGATGCACTTAAATACATGCAGGCAATACATTCATACACATAAAATATTTTTTAATTAAAAAAAAGAAACTCATCACATAACCAGAGCTTAGGTTATCAATATGTATGTGGGCACAAGTTTAACAGAATAAAATCTGAATATATTTTACTTTTGTGGATTTTTTCTGAAAAACAGCCCAATAAATCATAAGTGTTTCCTGTTATTTGTGCTGTCCCCTGATACTCACAGAGTCATTCCTTTTAGTTGTCAGGTGATGCTAAAATTTGTGCATTCCATTGCACATTTTATTTCATCTCTCATATTGACCTTCACACTTGAATTCACACCTCCTTTCATACTGAATTTTATCCAGGTCTAACTAAAATATCTTTAAAAAAATTTTATACAAACAACTACATGGCGTATTTCTCATACGAATTAAATACCAATACAGAAAAGGACCTAGAACTTGAGAATGATGTGTAAATGTGCATATTCTCTTTTTCTAACGACATCATTAAAACATTTTAGCACATCAGACACAAAGTTTGGCTTTTCAAGTGAGGAGGCTTCAGTACTCAGAGATCATGGGACTACTTCCTCATCTGCAAAATAGGGATGATGGCATAACATCAGAGGACCTGCCATACTTTAGAATTGGCAGTACTAAATAAAATTATTCCTGAAAAATGCCAATCTTTTAGCCAGATGGAATTGCTGACACCTGCAATTCAGTGTTCAGGCTGAAATAGGATTGCCCTGAGTATGAGGCCAGCCTGGGCTACAGAGTGAGATTCTATCTCAAAAAATAAAAATATAGGGACTAGAGAGATGGCTCAGTGGTTAAGAATACACATTGTTGTAAAGGACCAGGGTTTGATTCCCAGCACCCACATGATGGCTAACAACCATCCATAACTCCAGTTCCAGGGAATCTGACACCCTCCTCTGGCCTCTGTGGGCATTGCATGACATAGATGCATTTACAAACATGCAGGAAACACACTCATACACATAAAAGGTAAAAATAATAAATAAAAATTCAAAAAAAAATAAGTGCCAATCTTTTCAAAAGAATTGGAATTGTTCTTCAAAACTAGTGTTCTCAAAACTATACCTATACAGGTAGAGTATATTTGTTATTGTCTTTATTTTCATAATAGTAGCAATGTATCTATTCTAAAATAAGTTGAAGTTGAATTTTATTTACTCCAAAATCACTTTGCAAAAAAAATGCAGATTTATCATGACTAGTTGTTAGTGTTATATATAAAATACTGTATGTAAATTCCTAGAAAAACTTTTAATATTTTATTTTTATGTGTATATGTGTATTGCTTGTGTGTAAGTGCACCCGTGTTGAACAATGCCCGCAGATGTCAGAAGAGAGTGTTGGATCCTTTGGAACTGGAATTATGGATGATTTTAGCTGCTATGTGGGTGCTGAGAATCGAACCTGGGTCCTCTGCAAGAGCAGCTGGTGCTCTTAACTGCTGAGCCATCTCTCCAACCCCCTAGAAAAGCTTAATAGTTTTTATCTGTATTGGGATTATATATTTGTTTGCCCAGCTGTGTTTTCCACTTGTATATACTGAACAACTTGTGCATAAAATATAGATTAATGCAATTTAATATAAAGATGCTCAGCTTCAATAAAATTTTAGTACATGTCTTTACCTTTTTGTAAGAGCAATCTTACATTCAAAAGTACGTAGTACAGCATGTATATTTTAGTGTCATGAATTGCAGAGGTGTTATTCTTGTGACGAAATGAGGGGGTGTAATTCAGTCAGTGGTGGAGGGATTGCCTAGCACACCCAAGACCCTGGGTTCAATCTCCAACACTACAAAAAAGTGAATCTGATCCAACTATTAACAAGAAGTTATGCCCCCCCTTCCCCATCAAGTTTGAGTTTGGTTTGATAAATAGCATTGTAGGTAGTAAGAATGACAGGTAGAAACCAGGTGTGGTGGTGTATGCCTTTAATTCCAGCACTTGGGATGCAGAGGCAGGCAGATCTCTGTGAAAAAAGAAAGAAAGAAAGAAAGAAAGAAAGAAAGAAAGAAAGAAAGAAAGAAAGAAAGAAAGAAAGAAAAAAAGGAAAGAAAGACAAATGGGTATCACCATTAAGTTGCTAGGCATGTGAAGAGTGGTAATACCACTTTCTGTATGCTGAAATAAACATTTTATATTCCCTCACACTTAGCCTCCAGCAGTCTTATAATTATAGATGAAAAAAACTGATTGGCAGGCTAGCCTGAGATGTTCATGTACCCAGAATGACTCAAACCTAGACCACAGCCCATTATTCTTTGCACAGTGCTGCTACTGCTGCTTATCCCATCATGGAGACAATATGCAATCACTGACAAATCAGTGCAAAAGTGGTATTGCCATTGCCCTGGGTGCTCATGTTTGATGGAGTAGAAATAAAGATTATGTCTAAGAGATAAATCCTTTGAAGTCTGCAAAAAATTGTCCTATTTTCACAGCAGAAGAAATGATGTCTTGAATTACGTAACCTCAGATGCTTGATCTTGGCGTTCTCTAACCACAACAGGAGAAAAGAGTCAACACTGGCTTCTGATAACATTTTAACAGTGTCTTTATATTTCAGTCTTCCATGAGGTAGGGGTGTGTGTGTGTGTGTGTGTGTGTGTGTGTGTGTGCCTGTTTGTCTTTGTGTGCTCGTGCTTGCTAGAGGTTAATGTCAGAGTCTTCCTCAATCCCTCTCCACTTTTTTTTTTTTTTTTTGTCTTTTTGAGACAGGGTCTCCCTGTAGCCCCAGCTGTCCTGGAACTCACTATGTAGACCAGGCTGGCCTTGAACTCACAGAGATCTGCCTGCCTCTGCCTCCCGAGTGCTGGGATTAAAGGCGTGCACCACCATGCCCGGCTTATTTTTTTAATTAAGGGGGAAGGGAATGGTTGTGAACATGCGTACAGGTCCTGTGGAGACCAAAAAAGGTGTCGGTGTTGGATCCTGTGGAGCTGGAGTTACAGGCAGTTGTGAGCCAACTGATGGTATTGGGAACTGAACTCAGATCCTCTGCAAGAACAATACGTAAGCTTAACTGCTGAGCCATCTCTTCAGCTCCCACTTTAGTTTTTGAAACAAGATCTCACTGAGCCTGGGGCTCACCAATTCAGCAATATTAGCTGGCCAGCAAGCTCCAGGGATCCTCCTGTCTGCCTATGCAGTGTTGGGGTTACACCATGCCTGGCTTTTTTTTTTAATTTATTATTTTTATTTTATGTGTATGCATGTATTGCATGCATGTAGGTAAGTGCACCCATGTCGTGCAATGCCTGTGGAGGTCAGAAGAGGTTGTCGGATCCCCTGGGACTGGAGTTAATGGACAGTTGTTAGCTGCCATGTGGGTGCTGGGATACAAACCCGGGTCTTCTGAAAGAACAACCAGTGTTCTTAACTGCCGAGCCATCTCTCCAGCCCCACACCTGGCTTTTTATATGGATCTGGGGATTCAAACTCAAGTTCTCATGCTTGTGCAGCAAGTATTTTACCAAATGAGTGGGGGGAGGGAGGCTATGGATGGGCACGAGGTTATTAGAGGGTGACATCTGGGAAGTGGGTATATAGTTGAATAAGATGGACACACACACACACACACACACACACACACACGCACACACACAAAATCAACACATTTTTTAAAATGTATTGTTTAAAGCTTTTACAATTTTATTAAAATTTTAAGGAAAAGAAATCATTAGGGCAGGCAAGCTGGTAATCTTGGCCACTGCCTTGAAGAGGTGAATGGTGGGCAGGAAGAAAGAAAGGAAGCCATGAAGCCATGGAAGTTTAGAGCCTGTGTGGGAAGTCAGAGACTTGGCTAACTAGCAGTCACATGGCTGGGAGAAGGAAGCTATAGAGAAAGTAAAGAAATACAAGATGCCAGGGCTGGCAGCAAAAAGCAAAAACAATGAGTCTTTCTGCAAGGAACAATATATTCTAAAATGAAATGGAGATCTTTTTTAAAGGTTAAAACCTCAACCAATTTTATGTCTTACAGGGCTTATACTGAGTTCAAAAAGACATATTTGAGGAGGAAGCATAAAAATTTACTTCATGTTAAAATAGTAGAGGTGATAAACATTACCAGTGAAATCTACCCGATGACTTTATAGCCATGCTCAGGTACTAAGGATCCGAGTGTAACCAACTGTGACTAGTAATAATCAGATACAAAGAGATTAAAAAACATGTACAAACATGTGTTAGTAGCATTAAAAATGTAGGAAATAGCATATCTTAAAATAAAATGGAGGTCTTCTTTAAAGGATAAAAACTCATTCAATTTTATGTCTTACAGGGTTTATACTGAGTTCAATATTGTATGACTGTATTAATTCAACTGTGAACCTAAAAATTTACAGCCACCTTTGAAAGAGATGTATCCTTGCTCTGGGATGTGTTACTGAATATGTTAAAGCTGTAAAAAAAAAAATGCTTCTTCTAATCATGTGGTTATTAAATTTTTAAAAAAATTTTTAAAATATTGAAACATTCATAGTAGAAAGTAATTTTCCATCTCTTGGAGTGAAAAACACAGATCACATTAAAAATATCTTAAAGGTTTGACCTAAAATTAATAAATCTGGTATGGTCTGATTAATGGAGATGCCTGTTCTGATAGGGAGATATATTTTTAAAATATCTATAAAGTTTTATGTTTTAGTTTTACCACTTCCAACTTTATAGAGAATGATCCTTTCTGAATTAAAACAGTGTGTCTCTGAAGGTTGACAGTTTTTATGTGTTTATAATGTGTAATCTGCTCTCTTGGTACCAGACTGGTTCCTACATTGTTATTTGACCTCAACATCCTCTGTCTTCTCCCCACCTTAGGCAAGTGGTTTTATTGCCCGTCTCACTTTCTTGTTAAGGCATTGACCTGACATTGGAGTCCAGTGGTTTTCAGACTTTTCAGAGCAGTGAGGAGGTGGGGGCTCCCCCTTCTGCTTCATAGAGCAAGTCTGCTTTTATCTGTTTATATGTTGCCTTTCCAGGTAAGCTGTGGTTTGTGTGAAGTTTCTCAGCCAAAGGAGTTTCTGATCTCCTCTCAGTACCCCTGCTTTTGCTTGGCAATTCTCTCACATACAGCCACACCCAGCACCAGCCTACAGTACTAAGAAGGAAAGGGAGGGAAAGTTCCCCACCTAGCAGTGAGGGCTGGAGTCTCCAGCCTCTTCTTTCAGGGATGGAAGACATCCTTAACTCATTCAGCTTGAGCTGCTGATGGATAGTACCTTTGACCAGCAGTTTTGGTCTCTAGAGAAAACAGCACCAAATTTCGACCCCAAATCAACTTTGTCATTCAAGATGTGGCTTGCTGGCAGACGTTGCCAACAAGACAAGGTGCCATCTGGTATGTTCCCACTTATTGCCAATTAAGTTTCTTAAAGCCTATCTTCCCTCTGTGCCATTACTGGATAGAGGTATTCCCTCAGGAGGTATGCAGTAACAAGTTATATAGTAGCAAGCTCACCTGCAAGGTAGGAGTTGTTTGTTAGGGAAGGCCAGGTGGGCAACACACAGGTCAGCATGCTCAGGCATGCTCTTTCTGGAAGCACATCTATGCAGAACCCCGAATCAGTCAAAGGCCCTTTGTGAGCAGGACAGGAACAACTGGAGTCCGTCCATGAACCTGGTGATCAGTGACAGCAGGCTAAGCTGACCCAAGCATCCATCTCGTTAGCCCACCTTGCCAGCAAGCCAGGGATGCTTTCAGCCCCAGAGTCCCCGTCCTGGACACAGTCTACAGAGTGCTGTCACTATCTGTGATTAGTGCCCTTTTCTGACAGGTTTTCTTTCTTTTGTTTTGGTTTGTTTTTGAGACAGTCTTAAACTGTAACCCAGGCTCGCCTGAGCTGTGCAACCCACACTGGCCTGAAACCCATTGCAATCCTTCTGCCCCCCACCTCTTGAGTGCTGGAATTACAGGCATGAGCCGCCATGCCCAGCAGTCTCACAGATTTTCTTTGGCAGTAGTAGTTCATTTGATCAGCTTGGAAACCTGTCTTGGACTTTTCTAGCCAGGTAAGCTGCAGGCCTAGATATGATGTGTCCATATCAGAGTGCGAGTCCCAGGACTACCTTCCCTCCACCCCCATTTTCCCCTCATCACATCCTGAATCTTTGCTGGCAGTACATGAACAACACTGGTCCCCACAGCCCAAGCTGAGGCTAGCCAGTATTGATGGCTGAGGGCTACAGAAACCACATCAGATATTAGATTGCATTTTCCACAGACTGGAAAGAATGTCACAGAATAATGGTCAGCCTTCTATAGCCACATGTACAGTATTCATGGATTCAAGTAAACTGAGTAGAAGAAAATAGGGGAAAATATTCCAAAAAGTTACAAAAAGCAGAACACGAAACTACCACACACCAAACACTCTGTCTGCATGTGAATGAAGTGATGTGGAGACGCCGCTGTGTTCTCTCTCTGGTACATAGATCCTGTCTCTCTCCAGCATCCTTCTGTCTTACCCCTCATTCATGTACTGTATAGCTAGGCCTGTGGTGTCCAAATTGGTGCTGAACATGTAGAGACTTTTCTGGTAATTATTTCCTAAGCAATACAGAGTGACAGCTGTTTGCATAGTACTTACCATGTATTAGGCATTAGTGAGGACTTTAGGAATAGGTGTGTGTCAGATATCAGCAAATGTAATCAGTACAATGCAAGTAGCTCACACTGCTTATCCCCAAGTATGTAGTTCTGCACAGGGGCATTCCACCACACTTCTATGGGGGAGGCTGCCAGAGAGACTTCAGAACTGTGGTCAGAGGAAGCCGAATAAAGGAAGGAAGTTAGCCCATCTCCAGCCCCATGCCTCTTGCTCTACTTTCCTTTCATGTATTCTTTCCCCCAAGCTCTCTTGGCAGCTGGCAGGAAGGAGAAGGAAAGTGGAGAACCATCCAGATGATTCTGCTCCTGAACCCTCTAAACTACATTTATTAAAAAGTCCTTCCCCCCAGACATGGTGCTACATCCTAGAATTCCAGTACTCAGGAGGGTGGGGCAGGAGGGTGACAACTTCAAGGCCAGTTTTGACTACAGAGGGACACCCTGTCTCAAAAAAAAAAAAAAATGGAATTGTTTGGCATGATGGCTGCATGATCTATAAATCTGCTAATTATGCACTTTAACTGGGTAAGTGATGGTATGTGCATTACCCCTCAGTAAACCTTTTTGAAAAAATAATGTGGTCTAGAATTTCTGAAGCTATGTGGGTTTTGGTTTTTTCTTTATTAAAGCAAACCAGGAGCTGGGAGATACAGCCCAGTTGGTAGAGTGATTGCCTAGCATGCACAAAACCTTGGTTTTGATATCTAGCACTACATAAAGTGGGTGAGGTGGTACACACCTGTAGCCCTAAAAGTTGAGAGGTGGAGGGAAAAGGATCAGAAGTTAAAAGTTGGGGCTGGAGAGACGACTCAGAGGTCAAGAGCACTGGCTGCTTTTGTAGAGGACCTGGGTTCAGTTCCCAGCACCCACATGGCGGCTAACAACCATCTGTAACTTCAGTTCCAGGGGATCTACCACCCTCTTCTGACTTCCAAGACCACTGAATGACATGGGTGCATTTATGTACATACAGGCAATACATTCATACACATGAAATTTTGAAAAAAATTTTAAAAAAGAAGTTCAAGGTCATTCTCAACTATACAGCAAGGTCAAACCAGCCTAGACTACATAAGACTCTGGAGAAGGTGTGGGGAAGGAGGAAGAAGGAGGGAGAGAGAAAAATTTGGGCAATGACACATCTCTCTCTCTCTGTCTCTCTCTCTGTGTGTCTCTCTCTCTTTCTCCCTCCTTCCCTTCCCCCTTCTTCCCTTCCCCCTTCCTCCCTCCCCCCTTCCTCCCTCCCTATCCATCTCCTACACAAAGATCAGGTGTTTCCTTCATAAACAAGAGTCAAATGTGGGCCAGGCATGGCCATGCGCATCTTTAATCTCAGCACTCAGGAAGCAGAGGCAGGCAGATCTCTGTGAGAGCGAGGCCAGCCTGGTCTACAGGGAGACCCTGTCTCAAGAAAAGAGTCAAATGTGGGAGGTAGGAGTGAGTAAAGAAAAAGTCCTGGTTATCAGAACTTGCAAAAAGGCCAAAGCCATAGGAACTGGCCGCAAGAGGCCTTTTTGATGTAGTAACAGAACACTTTGTATAAAGATGATTTGAGAATATGTGCCAGAATTCAGAAGCAGAGAATCCAGTCAAGCTCTAGAAGGACCAGAAACATATCAGGAGCAAAGGTTTTACCTCTCCAGTGAGATTTTCCCTATGTCTTTAAGTGCTGGTCAGAAGGTGGCCATACCAGGCCCCTGCAGTCCCTCTGCTCCAGAACTACACCTATCAAGCAAGCACTTGAGTCTCAATTCTAAACTTCTTATTGCTTTATTCCAGCCAGATTTGGAAATTTAAATAGATTACAGCTAAGTTTATGATTGATATTTCTTTTTTAAGCAATTTTTAAATGTATTTTTATTTTATGTGTATGAGTGTTTTACCTGCATGTAAGCATACCTATGTCGTGCAATGCCTACAGAGGCTAGAAGAGGGTATCAGATCTTCTGGAACTGGAGTTAAGGATGGCTGTTAGCTAATATGTGAGTGCTGGGGACTGGACCTGGGTCCTCTGCAAGGGCAGCCAGTGCTCTTAACCACTGAGCCATCTATCTCTTCAGCCCCTTGAAATTTCCTTTTGATCACATATAGGAAATGACTATTTCTAAAAGGAAGAAAATGTAATCAATCAGAATAACCCCTTGTTACAAACAGGTTTCAAGAACATATTTGGACTTCTGGGTAAGATGACAGACTGAAAACTGCTTCCATGTAAGCCAGTGAGGAAGGAAGTCAGAATGAGAAAAAGCAGACTGTTTTAAAGAGGGAAAGGAAGAGCTGTAGCCCCAGCTGTCCTAGAACTCACTGTGTAGAGCAGGCTGGCCTCAAACTCACAGATATCTGCCTGCCTTCATCTCTCAAGTGCTATAAGGTGTGGGCCACCACACCTGGCCATAATTATTATTATTTTTTAAAGACTCCATCAGAAAACCCTTAGGCTGGATAAACACTTTCAGCAAAATCAACATACAAAAATCTGTAACTTTGCTATGTATCAGTAGTGAAGTTGCTGAGTAATAAATCAGGAGTTAAAAATTCCATTTATAAAAAGAAAAAAAACCAGTCAAGCAGTTTCCTGAAGAGCTTAGTACAGGCATGTACCTAGTAAAAAGTCGGTAACTCTTATATTATCATCTGTACTAGATGGCTTCACTTGTCAAAACTTGATGGAGGGAACCTCAATTGAGGAAATTCCTCTATTGGATTGACCCATGGCCATGTCTGTGGGGCATTTTCTTGATTGTTGAGTGATGGGGGGGGCCCACTGTACCACCCTTGGGCAGATGGTCCTGTACTGTATAAGAAAGCAGGCTGAGCACAGGCCAGAGGAGCAAGTCACTCCTCCATGGTCTGTACTTTGTTCTGCCTTTGCTTCCCTTAATGATGAACTGTGAATTGTAAGCCAAATTGTGCTGGATAGCTTTAGTTGTCTACTTGACACATCTGGATAGAAGGAAACTCAATTGGGGAACTTCCTCCATTGGACCGGCCTGTGGCCATGTCTGTGGGGCATTTTCTTGATTGTTGAGTGATGTGGGAGGGCCCACTGCATGAGTACCACCCCTGGGCAGATGGTACCGTATTGTATGAGAAAGCAGGTTGAGCCGGGTGTGGTGGCACACGCCTTTAATCCCAGCATTCGGGAGTCAGAGGCAGGTGGATTTCTGTGAGTTCAAGGCCAGCCTGGTCTACATAGTGAGTTCCAGGACAGCTGGGGCTACAGGGAGACTCTGTCTCAAAAAGACATTGAAAAAAAAAAAAAAAGAAAGAAAGAAAGCAGGTTGAACACGGGCCAGGGGAGCAAGCCAGAAAGCAGCATTCCTCCATGGCCTGTGCATCAGCTCCTGCCTCCAGGTTCCTACCCTGAGTTCCTACTTTGGGTTCCTTCAGTGATGAACTGTGGCCCAGGAGATGTAAGTAAAATAAACCCTTTCCTCCTCAAGTTGGTATTGGTCAGAATGTTTTGTCAGAGCAATTGAAGGCAAACTATAACACAAATAAACCCTTTCTTCCCCAAATTTGTTTTGCTCAGTGTTTTTATCACAGAAATAGAAAGTAACTATACGATATCATCAAAACAAATTTTGGGCCACCCATTGGATTTCTACCCTGAAGAAAGAAAATAATAGGGTAGGTTGAACGGTAGCCCTGGGAAAGATACAGCTACCTCCTAGGCAGAACTTATGAATAAGACTTAACTTGAGAATAATCTCTTTGACATGTAATTATGTTAAGAGTCTAAATGTGAGATCACCTAGGATTACTGTAGGCTACAATGGAATGGCAAGTGTCCCTTATAAGGGACAGAAGAAGAGAAAACATGAATACAGAGAAGGTTGGTCATATGAAGAGCTAGACAAAAAAATAAAGTCACTAAACTACAGGTAAGGGGTACCCATCAGCACCACAAGCTGGAAAAAGAGAAGGCTTCTCCCCCAGAGCCTTCTGAGAGAGCCTGGTGCAGCTGACACCATGAATTCCACCCAGTAATAGAGATTTGGAATTTCTGGGCTCTAGAACTGATTTTTTTTTGGGGGGGTGGGGGCGGTTGGGACAAGGTCTCCCTGTAGCCGCAGCTGGCCTGGATTCACTAATGGAGACCAGGCTGGCCTCGAACTCACAGAGATCCGCCTGCCTCTGCCTCCCGAGTGTTGAGATTAAACGCCCGGCTTAGAACTGATGTCTTAGGCCACCAAGTTAGTGATTTTTTTTTTTTTTGTCTTTTTGAGACAGGGTCTCTCTGTAGCCCCAGCTGTCCTGGAACTCACTATGTAGACCAGGCTGGCCTCAGACTCACAAAGATCTGCCTTACTCTGCTTCCCAAGTGCTGAGATTAAAGGCATGCACCACCATGCCTGGCGTTAGTGATAATTTTTACAGCAGTCCTAAGGAGATCATGAGCTCCTTTAATTACAAAAATTTTTTTAATGACATCTTTACTTATTTATTGACAGAGAGGTGCCACCAAGTGCATGTGGAGATCAGGGGACAACTTGTGGGAATTGTTTCTCCTATGTGGGTCCTTGATGGAGGACTCAGGTCACTAGGCTTTGGTGACAGGTGCCATTTCAACAGCCCCATGAGCTCAGGACCTTCTGTTCCAGTCTCTGGTGCCCCCTTCTGGCCAAGAGAAGAAATTGTGTTCCTGTCGGTCTCAACTATTTGAAGTCTCAGATAAAATGTAAGGACAGAAAGAATCTCAAAAATTTCACCACAAAGCTGGGCACGCCTTTAATCCCAGCATTCCCAGAGGCAGCTGGATCTCTATGAGATCAAGGCCAGCCTGGTGTAAGTAGCGAGTTCCAGGCCAGCTGGGGCTACAGTGAGACTATGTCTAAAAAAAAACTTTTGAGGAAACATGATTGAAAGAAAAAAGTTAACAGTGCATGACTTTCTCCTGTATCAAGAACATATCCAAGGCTTTAACTCTTGTCCTGAGGTGTATCTCTCCACACTGTCCCTTCTCATCGTTCTTGAGAAATTCGACTCCATGGTGATGGCACACCCAAATTTTCTCTCTGACTTCCTCCCCAACAGAGGCCTCTTCTTATCACCCCAACCATCTACTTTTGTCTGCCTCTCCTCTCTAAATTGCTCAAAGAGTAGTCTGTGTCTCTGAAAGTGCTGCCGTCCCAACACTTTTCTCTTGAAAACCATCTTCGCCAGCTTCTGTTAACCTTCCAATGATTGCTGACTCTTGAAGCCTCTCTTCTTCATATATGCTTGGTGTTTTTTTTTTTTTTTTTTTTTGTCTTTTCTTGGGAGGGATGGTTATGGAAATGACTTTTACGATATGGACATAACTCTGGACAAATGACTTTTACCTAATCTTGCAACCAAAATGTTAATCTTATCTTAATTTGTTTATAATGCAGACATGCTCACTGAGCCTTGAGATCCTCTTCTAGCCTAAACCCTCCCTTGCCATGAACCTAAAATACTGTATGTATGGCGAAAATCAAAAGTAATATACAACAAAGATATGAAGACTGTCCTATTTGTGTTGTAAGCAATAAATGAAATTCGATTAATAATGTCTCTTTGTGTGTGCCTCTGTGTGTGCGCCTCTGTGTGTGTGTGTATTGGTCTGGCTCTAGGGATCAGACAGGGCAAAATTCTCTGATAAGGGTCTGAATTTTATTTCCCCTTTGCATGCTGGAGATACTGTTTCAATAAAACAAAGAAAGGGGCTCTTGTTCAGGGGAATGGTTCCAAGAAAAACTGAAGGAACAGGTTGTTTGGAAGTTTGGGTCCACTCAGCCTTAAAATGGATGCTAAGAGTTAGGCTGTTTTTTTGTTTTTTTTTAAATTTAAGCATTGCCATAATGGAGCATCGGATAGTAAATGCTGCAGATGGTTGTGTCTTTCTCTCGCAGTATTGAAATTGAACCCAGGGTCCTCAGTATTCTAACAAACTCTCTACCTCTGAGCTACCTCCCGAATCCCTCCTGCAGGCCGTCCTCTTTATTCTTCACCCTAGCACTCTATTGATTACTTTTCTAGTACTATTCTCAATTATCAATTGTGAATTTTTCATGTACTTTTGTTTTTTTCCTTCTACTGGAATCTAAGCTCTGTGGGCAGGGAATGTGCACCTGCTCATGTTAACAGAGTAGAGTGCCTGGAACTCATTAATGTTTCCTGGGTGAATAGATACATGGGCAAGAGAAATAAGGTCTTGATAAGAATTCACGACATCAGTAACGCATAAATTCAGTACTGAAAATTTTTAAAGCTGGAATAATTTAGTGAGCCAAGCAAAAACTGGGGGCAAAACCTGGCTGATCTGCAACATGGTTGTATCCTCCAGCTGCTCTTCGGGCTGATCTACAAATTCGATTAGTGGCTATAACGGTGTGCATTAAGAGCTGAAGGAATGGGTGGCTGCTGCCAAAAGATACTGAATTTTAGGGTTTCAAAGACAGTGATGAGAGTTCTAAGTGCTGACTAGCTCTGGGATGGTTGTAGTGTAAGCAGACAGGCATATTCAAAGTGAAGGTCATTGGAGTTAAAGCCAAGGAGCTGCCCTGAGCTTGCTGAATAGGTTGTTTGTGGGTATTTAAGCAATCAGATTGACAACAGAAGTTGGAGTCAAAGAGAAAATGGTGGGGGCTGGAGAGATGGCTCAGCAGGTAAGAGCACTGGCTGCTCTTGCAGAGGAAGGACTTGGATTTGGTTCCCAGCACTACATGTCAGCTAACAACTATCCTTAACTCCTGTCCTGGGGCTCCAATGCCCTCTTCTGTTCTCTTTGGGAATTGCACAATATGGATGTGCTTACATACATACAGGCAAAACACTCATACACACAAGATAAAACTAAATTAAATTTCTAATAAAAGGGAAGGCATTGTCCACATTTTCAATGAATAAAACTTCTCAACAGGTATGGTAATACACACCTGTGATTCCAGCAGTTAGGAGACAGAGGCAGCTGAAAAACTGTGGGTTCAAGTCAGCCTGATCTCCACAGAGTTCCAGGCCATCTGGGGCTACAGGGAAATGCCGTCTCAAATAAAAAAAAAACTTTGTGTGATACTTGATACCACATTAAGCACTTTGCATATATATCATTCCTATGACAACACCAAGACACCTGTTTGCTATTGTTATTATCTTCATCTCACAGATGAAGACATTGAGGCTATAGAGGTCACTCATCCAATGTCACACAGTTAGCAACGAGAGCAGAAACCCAGGGTGCTAGACTAGAGAGTACAGTGCCTCTTATTTCAATATTTGAGGATGGAGAGGGTAAGGGTGCAATTAAACACAAAGGAACCACACCTTGGGGGCTTTGAATTTCATGCTATGCTATATAATGACCCTCCTGGCAGTCTGCTGATTTTGAAGATCAGGCAGAGCATGGAAATCAGATGAATGGTCTGTAGAGCAGTCAGGTTGCAGAAAGCACTAGACTAGCAGCCTAGGAGCAGAAAGAAGGGCTCTTTAGAAGGGCCTTTGATGGAAACCCTGTCTCAGAAAGACAAAAATAAGTAAAAAATAGAAACTACTGATGGGCCATGATATTCATAGGACTGGTAGTGGGCAGATCCAGAGCTGTGTTCTGGAAAGAAGTGAGGTTGTGGCAATGGCAGGAGGACCAGCAGGATTCAGGGCCCACTCCCTGCAGGAAAAAGCAAGAACCAGAGCTAGAGCTGAAGTTCCCCTAATGGGAGGGTGGGCTGGCCCATTCCGATAACCTACACTTGCCTTGCTGTTTGCCAGCCTGTACCCACACAGAAGTGCACCATTAGGGATATCCTGACAAAGTACTTTCATATGTGTGTGGGGGGAGTGTCCTTTGGGGATTCTAGGCACCCTTCTAGGATGACCACTCTCCCACCGCTCCTCCCTGTCCCAGCTCCTGCAGGTAACCCTCCAGGCCTGGATCAGGGGCCAGATTTCTCTCTGCAAGTTCTTGGAAGGCTGTAAGCCTGTGATGTCCGGCAGAGAGCAGCGCACACTTGCCTTTGTTCTTGGCCCTCTAGCCCAGAGTCCCCCTGGGAACTTTCCCAGTGTCTTGAGCGTGCCTGGACTTTGCCCAGGCACTTCGTTTTTACCACTCTGAGGTTGCCACGTTCACTCGGGTCCATGCAGTGGAAGGGCAGAAGGGGCACGAAAGAGGGACAGTCAGCCTGGCAGGCAGAAGGGAAGCAGCCAGCGGAGCTGGACCAGGTTTACAGGTGCTGTTTCTTGCTCCTCTTCTTTTCTCTCCTGCTCCAGACACTGGCCTGGTTCCCAAAGGGCAGAGAATGTGACTTTGAAGGAACACCCTTAATTGAGGCAAGGCCACATGCTGTGGAAATCCCCTCTGAGGGAAGCTCCTGCTTTGCGGAACAGTCAAGAAGATATGCTTGGGACCCATCTTGGAGGGTGGCAGTAAAAGCTAAAGAATTCAGAATTGCACATGCCAGGGCTGGAAAGGAAAGAGACCTGGAGGAATGGTTGAGAATTCCTCCAGCCCCAGCTGCATTTGAACCTATCCCAACAGGTGGTAAGCCATAAATAAAAGCCCCTATGTCCTTCCCAGATTCTTTCAATGAGTGTATTTCTTTACTTTTTTTTTTCCTTTTACTTATTATTGTTGTGTGTATGCACAAAAGGGGGCGGCATGTGTGGAGGTCAGAAGACAACTTTGTGGAGTCAATTCTCTCCTTCCACCTTTATGTGGATTCCAGGGATGGAACTAAGGTCCACCAGGCTTGGGCAGCAATTATCTTTACTTACGGTGCTACCTCACCAGCCCATTTGTTAACTGTGGTAAAACATATATGTAACATAAAATTCTCTGTGCTAACCATTTGTAAGTGTATAGCTCCACGGTGTTGGTGTTTTCATGCTAGATTTACAGTGATTCCCACATACAGAATGAGGTGCAGGGTTGGGGAGATGGTTCAGTTGGTAAAGTGCCTGCCATTCTGAGTCAGATCACCAGTGTCAACATAAAAAAGCCAGGCTTGGTCATGGGTGTCTGTAACCCTGTCACAGGCAGGGTGGAGACAGATTTCCAGTGCTGGGAACCACCTAGTCAAGCCAATTACTGAACACTGGGTTCAATGAGCGACTCTGTCCCAACTAAGGTGGAAAGCAATCGAAGCAGACATGCAATATCCACTTCTGGCCTCCACATGATACATCTCACACACACAGAGAGAGAGAGAGAGAGAGAGAGAGAGAGAGAGAGCTTCAAGGCTCAAACCTGAAGAATGAGTTTACTAAGGAAAAAAAAACATGGAATTTCAAGGAGGGCACAAAGTTCTACAGGCCACTGTGCACCTCTGAACTTTCCATAACACCTCTATTACCCTGCATCTCAGTCATGTCTCCCCTACAACTTTCCCATACATGGATCACACAGAGACCCATGCTCAACTAAGAGTGCTTAGCAAGGATGCCCAAGGAATTCTTGCCTGTGAAATGACAGGCTGAAAATAATCCAGCAGGCAAATGGGAAGTTATAAGTATTTGTGGCCAGATTCTTTGTTTTCAAGTTAGTGTCTCACTATGTAGTTCAGGCTAGCTTGGATCTCAGTAGTAGATGGGGGTCAACCACTTCAGAGATTTGCAGACAGCAATTAAATCCACTCTGTAGACCAGAACAGAGAGAATGATTTACTGAACACACTACAAGAAGCCAGCAGCCTGGGTAGTAACTAGAGTGTATTGTACGGTATATTAGTTTGGGGAGGGGGCACAGTGTGCTAGATACCTTCAGTTGTCAACCTGACACACTTGAGAAGAGGGATTCTCAACAGGAGATTTCCTCTATGAAACTGGCCTGTGGAATTGTCTGTGAGGCATTTTCTTGATTGTTGAGTGATATGGGAGGGCCCAGCCCATTGTGGGTGGTGCTACCCTCAGGCAGATGGTCCTGGGTTGTATAAGAAAGCAGGCTGAGCACAGACAGGCCAGAGGAGCAAGCCAGAAAGCAGCATTCCACCGTGGCCTGTGCTTCAATTCGTGCCTCTAGGCTCCTGCTTTGAGTTCCTGCCTGACTTCCTTCAGCAATGAACTGTGGCTTGAGAGTTTTAAGATGAAATAAACCCTTTTCTCCCTAACTTGGTTTTGGTCAAAGCATCTTATCACAGCAATAGAAAGTAACTAGGACAGATGGTATTCACCTGAAGGATGTACTTTCTTTTGGTCTTCTTGAGACAGGGTCTCCCTGTAGCCTCAGCTGGCCTGGAACTCGCTATGTAGACCAGGCTGGCCTGGAACTTACAGAGATCTGCCTGCCGCCTGCCTCTGCCTCCCAAATGTTGGGATTGAAGGCCTGCACCACCATGCCTGGCTGGAGGTTGTACTTTATGGTTAGAGGGCTGGGGTGAGTTTCTTTGTGAGCATGCAGTTCACACCACATTTAGGACAGTCTAGATTGGCCAGAGTACAGTTCTAAGAAGTTATTGTGAGCTGCGATTCACATAATTTCCAGTTGTGCCATCTCTGCTATCCAAATCAGACCATGTAAATCAGGATCATGCAAAGAAGGGTCAATCAACACTTAGTCTTTGTCAAAGGGTTGTTGGACACTAGGCTGGAGCCCTTTAGTGTCAGGTTACAGTGTTCTGTGGCTAGCAGCTTGGGACTCCTGAACTATACTTGTGAAGTCTTCCCAAGAGGACTGGCTCCATTTTCTGGTCTCTTATTAATGGCCTTCTCCCCACACATCCCACCCTGTGGGATCAATATCAATATCAACAAAGCAAGTTTCTTCCTGCCTCAGCCTCTTAAATACTGGAACTAAAGCCATGTCCCCCACACTCCTGAATTTTTATTATTTTTTCTATTATTATTTTTGTGTGTGAGACATACATGTGGAGGTCAGAGGACAACTTTGTGGAGTTGGTTCTCTCCTTCCACCTTTATATGAGTTCCAAGGATCAAACTCAGGTCATCAGACTTTCACCACAAATAGTTTTACCCACCAAACCACCTCACTGGTTTCTGACCAGAACTTTTAAGCAATTAAATGCATTAGGTATGTGGTCATGATGAGCTAGAAAACTGAACAAGATAGAACCTGAGTCCTGCTATTAACTGGCTAACAATAGAGTGTGCGTCCTAGAGGCTTGGCCCAGTGCCAAGAGCTTGACTCATGTAGGTCTGGGCCCTGGGGATGCTGGGATGCTGGTAATCCTGTCTCACAGAAAAGGAGACTGGATGCTGAGGGTGTGCAGGTTCGCTCATGTCATAAGGGGCATACCTAGTGGAGCCTGCATTCAGACCACCAGCTCCCCAGGTCTCACTGATGACTACATCTTTGCTGAGCCTGGGATGGTACAGCCATGTATTAGAGGCTCACAGGAAGCACAAGCTGCTGGAAGGATGAATTCACCACCTGTGAACACTATAGTCATGAGTGTTGGTAAGCCATAAATGCCCTAAATCTGAACATTTGGACAAAAAAATGCCCATACATTGCTTTAATGTGTCACTGGGGCAACTTAACTGTTATCAGAGAGGGTCTTGGGACTCATCAGTGATGTTATGTACAGGTTCTTTATGTCTTAAATAATTCAACAAGACACAGAGAAGTAGAAATGAAAATATAGATTTTTTTAAGTGAGAGTAAAAGCTTAGACCACACTCCACAGAATGGAACTGGGTTGGAGCAAGCTTGTGGTTCAAGAGCCCCATGCTTTTTCGAATTTCTCTTTTTCTTTTCTTCCTTCCTTCCTTCCTTCCTTCCTTCCTTCCTTCCTTTCTTTCTTTCTTTCTTTCTTTCTTTCTTTCTTTCTTTCTGCCTTTCTTTCTTCCTTTCTTTTTTAGTTTATGTTTTTTCCTGCATGTATGGGTGCAATGACCACCGAAGCCAGAAGAGGGTGTCAGATCTCCTGGAACTGAAGTTTGGGGTGGTTGTTACCAGCCATGTGAGTACTAGAAACCTAGCCTCTGCTGCCATGTCAGTACCAGGAACCAAACCTGGGTCCTCTGCAAGAGTAGACAGTGTTCTTAACCTGAGTCATCTCTCCAGCCTCCTTTTTCAGGTTATTTTTGTGAGTTTAGGTGGAGGGAGCAGGAGCTGATCCTTAGAGGTGAATGGGATGGATCCTACTCTGATTGACAGATGGGCTATTACCTAACTTTGGATGATCTACATATACATGCCACAATCTTAAGCACATGTATCTCTCATGAACATGCTTGAGATGGTAAGTAGGTGTTTCCCCCATGGCAGTGCTCGTGCTGAATTCTATTTCGTGTTGGCCTTGTTTATCCCTCCTCCTACCAGAAGTGCCTGACCCCAAATCACCCACAGGAGGAGGGGAAGGGGGAAACACATTTTTCCAAGGGGAAGTGTCCCAGGTTCCTGGGTTGTCCATACACTCAGCTATCTCACAACCACACCACTTCTTCCCTCATGGACTCTCTGCTTCAACCTTAGGGGGAAATTGTTTTAGGTCAGCAGAGTACTTGAGAAAGCCAAGAATACTGTAAAGCCCCATCCTGACTTTCCTATGCAGCACTTCAAGGCACTTGAGCCAGACTGGAACCGTGTAGGGGATACAACATTGGAAACAGTAGAACTAGAAATGTAGTGTGACGTTCTATTTCCCTAAACTTGGCTTTGCTCTGTGTGTGTGTGTGTGTGTATGTGTGTGTGTGTGTGTGTGTGTGTGTGTGTGTGTGTGTGTGTGTGTGTGTGTGGTGTTTTTTTGTGTGTGGTTTTTTTTTTTTTTGTGTGGTAGTTTGTTTGTGTGTGTGTCTGTGTGTGTGCAGGTTATGAAACTAGGAAGGAGATCACAAGAAAGGAAATCAAGAAACAGAAGACACATGTGATGTGAAAGTAAATGGGGACACAGGGGACAACTGGGGATTCGAGAGAAAAGAGGGAATAAAAATAAAGTATGAAAATGCCTTAATGAAATCTATTACAAACCATGTATAACACCCTGGTTGTAATTCCAGGTGCTGCAATAAAATTAAATTAAATTAAAATAAAGTTCTATTTAAAAAGTATACATTTATTTCTTCTAAATGTGAATTTGCTATTCAAAATATCAAACATGTACTTGAGTCAGAAGATAGATTGTGTGTGTGTGTGTGTGTGTGTGTGTGTGTGTGTGTATGTGTGTGGTGTTTGTTTGTTTGTGGGTTTTGTTTTATTTGGTTGGTAGATTGGTTTTGGGTGCTACTGGAGATTGAACCCGGGCCTCACAGATGCTTCTAAAGTGCCCATTACTTAGTTTCACCTCCAGTTCTTACTGAATTTTTATTTTGAAACAGGGCCTCACTAGTTACCCAGACTGGCCTTGAACTCACTCTCTAGCTTAGGCAGGCCTTGAATTTACCATCCTCCTTTCTTAACCATCCTCCCCCCTCCCCAATCCCTCCCAATCCCCCACAAAGTACAGGCCAAGTCTTGTACTTGGTTGTTTGTTTTAATATGTCCAAGCTCTTATATTTCATATTAGTGGCAGGTAGAAAAGAAAAAGGGCTATAAATGGTGATATTTCAGATGCACCAGGCAACTGTGCACACCATGGCTTTAATTAACCTCCCCCATTCCTTGGGCCCATAATTGACCTTTTTCTGCAGCCTGTGCCCACTGCCTGTCACTGGGGTAACACTGAAGTAGGGAATCAGCAGCCATCTAATTGGTGGCAACCCACATCTGTTTATCAACAGGTACTTGCTGTGAAACTAAAAAGGCAGCCTCATATGCCCAGGGCTTGATGGATTTGGAGCTGAGACATTTATGCTTATAGGCTTCCTTTTCCCTTTGTTATCTGTTTGTTATTTTTAATAGAGGTCTGCTTCCATTTGCTCTTACAAATGGGCAATACCTGAGTGGACAGAAGTGTTTCCACAGATGTTGGGTACTAGGCAGAAACGGTGGGGGCTGCCTGTCTCAGTGCCTGGGCCTTACATCTGGGCCTTTAGGGATTTGTTCTAGTTTTCAGCATATTCTTGGTGTTCATATTGCTTAGTTCATCTGTAGTAGGTGACTTTGGAATTTTTAAGTCCCTCATCAGTGAGTAAAGTGTGTACATTAGTTCTCTCCAATGCCTCCTTGGCTACTTTAAAGCATGTTCCTCTGACCAGGAGTGTTCCCAGTTGGGAATCTCATCCCAGGAATCATCAGGTGACACCAACTCTTTCTAACTTTATCCATGTGGGGCCAGTTTTTGCAGAAAGAACCCTGGGATATGAACTCTACATTTGCTGCATGTCGTTCTCTTGGGATTTTCTCCTCACATCTTGTTGGGTCAGTGTAAACATCTACTTCCATTTCTTCAGACCAAAGACTTTCAACCTCAACACTCTTGGCCTTTGGGAGTCAGACTGTCCTTCCTGTTGCCAGCCATACTGTCAGTTGTGGAATATTTTAGTAGCCTCTATGATCTCTGCCCACTAGAGACCAGCAGCACCCTACCACCTCTACTTACCCCCAGCTGCAACAGCCAAAACTGTCTTTGAGCATGTCCAATTTCCCCTTAGAAGCCATGCTGATAAGAACAGGATACAGAAAATAGCCAGGCAGCTTTAGGGGCAGGAACCCCCAAGGTGAACAGTCTACTTCCTGTCCTTGGCCAGAAGCTGGGAGTATTCTCGGTCCTGTCCTGACCAGAATCCAGAAATCCAAGAAAGGAGCTCTGGTTTCTGGTCTGGTCTCTCCTTATCTCTCTTCTCCAAAATGAGCTCCCTTGCTTCCAAGGTGTGGCCCAAACTCCAGTCCAGACACACTAATCTCCTCTGCTTTACAGCTTTGGTTTCAGATCTCTAGATTTTCATGGTGGAAATGGGTTCTCAGTCTTCAGCCACTCTATATATATATATATATATATATATATATATATATATATCCTATATATTACATATATATTACCTATATATTACATATATATATTACCAATTTCAGTCCATCTCTTGAATGTTTTAGGGTCTCAGTTCTTAATGGAGGAATGGTGTAAGTAGCTAGACAGGATTAGTACCCTTGGAGGCCATTGAGGATGGACACCTCTCTCATGATCGACTTTGAATCTGACCTCCCATTTCCCTGGTAACACTAGAAAGAAAAACATCACAACTACCCTTCCTTAAGTCTCTTGGTCAAAAGAGTAGAATACCTCTAGCAGTGGGCAGAGATAGAAAATGCTCATCTGCTCCCAAATTAGAACATCACATACCATTGTCTCTTTTCTTGAGAGCTAATCCAGCTGGGCCTGTCAATCACCTGGCCAGAGTATGCTACAGGAAATCTGATTCACCTGTATGGATGCTAAGGAAACCGGAGGAAGAATTATCCCCTAGTTAGATAATGCTCTCACCTTTCCCAGAATCTCCCTTAATGCAGCAGCTCTAGTGCTAACCTACTGCTAAAGCCTTCATTCTAACTCAGAAAAGGGTGACTTTTCCTTTTCTTCTTCCTGTCTTTTTCCTTCCAGTGCTGATCAAAGCCAAGGAATGCTTCCCCTGATCTTGGCTTTCTTTCTCTCTGAGGCACAGCGTCCCCACCCCCACCCTCCTGCCCTACTTCCTTCTGCCCTGCAGCTGCTTGATGACCTCCATCGCAGAACATGCCATCTTTCTCAGAACCTAACTCAACTGGCATGGCTTTCTCTCCCTTCTTTCCATGTCTCCATCCTAGTAGCTGCCAAGATTTACAGCTTGCCTGCCTTCTTTTCCTCTCAAACTCTAACACCATTGTCCTCCAGCTTCCTTCTGAATCCATTTCTAAGTTTTTTTATTCAGGACACTAAGAACCTGAAAGAGAATCCCAGCTCCCCTGGTAACAACATTACCCTGAGTATCACTATGGTTTCAGGAAGAAGCCAGGGGTGCCACAAAGCATCTTACAACACACAGGATGGCCACCCAGCCAAGACTTATCTGACCCCAAAAGTCAGTAGAACTGAGGTTCAGAAATCTTGTCCTGTCTTGTGCTTTAGTCACATTTTTACATGTATGTGTTCAATCAAACTAACATGGTGTACCCAGGCCCTGTATACAAAGTAGTTCCTGCTGTAATGAGGGCGAATCTAGTGGCCTCCATCTCCTCATAGGCCACATCTGATCCCAGAACCTACCACAAGTCCTGACAACCAGACAGAAGACATGTGATTAAGGCCATCTTGAGGGTTCTAGGTAATATAAATGCCACTTTATCTTAACTCTCTGAGAAGTGAGACTCCATATTTTTTAATGATTTATTTTTATTTGTACAAGTATTTTGATTGCCTATATGCATACTGGTATGTGTGTAGTGCCCATGAAGGCTGGAAGAGGGTGACAGACCTGCCATGTGGGTGCTGGGAACTGAGCCCAGGTCCTCTGGAAGCAAGCATGCTTAATCCCTGAGCCACCTCCAGCCCTGAGCTCTACATTTAAATGTTTTCCAGTGCCAGGTTCAAACCAGGGTCTCTTAATGCTAGGCAGCACCTCTAGCACTGAGCCACACTCTCAGCCCTCCATCCCTTTGGCTAGTGTGGATTCTGGGATTTTTGTAAACCTGAAGGTGTTTGAAGACCTTCTTCTGCTGAGAACTCCTGCCTCAAATCTGGTTCTCTTTGGAAGCAGAAGGAAAGACTTCCCTGTGGAACCTGAGCTTCTCAGCTGGACTTGTCCTACTAAATCAAAGCCAAAAACAGGTATATGAAAGAAGGTCAAAAAACAATGTGCTTTTGCCATTTTAATTCCATTTTTCATTCTCTGTGGCTGTTGTAGTCAGTGGTATCTCCATAAGGGACCTGCACCGATCACCCAGTTGGCACCTGGATTTCTAAGGGTTTTCTTGAAGAAAAAACTCAAGTTGGTCCAAGATCTCAAACTGTTTGGAACTTGGGAGAGTCACAGAAGAAACTTCCCCTGACACAAAAGTAAGAAACATGTCTAGACACACAGCTACCATTCACACATCTGACCACTATGGCTAGACTATTCCACGGTTCTTTGATTTAGAGGACTTAATGTTATGGTAAGATTTTCATGTTACAAAGAAGTTCCTTTTCTTTTCTTTTTCTTTCTTTCTTTCTTTCTTTCTTTTTTTCTTTCTTTCTTTCTTTCTTTCTTTCTTTCTTTCCTTCCTTCCTTCCTTCCTTCCTCTCTCTCTTTCTCTTTCTTTCTCTCTCTCTCTTTCTTTCTTTCTTTCTTTCTTTCTTTCTTTCTTTCTTTCTTTCTTTCTTTCTTTCTTTCAGGGGTCTTTTGTGACAGGGTCTTCCTCTATGTAGCTAGCCTGGAACTCCCTATGTAAACCAGGCTGGCCTCGAATTCTGGGATTAAAAGTGTGTGCCACCATGTCCGGTTTAGAAGTCCCTTTTCTTAATATCATTCAGTCTGTCTATCCTGAGTTCCTAGTGTTAGAGGGTAAATAATGGCCCCTAAATATGTCCAGTGCTAATACTCAGAACCTGTGAGTGTTACCTCACCTTGAAGGCAGGATTTTACAGATATGATTAAATTCATTCTCCAAATGGGGTAATAACCCTTGATGATCTGAGTGAACCAACAGCATCAAAAGAATCCTTGTAACAAGAATGTACAGAGAGACCGATAGAAAGAAGATGATGTATGCAATGCAGAGACTGAAGTGATACTCTTTGAAGATGGAGGATGGGACCACAAGCCAAAAGATACAGGTGACAACAGAAGTAGTAAAAGGTGCAAGGAAGCTTCCGGAAGGAATCAGTCCTATCAACACATTGACTTTAACCCAGTAAAACTTATCTCAGTTTTCTGTTTTCTGGAGCTGCTTGAGAATATGTCTGTGTTACTTTAATCTAGGAAATTTGTATAATTTACTAGAAAATCTACAGTAAATTAATATATTCAGTATATGCATTCATTAATTGCCACTTTATAGCCAATCTATATTGGCTATAAAGCATCTATTATGTGCACACATATCTACAGAAGGAGAAACCCAGAAGATACCACATTAGTCTTGTGATCAAAGACCGTTACCAGCAACAAGTCTTGTCAGCATCACATCCTGATGCAGCCTGTTAACAGCTACCTGGCATCACTTCCATTGGATTCTTGTAAAATTCATAAACTCCATCTAACCATGAGAAAACATCAAACCAACTCAAAGTAGAGAACCACCTACAAAGTAACTGTCAAGTTTCAAGGTGATAAAAGGCAAAGAAAGACTGAGAGGCCATTGTAGATTGCAGGAGCCTAAGGGAACATGACAGTTAGATGGAAAATGGGATTCTAACTGAGACCTGAGAACACAAAACAAGCCTTCCTGAAAAACCATTCAACCCCACAGAAGGCCTACAGTTTAATAAATGGTATTGCACCCTTATAAATTTCATGGTTTGGCTCACTGCCTGCAGTTATAGAAGATATTAGCTCTAGGAGAAACTTTGTGGAAGATATGTATGGTCTATTGTTCTGTGGGCCCAAAATTATTTCAAAATTAAAAGCTTAAGCCAAGCATCATGGCACACATTTGTAATCCCAGCACTTGAGAGGCAGAGGGAGGGAGGATCAGGAGTTTAGGGATATCCTCAATTACATATCAAGTTTGAGGTCAATCTGGGCTACTTGAGACCCTGTCTCAAAAAGGAATAGAGGGCTGAAACGATGGCTTAGCAGTTAAAAGAATGCACTGCTCTTGCAGAGGACCTGATTTCAGTTCCCAGCACCCATGTTGGCTGACTTGTAACCACCTATAACTCCAGCTCCAAGGGGATCTGATGCCCTGGCCTCTGTGGGCACTGGCACTCATGTGTACATACACATAATTAAAAATAAGAAAAATAAAGCCAGGCATGGTGGCGCAGGCTTTTAATCCCAGCACTCAGGAGGTTGAGGCAAGCGGATCTCTCTGAGTTTGAGGCCAGCCTGGTAAATCCCTTGCTCAGCATGTATGAGGCCCTGGGTTCAATCCGTAACACCAGAAAAGAAAAAGAAGGAAGAGGAGGAGGAAGAAGAGAATATCCTTAAAGACAAAAAGAAAGCAAAACAGGCTAAAATTACACTCTGGGAAGGTCCATGGCCTTAAGCTCAGCTTCTAACACCAATGGCCTCACTCTAAGCTTTTTCTTTTTTTGGTCTTTTTGAGACAGGATCTCCTCGTAGCCCCAGCTGGCCTGGATTCACTATGGAGACCAGGCTGGCCTCGAACTCACAGAGATTTGCCTGCCTCTGCCTCCTAAATGCTAGCGCCAGCACGCCCGGCTCTAAGCTTTTTCTTAATCTTTCTTAGTCTTTCTATGGAGACTTGCAAGGGTCTCCCACAAGTACTGCTTAGAACTCTGACCTGAGAGGAAGAGGAAACGGGCTGGTGGCGCTTGGCCTTGCAGGCAGATGAGGGGGCAGCAGTTTAACTGATCCTGGGAAGAACTGACCCTCAGAGATTTGCCCTTGATCCTCAACCCCATAATGGAGGCTCTGGAGACCACCCTTCACGTGAGGTCCTGAAGCTCTCTGATGTCTCTTCTTCACTCCCAGCCTACAGCTTCTCATTGGGGTCCTCTGGATGCCTATTGTACTTGATTTCTGTGTTCAAGTGTCTAGGAGGATAAGACAAGATGGGGTGCCCTTTAGCTTCCCCAACTATCCATTCACAGACAGCCTGAACCACTCATCAGAGCTGTGCTCCTCCCTCCCCTTAGGACAAATAAGAAGCCTTTGTACTAAGGACACACAGTGCTGCAGCAGGCTTGTTTGCAACATCCCTTTAATACTCTAGACTCTGGGAGGCTTAAAGAACTGCTTGTACCCTGCCCCACCTGTCACTCCAATTAATTGCCGTCCTGTGTTCCCTTTTCTGGCCAGACATTTTCAGGGGGTGTTGACAAAATTTGTGAGTGAACATTTAGAAAGAGCTTCAAAAATTCCTTCATAAATAAAAATCTCAAAGGTGGAAATTCTGGTGCCTTGTTATGAGTCTGAAAATCCCAAAGCAGTTGAGACTTAGTGTTGCTCCCTAGCCATATTTATTGCCACACATAACTTGCAGCTATTACAAACAGTGGAGATGAACCATGCCATGTGTGAGGTCCTTTATGACACACATGAGCTAATCCAGAAAGTGGTTACTTCAGTGATATTGGAGATGAGACAGGCCACCTGCAACCTGGGCTGCCTGAAGCAGCATGTGTATGTTTGCATCCACAAAGAGGATGAAGTTACCCAGGGGCAGGGTCCTACAGACTGCTCCACACCTTGGGGAGGAAACTGATAATTCAGATAGTGGCATCTCTCTCAGTTACTGCAGAGTAAGATCAATCATTATCGGAGATACAGAGCTTAGGTCTTAAATTGATATATATAGTTTATGGCTTAAAAATGTGTAGTGTTGCCGGGTGTGGTGGCGCACGCCTTTGATCCCAGCACTCACAAGGCACAGGCAGGTGGATCTCTGTGAGTTCAAGGACAGCTTGATCTACACAGTGAGTTCATACCAGCTGGGGCAATATGGAGACCCTGTCTCAAAAAAAATACAAAAACAAAAATAGGAAGTAAAAAATGTGTAGTGTCATCTGTACATGATGGCACACATCTGTCATCCCAGAACGGAGGAGGCTGAGGCAGGAGGATTACTGTGAGTTTGAGGCCAGCCTGAGTTACATAGTAAGTTCCAGGCTAGCCAGAGCTACAGAGCAAGACCCTGCCTCAAATAAAAAAGAAAAAGGGAGGGGAGTGGCTCAGTGCGTAAAGGCACTTGCTGTACAAACCGGTTGACCTGAGTTCAATCCCCAAAACCCACATAAAGGTGGAAGGAGAGAACCAACTCTACACAGTTGTCCTCTGACCTTCATATGCATGTCACAGAATGCACACCTGTACCCACACACGTCATACACAAATGATAGCAATAAATAAAATTTAAATTTAAAAAGATGCTTTTAAAAAAGAAAAGGGGCTGGAGAGATGGCTCAGTGGTTAAGAGTACTGGCTGCTCTCGCAGAGGACTCAGGTTTGAGTCCCAGCTCCCACGTGGCAGCTAACAACCATCTGCAACTCCAGTTCCAGGGGATCTGATGCCTTCTTCTGACCTCCATGGGCATTGCACAACACGGGTGTACTTACATACATGCAAGCAATATACTCATATGCATAAAATAAAAATAATAAATAACAAATATTTTTTAAAAAGACAACTGACCTGAAGTCCCAGTCAATGGCTGAAGTCAGGCCCTGAACTCGGGACTTTCCCTACTCCCTCCAGTTAGCAGCCTCCTTTCTGAACAGCACAGTGCTGTATCCTGAGACTTGCGCCCAAGGAGTTCTGTTGGGAAATGGTTCTGGATTTTGTCTCATTCACCCAGCGCCTCCAGAAACACTGTAAACCACTTCTCGGAAGGGGGTCTATGACTTGACTCTTTCTGAGAAAGCATCAGGAGGCAGAAGAGGAACTTTCAACTGTGGGAAACCAGAATAAATAAGTACCAAGTAATATTTGTGTCACTTCTTTAATTAGGGGCCCCCTCTGCCACTGGTGCTTGCAAATTGCCACCAGGTGGCACTATTAGTCTCTGCAAACACTAAAGGGTGTGTGACGGGTATGTGAATGGGATGTGCATGTGCATATCCTGTAGCGTGTATGGTGTGTCTTGTGAAGTATATTATGGTGGCATACATGTGATGTGTGTGTGCAGAGGTGTGTGTGACGTGCATGATCCGTTTATCTGTATATTGAATGTGCACATACTGTGTAGTATGTGGCTGCATGGTGTAGAATGTAGCATACAGTATGTGTATGAGGTGAGTGATGTGTGTCTACTGTATGTGGTATGCAGTGTGCATATGACATGTTCATATGCATGCCCTGGGGCTGACAGTGTCCCTCTCACCCTCCACCCCTCAGCTAGGCAGCTAGTCACTTGGTCATTGTGCACCAGTCACCCCCTCACCCATCTCTAACCATTGTCCCTCTTTTCTGTTCCTAGTCAGAGATTAACAGGAAGGTAGAAAGCCCTGCATGGACTGGAGAGATGACTCACTGGTTAAGAGCACTGACTGCTCTTGCAGAAGAGCTGGGTTCGATTCCCAGCACCCACTCAGTGGCTAACAGCCATCTGTAACTCCACTTCCAGGGGATCTGGTGCCTTTTTCTGACCTCCTCAGGCATTACAGGATATGGATGCCCTTACATATATGCAAGTGATATATTCATACACATAAAATAAATTAAAAAATGATAAATTAAATTTTTTTAAAAAAGAAAGCTCTGCAAAGACCATGAAACCAGTATCAAGTCTAGGGTGGTTTCCCAAGACACCTTGAGGAGGAACATGGTCTTCAGTTTCTCTGTTATCTCCCTCACCTAAGTTTCATAGGAGCCCACCCTCCTCTCCCCAACCTTAGCTGGATGGTGCTTTGTTGCTTTCTAGGAAGACAATCATTATTTTGGCAATCTCCTTCTTGTCGGTTTATGCACTCCCAGCATTGTGGTGCTGGGATGAAACACAAGGACTTATGCATGCAAGGTAAGCATTCTACCACTGAGCTACATCTTCAGTTCAGCATGAGTTTGAAAAGAGGACTCTAGATTGGACAAAGAACCAAAAGAAGGGTACTGTAGACATAGTTAAGACACAAGGATCTAGAGGATACTTGCCATAGGAAACCTTCCCTCACCCTTCATATACACCAAGAGGGCCGGGCATGGTGCTACAGGCCTTTAGTCCCAGCACTCTGGAGGCAAAAACAGGCAGATCTCTGTGAGATCGAGGCCAGCCCGGTCTACATAGTGAGTTCCAGGCCAGCTGAGGCTACAGGAAGACCCTGTCTCAATTCTCCCCTGCAAAAAAAAAAGATACATTAAGAGGGAGAACCTATCTCCTCTGTCATTGTGTAAAGTGGTCCTCCAAAGCCATACAACTCCAGCCCAGACATTTATGTCATAAGAACCCACAATAGAAGCTGGGCATGATGGCACACACCTTTAGTCTCAGCACTCGGAAGGCAGAGGCAGGTGAATCTCTGTGAGTTCAAGGCCAGCCTGGTCTACATAGTGAGTTCCAGGACAGCTGGGGCTATAGGGAGACCCTGTCTCAAAAAGAC